>NC_134236.1:127123751-127426781 GCF_965152275.1 Natator depressus
GGCCAGTCAGCTTCTTATTAGCTCCAGCTGACATTCTACAAGCTGTAACATACCTTACCTGCAATCAAGTGCCTCTCGCTTAAAAAAGATGAGTTTCTTGTCTGATCACATTGGACCAAAAGCTTCAATTAGAGAGGCATAAACAACATCAGCAGTCAAAAGTGCTTTAGAAGGAATAGTTTGAGTCACTTAACTAAATACTCGTGGAGTGAAATCCAGAGGCTTAGTGGTACATATAGGTAAATTTCTACGTGCAAGTGGTGATCAGTAAAACCAAAACTAAAGCAGAAAGTAGTAATGAAGAGGTTAATTATGAAATGGCATATTAACCTAAATGATAAAGAGCAGGGGGTTAAATTTAATATTGGTACTTGGAGTATAAGAGAGAAGTTGCTACAACTGATTAGTAGGAATAATAAAGCCCTCTTAACCCCCCTTGGATTTTGCATGCATTTCAGAAATAACTCATCAGATCATCCATCCACATATCAGTGAAAGATTTTGTACCATTTCTCCCACATTACATCAGTGAAGAAAGTGGACAAGAAGATGAGATGCCAACACGATTTGTGAGTTATACCCTCAGCTGCTCCAACATAGTTACGCTTCTGTGTTGATTATTGGAAGCTGACTCAGCTGCCATGCAAGTGTCCCTTGCCAAGAAACAAAGATTTTTGAGCTGCTTTAAGATTAGGGCTAGGGAGCAGAAGGAACATTTCCAATGGCTTAGGGCAAGAGTGTACCCTGAGTGGGAAAACACTAGTAAGGGCCAGGAAATTTATTGAATTTCTATTTGTGGAGTTTCCATGTGCTTATCCCATTGGGGACAGGGAGGGTGGGCAGCATTTGCTCTCCATGAAGTAGACCTTTGACTTTGCTCCCCAAATTTGCAGACGTCCCAAAGTCCAGAAGGAAATGAAGAGTCTCTTCAGACATCCACCAAAGTCTGGGGCTTTTACACTTAGGTCCAGTGCCATCGCACCGATCACTGGGTTTCTCCTTGCCACTGGCCCAACTGTGCCCACAAGTTCCCTCCTGAAAAATATTGCCAAGCACCCCTATGTGGTCAGCATTACTCTACACTGAAAAATCCCCAGTTCTGATGGGGAATTGATGCCACGGGGAGCAGCCAGCCTCCTGGCTCCTATCCTCCTCCCCACCCAGCAATAGTTCCTCTCAATCCATGGAGCCCTGTCCTCACAGCATACATGTGCTATGGGATCAGGGCTTCTGTGGGATCAAGGAAAGTGGGGAGGCAGCTGAAATGCTACTGCTCCCACCCTTCTAAATTCCAGGATATAGCCCTCCTCTTCTCCCCTGGCATTTGTTGCCTTTCACTCTAGTGGTGGGGAGCAGAATAGGGCCCCTGGGAAGGACTCTCTAAGCCACATTTTGTATTAGGCACATAGTAGGATTTTTCAAACACACCTAGGTGTTTAACTCCCTGGAAATCATGGTCCTGTGCTGGTGTCTTGCTGCAGCTGGCAGATGCAGTGAAAGACTCCAAAACTATTTCAAAAACAACTGAAGCACCAAGAATGAGTCTCACATAGTTTTAATTAAAGAGGAAATGCACAAAGTGTTGTATTTGCACGAACTGAATAGCTCACCAGTACTATACTAAATCTACACAGCAATTATTTCTGATTCACAGATGAATGGAAGAAGAAGGCTGGTGATCTGGCACGGAGGAGTGAAACCCAGTCCTTCATAAGCTAATGAAGTGTTCAGAAATCACAATGACTTCTCAGAGAAAAGATCTGAAGTGCTGAAAATGGTAAGTTTCAACTAAGAACTCAAATCAATAAAGGAACTCAAAGATTAAAAGGGAAAACAGGGAAGTGACTGGAGTCAAATTTGCTTGCAGACCACCTGGAAAGGGCCAGTCTGCTTTGCTAGTCATCAGAAGAAACTCCTCAGGACATCCAGATTCCAGGCAATGAGCAGTAAGGGCAAGCATTTGTCTTTTGGGAAAACTAGTGTAACCATTCTGGGAATTTCAAATGAATAAATACTCTTGGTTATGTATACTTCTCCTCAGGGCCTGTCCTCCAGCTTTCTTGTACCTTCAATGTATAGCCTTGCTCTAATGAGCCCTTAATTAACTCCTTCTCTGCCTACTTTAGCGCAGAGTTTGGTATAAAGCTGTTGGTGCTATAGAGTCTATGGGTTCTTGTATCACACTCGTCACTGTAGTAGCTGAGCAACTTCCAGTCGTGCATTAAGCAACATGACTACACATCTGTCATGTGGTGTTTGTTCCCCCCATGTTAAGGGCTGTTACAAAGAGGACTGTGATCCATTGTTCTCCATGTCCACTAGAGGTAGGACAAGAAGTTATGGGATTAACTGCTGCAAAGGAGACTTAAGTTAGATATCAGGCAAAAAAAATTCTAACTATAAGGGTAGCTAAACTCTGGAATAGGCTTCTAAAGGAGGTTGTGTAATCCCTGTCATTGGAGGCTTTTAAGTATAGGTTAGACAAACAGCTGGCAGGGATGGTCTGGGTTTACTTGGCCCTACATTGCTATGATTCTATGATCCTCCCACCATGGGGAGAAGTGAGTGCTGTGGAGTGTTTATTGTTTTGGTAAGGTTTTAAGTTGTTTTAAAATATACGTTTTTATTGGATAAGGCAAGGTCAAAGAAATGCATCTTATACTTTGGAATGGAAGGTGGTGAGGTTTTGTGAGTCTTAGTTGCTAGGGGAGTTCATTCCACAGTCTTGGACCAACCCCATAAAAAGTTCCATCTCCTGCACAAAGGTATTGCAGAGACTTCTGTGTAATTTCCCCTCTATTTCTCTCCCCCACCCCAAAAAACAACTAAAAGACCCTCCTCAGACAAATAAATGTGAAGTCTGTGGGCCAAACTACTTAGATACTATGTGCTAAAAAAAAGTTAGCTTTTTTTTTAAGTCAGTAGACATTTTGAAATAAATGCCATACATTTAAAACTTCTTTTTTGATTTGCTCACCCCTCCCACCCCCCACCCCCTGAAATCTTCCAGAAAGACTGCACCCGTGAATGAATGTGGCATGTGAGACTTTCAGTGGGATCAGTTTCTTTGGGGGGGGGGGGGGGAGTTGCAGTTTAGAAAATCAGTTAATACTTTAGCTTTAACTATGGAGTAGCCATGCTGCCCTATAATGCTCAGATCATTTTTCTTATTGCATGTTTAGAAGCAAACAGTAAAGCATTTCAATACCTGCAGTTAGTTTTACTTTGTTTTGCTAATGACATTGCCCTCTTGCCCTGTCCAACTGTGCAAATTTTAATTCTAAAGTCATCATTTTGTAACACTTTGCCAAAATTGAAACTATCTTTTAAAAAAAAATATTAATTTTAAAAAGGGGATTAATATTTCCAAGTATAATGACTTTGTGCATGCCTTTAATGTCACCATGCATGGCCTATTTAGAAGTTACTTTTAAAAATGTCCCCTAGAAAGACGTGGGGTTTTTTGTTTTTTTAGTGCCCTTTGGTTCTTCCTGCATGCAAAAATGCATTGGTGACAAATCTCACAAGACAGTTCTGCCCCCAGGTTCTGAAACACTTGTCATGTGCTTGTTCATAGGCACTGAAATAGAGAACCAGAGAATTAAAAAATGCAAAATGTCCTGAGGGCTGACTCCTGACTATTATTTATATATATTGCAGCAAGTGCAGACTGGAGTAACTTTTTTTTTTCTTGGCTGCGCCTCAAAGAGTTCAGCCTGTATTGACCAGGGTTGGATGTGCACTGGTAAAGTAGAGGAGAGGGTTTCATTTTACAAGCCCCCTGACTCAAGGAATAACTTTGGAAAACTGCCTTTCTGCCAACAAATATAGCCACCTCTGCAGCCAGTTTAGAAAAATCTGTGCTAAACATGTGTGCAACCCCAAATGACTGTGAAGTCTTTTCAAGTCCTTATTTAATAATCATATTTCATATGGAAAGATACCTACAAGTAACATTCTCAGAAAAATAGAAACTCTAACCTTGTGTGGAATGTAAAAGAATAAACATCTGTCTCTTCAACCATTTCAAGTTCATTAATTTTTCTGATGAAGGGAACAGTAACCCTTACCATGTGGGGTGTGTGTGTGTGTGTATCTGGCAGATACATATTCCACGAGGGTAAACATTAAATGTGGCTCTATAAATGAGACTCTACAAACCCACAGATGTAGTGCAGAAAAGTATAAGAATATTAAAGTTCAAATAATCATTGTATATCAAGAGTATTGTGCAGTGTAATAGAGAAAACAAGTATGTTTTTTCCTCTGAATATTTAATAATGAGGATAAAACCATTATATTTCTGCTCAGAACTGCATCTTTATATATCTGCTGTTTCATACTACAGTGCTGAGAACATAATTATAAAATACAAAGGCTGAAATCCAGCAACATATGCAAAGCAGCGTAAGTCTAAATATGTCCAGTGCATACTTCTCCTTCTCTTGCCAAATGAGGTGTTAGTAAAATTCCAATTCAGGTAAGGTCAAAATGATCTTTTTCCACAAATTACGCTACAATTTTAAGAGGGGGAAGATGGGGAATCTGAGCTCTCTTCCTGACTTATGTCTACAAAAATAACATAGTGTTGAGGATTTCTTACGGGAATACAGATAATCATAAACAATAAGCAGGTTCTCACTAGCTCAGTAAAACAATCATAGTTTGGACCACAGAAAGTCAAACCTTAGGATTACATGAAGACCCAAGAAAAACAACTGACTAGCTGATCTAAACTTGATCATGAAGCTTGGATAACTGTGGTGTTATAATAAATATGCTTCTAGTTGCCTCATCAACTTTCAGTCCATAGGAAGCTTAGCCGAGCATTCTGTTTGTGCCTATTTGTGGTTCAGAAATACTAGTCTTTGCCTCACTTTGTCAAGTCTCTATCAAAAGATCTTAGCATAATTGCTATAACTTGACTGTGACAGGGTCGGGCCAAATGGCTATAGGAGAGTAATAGAAGGCAGATATATTAGCCCCAGGCTAAGTAGGTCCCCTTTCCCTGGGTAAGGTAACAGGGAAGGTTCCAGAACAATCAGGAACCTTCTGGAGACAATTAAGACAGGCTGATTAGAACACCTGCAGCCAATCAAGAAGCTGCTGGAATCAATTAAGGCAGGCTAATCAGAGCACCTGGGTTTTAAAAAGGAGCTCACTTCAGTTTGTGGTGTGCGTGTGAGGAGTTGGGAGCAAGAGACGCTAGGAGCTGAGAGTGAGAACGCGGCCTGTTGGAGGACTGAGTTGTACAAGCATTATCAGACACCAGGAGGAAGGTCCTATGGAGAGGATAAAGAAGGTGTTGGGAGGAGGCCATGGGGAAGTAGCCCAGGGAGTTGTAGCTGTCGCACAGCTGTTCCAGGAGGCACTCTAGACAGCTGCATTCCACAGGGCCCTGGGCTGGAACCCAGAGTAGAGGGTGGGCCTGGGTTCCCCCCAAATCCTCCCAACTCCTGGTCAGACACAGGAGGAGTCGACCTGGACTGTGAATTCAGAAAAACGGCCAAGCTGAGGGCTGCCATGAACCTCCAAGGTGAGCAAATCCGCCAATAAGTGCAAGACCCACCAAGGTAGAGCAGGAACTTTGTCACATTGACTTAACTATGTAGCAAGTGGCTAGTGAAATGCTTGCATTTTGAATATCAAGATATTCAATTCGTAAATGAGTCTTTATAAATATATATCTCATTAAATACGCAGCACTTTTAAGTTCTAGTGAGTGAATTGTTCCCCATTCTGTTTACTTATTGTCTAGCCCCCCTCCTTTTTTTTATTTACATTTTCATTTTTAAAGCCTTTTAAGACAGATGGATGCTTAAATATTTCTAAAGCTACTTCTATTTTGTCCACTGTGTTGACTTTTTCACTCAAATTACACATACGAATCATGTTGCACAGTCATTTTTATCTAAGTTTTAGGGTCCACTTCTGGCCATTGGAGTCTATGGCAAACTTCCCATTGACCGTAATGGAAGCAAACACTTAAGCAGGTGACAGGTTTCAGAGCAGCAGCAGTGTTAGACTGTATTCGCAAAAAGAAAAGGAGGACTTGTGGCACCTTAGAGACTAACAAATTTATTTGAGCATAAGCTTTCGAGAGCTACAGCTCACTTCATTGGATGCATTCAGTGGAAAACTTAAGCAGGTGGGAGTTATAAGCCTATGGAAAGAAATACAAGTATAAGAAAATTATATCTTGACACCTGTGGAAACTAAAAAGAACAACTGAGATAAAAATGCATTAAACATGAAAGCACCAGATCTGAAGGCAGAGCTTACTGAGAATGAATATATTGTCTCTTTAACACTCAAACATTAGATTAGATAATAAAAATTGGATCCAATAATAAGTCTGTCTTGCACAAAATCTGATGCATTTAAAATCCAGCTCCATAAAATGTCTTGTTAACTCTATCTACAGAGATTGCATAGGCTATAAAACACCCTCAAGTAGGTCATCTTTTTAGGGATTTTGTCTAAACTTAGTCTATCTGACATTTCACATATGACATCATAAGCTTCTTAAAATGAATAGAATTTTCTTTCTTTTTCTCTCTCTCCTTTTTTTGGTGGGGGGAAGGGAGAGGGGGCTAAAGGCCAACAAACAGCTGAAATCTTGCAATTTAAAAGAGTAGACCAAGATTTTCAAAAGTGACTAGTGATTTTGAGTGCCTCACTATTTGGGTGCTCAGTTGGAGATACCTTAAAGACCAGCTTGGTTTGTGTTTGGGGTTCTTCTCCCCGCCCCCCACCCCCCCCGAAAGTGGATACTCCCCTACTTCTGAAAATGAGACCCCTTGTCTCAAGCAGAGCACACACAAATTGCACAGAATGGCCAGCCGTTTTTTAAAATCTTGGCCACAGTTTTTCATTTGACACTATATAATTCTACGTTATTTGCCAAAGGAAGAATGTACTAGAGGTAAGGAACAGGTGTGAGTTTGAAGTTCTAATTTTTAGTCTGGAGTCTGCTACTGACATCCTGTGTGACCTTGAGTAAGTCACTTAAAGTGGGATTTTTACAAAGTGCTCACTGTAGGCATAACCCTGTTCCCATCAAAGTCAAGGGGAGTTTTACCAGTGACTCCAATAGGAGAAGAATTAGGCCAATTTTGAGCGCTTTGTAAAATCCCACTATTAATCTTTCTGCACCTTAACTTCCTCCACTACAAAATTGGGATGTTGGTACTGATCTACTTCACAGGAGTGGTGTGACGCTGAAATTAATGTTTGCAAAGTGCTTTGACATCACTCAGTGGAAAGTGCTAAAGAAGTGCAAAGTATTATAAGGATACTTAAATTATATTGTGATGGGTGCATTAGAAGTCCTTAAATAGATTATCATTCCTCCAAAATATTTTGATAAGAGGACAAAATTAAAAAAAGGCTCTCAAGAGGAGGAGACCAAGGAGCAGTGTAATGGTATGTCGGGGCTGTCAAAATCTCTCGTGTGGCGTCTCCTTATATGTTTTCCCCCCATCTAATAAGTTTTGACTCTTCTGTAATCACAGCAGGAGGAGCAGGATTTCACTCAGAATTTACGTTGCTCCCTGTCACTAGGAAGAGGGAGAAAGAGGACAAATTATTGGTTTATCAGAAACTAGACTAATAACTCAACAGAATTTATTAAATGAAAATGAGACCTTATACAAAGAGGCTTATGTTACATTAGTGAAATAGCTTAATTTTCTAAATGCATAAAGCCACTATTGGATGTAATTAAATAGGCTCAAGGAAAACATCGTTATGGAATGTCTTTTTTTTTTTTACAATAATAATTGGAGAGAAACCGATAACAAATGAATAACTGTATACTATTTATAAATGCTGCTTATTTGTATTTCCATTCAATGTTTAGTATGTTCCTTGAAACCTTTGTATATTCATTCAAACTTTAATTCTACAATAGTCTTATTGCAGCATCTTATTTACTTGTCTGGAGTAGTTTCCCCTCTTTGACCAGAAAACTAAACACATAATTGTTTTTAGAGACTTTCTGGACTTGCCAAAATATCAACTCCAGCACATGAAAGGGGGCAGAAGTTCACATTGTGCAATGGCCATCTGGGGCGGCATGTGTTATAATAAACTACTTGAGCAAAGTTGTTCATCTTATTTGCTCTCTAGAGGCTCTTTTTATTGGGATAGAAAAGAGATCTCCTTGCCAAAAAGGAGAGTGATGCTCTCTGCTGCGATTTGTGCCAAGATTCTGATAGAGAAAGCAGAGTTCTTTCATTTTTATCATCGTCTCTACCAATGTTTTGAGGGACTAATTCAAGAGTAAACAATATGACCAGATTAAAATTGTGGAAAAAATCTGCAAAGCCATGGCATCTACTGCTGTTAAGTATACACAAATTTGGATCCTTAGGTGATGAAAATTGTTGTAGCTTCACTGATGTCAATGGAGCTATGACAATTTACACTGACTGAGGATCTGCCCCATAGCTGCTCTGTGCCCATTTATATCAACTAAGGATCTGGACCAGCACATTCTTCAATATTGCTTCTGAATTTTGGCTCTCCTAAAGATTTGGGACCCCATTTTCTTGATGTGGGGGATAATAGGGCTCTTCTCCAATTGGCCACAGGCAAATTAAATTAAGTCAAACACACTATCATGAATAAAAAAAAATCTAAAATACAGAGTTTTTGAATTCACAGATTTGACTCTTAGGGCTTGCTAAGTGTCTGATGCACACATGCATATCTTTCTGGAATGAAGAATAGTGTGCATTACAAAGCTTCCTTCACTTTACATCTTTAGCTGTCTCTGCGCTGGATTCTTGCCATGCTTCAAAAAGAATGTTAGGTGACATATGCAAGTCCATTGCACTGACTCCAAAAATGTGTCAGAAAGACTCATGGCTTACAAAAACATTCCAAGTACTAGCCCTGGACCCCATTCAGTCACATCTTTCTACGCCATCACACTTCTGATGCGTAAACTGGAAAATTGTACAAATGTTACCTGGACAAGGAAAAGTCACATGAGCCACCATCTTCGGACACTCCATGCACTATTCTGTGCCCTAGGCCTTCCCAGTGATGTTCCTTTTTGTTTTTCCTGGTGAACAATGAAGGGATACAAGATGCTTGGGAAAGACTGTCCAGAAAGACAAGCTTCAGTGTGATGAGCCATCTGAGCAATATCATAGGGCAATGTCACATGGATATGCAAAATTCCACTGAAAATAACAGCTGCAGTCCTGTGCCATAGAGGCATTTACTGCTCTGAAAGGGTTCTATTTCAATGACATGTGCAGACACATCCACATGATGTGGTAAGTGAATTAAAGGGTCAATTTTACACAGTGTTATATGTATTGCACTGATGACAGAGACCCACTGCCTATCCTGCACATTCATGAGGTGGTGCCTGTTGGTTTTGAAGGTATTGACAAAACTGCTTGACTGCTGAAGTTTTTGTGGCAAAGAGGCTAAACTATTGTAATTGACCTTTATTTTGACCCACCCTTGAAAGCTGCACCAAAGAAAGCAGCTGCTGCAGAACATGGCAGAAAAGCTTCTCAAGGTGGTTGGCTTGCAACAGTCATGATGCTGTCTCTCTCAGACTTCACTGGGTGGCTGTAAGACAGCAAGCACACTTCAGTTTTTTATCAATATTTAAAGCCCTACATAATATAGGGGAAGCTCAAGTAAGGACTGTGGCCACTGAGATTAGTAGAACTGCCCCAAGATACAATCTTGAAAGGTATAAGGGAGAAGGGAGGAAACGTGGCCTCTTCCACTGTGGATCCACTGCTCTCGTAGGTCCTGATCCTGTGACATGTTGAAGATCTCCTGAGGTGATTAGTGATCTCTCTCCTCTGGATTTCACTAGGATTTGAAAGTGCTCAGCACCAAAAGGACCAGGCCCTGGTTCTCTTTCTCCTGTATAGCCAATAATGTACATCTCTGCTATTTAGCAGGGAAAGACTGAAATTGTTTCCACTTGAATTCTGAGTTTATTTTGTTTTAATATTTTGATTTTTGTGTGTTTATGCTTCAGGAAAGGGATGTAGGGTTTTGTTTGTGTTCTTCTCCATTGTGGAAGTTGTAGCTCAATCTATAGATTATGTATTAATTATATGGATTCATGGGCGGCAGATATCACAGGCCAGGGGAGGCTAAGCCTCCCCAAGTAGCCAGTAGTGATCCTGCCCACTCTCTGCCCCAAGAACCCCTCCTATGTCCTGCTCCTCTTCCTGCCCTTGCTCAGCATCTCCCCTGAAAGGGGGTGGGGGTGAGGCCCAGCACTCTGGGAGCTGGATCGGCTGGGGCAGGGCTCCTCAGGCCACAGTATGGGGCTCAGAGCTCCCACAGGGAGAGGGGCAGAAGGGGCGCGGGAAGGGAGGGGACTTGGGCAGAAGGGGTGGGACCAGGGGTTAGCCTCCCTGAAAGGGGGCTTCATGCACCGCCCATGTATTGATTACTTAAAAATCCCCAGTTGTCACTTTGAGGTTTGACAGGTTTTTTCCCCAATATCAGGCCCAGTATTATTCAAAGTATTATATAGTTGGGAACCCCTATGTGCATAATTGCAACATTCACACTACATGAACTATTTATAAATAGTTTATTAATACATTTAGCAGTCACAAACACCCCAACTCAGTAAGGTAGATAGAGATACTACAGAATGTACATTTGCACATCCATATACTCACATCATGCCTTGTAGAACAAACTGAACTGTTAGACATCATCTTCATCACCTTCCCCCTCATCAGCAGTGGCCATCATTCTGGCACCTCCCAAGGACTACATCTCCTTCTCCAACTGCCCGTAGGCTGGGCTGCAACTTTTATAATATGTTACGCTGATGCCACTATGTTTCGTGTATATTCAGTAGTGGATTTTTCCCCTTTTCCTTATTTGTATATCCTCCCCTTACTAATGTTGGCATGTCCTTCTCCTATAGGTTAGTACAGCAATGATCTTCAACTTATTATCATATATGTCAACTTCTTGCCATGACATTCTTGTGGTTGGGTCATGTTCCTGTGGTCAGAAATTCCCATTAAACACTCTATTTTCAGCTCCCCAATACTGGGAGTTTTCTGTTGGGACGTTTATCTGTTCAACATTCATAGGCCTCAAGCCTTATGCTAACTTGCTGAAGCTAATGTCTTACAGCATACAGGCCTGTAGGTTCCTTGCATTACTGCTGAATATAATAAAAGCAGAATATAATGCAAAGCAGTGAATATAATAAGAGGGAAGATCCTTTCATGGATTGAGAGCTGGTTAAAAGACAGGGAACAAAGGGTAGGAATAAATAGTAAATTTTCAGAATAAAATTTTCAGAATAAATAAATAAATGGTAAATTTTCAGAATGGAGAGGGGTAACTAGTGGTGTTCCCCAAGGGTCAGTCCTAGGACCAATCCTATTCAACTTATTCATAAATGATCTGGAGAAAGGGATAAACAGCAAGGTGGCAAAGTTTGCAGATGATTCTAAACTGCTCAAGATAGTTAAGACCAAAGCAGACTGTGAAGAACTTCAGAAAGATCTCACAAAACTAAGTGATTGGGCAACAAAACGGCAAATGAAATTTAATGTGGATAAATGTAAAGTAATGCACACTGGAAAAAATAACCCCAACTATACGTACAATATGATGGGGGCTAATTTAGATACAACTAATCAGGAAAGAGATCTTGGCATCATCGTGGATAGTTCTCTGAAGACGTCCACACAGTGTGCAGTGGCAGTCAAAAAAGCAAACAGGATATTACGAATCATTAAAAAAGGGATTGAGAATAAGATGGAGAATATCTTATTGCCCTTATATAAATCCATGGTACGCCCACATCCTGAATACTGCGTACAGATGTGGTCTCCTCATCTCAAAAAAGATATACTGGCATTAGAAAAGGTTCAGAGAAGGACAACTAAAAGGATTAGGGGTTTGGAACGGGTCCCATATGAGGAGAGACTAAAGAGGCTAGGACTTTTCAGCTTGGAAAAGAGGAGACTAGGGGGATATGATAGAGGTATATAAAATCATGAGTGGTGTGGAGAAAGTGAATAAGGAAAAGTTATTTACTTGGTCCCATAATATAAGAACTAGGGGCCAGAGGAGGTTGTGAAGGCTAGGATTATAACAGGGTTTAAAAGAGAACTAGATAAATTCATGGAGGTTAAGTCCATTAATGGCTATTAGTCAGGATGAGTAAGGAATGGTGTCCCTAGCCTCTGTTTGTCAGAGGGTGACACTGGATGGCAGGAGAGAGATCACTTGATCATTACCTGTTAGGTTCACTCCCTCTGGAGCACCTGGCATTGGCCACTGTCGGCAGACAGGATACTGGGCTGGATGGACCTTTGGTCTGACATAATATGGCCATTCTTATGTTCTTATGCAAGGTAGCCCACTGGGCTACAATGTGTATTAGGGCATGTTGCCCGATTACTTGTGATATTGTTTTAGTTACGTATTTAGGGCATGTACAGATCTGAGGGTTTGGATGGCAATGAACTGGACATACCAGAAATTATATTCACCAGTGATAATCACACCCATACCACATACATGATTATACCTAACTTTGAAGGTGCTAGAAATTGTAAATGAAACCTTGTTTGATACAGTAGGGAATATCTATGATTTTTGCCTCATCAGAGCCAAACTCATTCAGAAAACATAAACAAGTTGTCCAGTGGTGTCTGGTGTTGAGATACTAATAGAGCTATGTCCAGTTGATTAAATCTCCCCCTCCTTTCTTTAAACAAACAACCCTTTGTGGCAAATGCTTTCTTTTCTCCCTTCTCTCCAGCAGCACAATGGAGAGAGAGGTGGAGGAGTTGGAAGCCTTCGGTACAACACTATGAGTGCAATCTCAGGAGGGAGAGGCAGGTCAGGCTGCTGGTTCCTAGACAATAAAAGCTCTTCCCTCTCTGGAAAAAGATAGAGCAATGCTGATGTTGGAGCCTGCTCATGGGCTGCTTTTTCAGTTCCCTGTGGGACAGAATCATAGCAGCCCCCGTGTCTAAGCACAGGCAGAGCTCCAGCCTCACCTCAAGCACAGGAGGAGGGACTCTGGAGTGCTGAGGCAGGGAGTGAGGAGCTGGCTGCTTGCAATTGTAAGGAGGCAGCAGGTAGGAAGAGGGTCTGTGACCAGAGAAGAGGGGGACTGCAGCCTGGAAATGGGAGAATGAAAGGAAGGGATGACATAGAGGGGAGAGGGTCTGTCTCCCTGGCATAGAGGGGAGAGGGTCTGTCTGCTCACTTTCAGGAGGAGCAATGGTGGGAATTACAGCAGAGGAGCGATTGTGGTGGTAACATTTATTTTTTGGCAAGGAGGAAAGGGCCCCCAATGGTTTAATTGACTTTTCTGAAGGGAGATCACACATGATTTTTGCATACATATGGGAGAGTGGGGGATTAGAAATATATAGTTAGAGAGGGAAAGGTTATCTAAATCCCAGCCAAGGCCCTACTACTTATTTTGAGCACCAGCTGCTACTGAGATTGTCCAGGTTGCTGGATGTTCCAACTTCATACTTGCCAACATCTTCTGGAGGGGCAAAACTCCATTATTTGCCAATTGTGTTTCTCATACCAGTGCAGCATAAATTCAATGGTATCTGAGGTCTGATGCAGAGTTGCTATTGCGTTCCTATCTATAATTACAATTTTACACCTCTTTGCTGTGCAGAAGCCCACAGAAAAGTGCACAGACATTCTCTCCACAGGCATACATATCTTCCAAACACACACTGTGATTCTTCAAGAGACCATGGGTTGTAGTACCTGCTCACTATTAATTGTTCCCAGCTCTGCATTGCTATTGATTGACTGAGTGCTTGCTCTCACTGCCTTAAATAGATGGCCTATTTACCACCTTTAATTGATTGCTAGTTCATCATCATTTGCTTATTGTCCTATGCCGTTAGCTGACTACTATTAATTGCCATTTATCTACTGTTGCTATTCATTGCTGTTTACCAGTTCTAACTCATATGCCTGTTTAATTTTCTTTCCCCAACATGTCTGCCGCCTCTCCACCTTGTCCCCTAGTCTCTCCCTCTGTCAGTCTCTGCCCTTTCTTCCATGTTGTGCATCTATTGCTCTTCACCCTGATTGTTTCACACACCACCTCCCCTCTCATTGCTACCTTCCTTCCTTTCTTCTTTATATGCTCTTATCTCCCTTCCCCTCCTCCCCTTCTCCCTCAGCTGCACTCACAAGTGGAATGTATGGCATCTGGAAAATCATAAGCAATTTGATAAATGATTGAACAAGATATAATCATTTGTCATTTCTATAGGGCTGCTGCTGATGTTCTCTGTAGTGTCTGCCGGTGAAGAGGAGCAGGGGAGGAAGGAAAGAGATTTGACTACAGTTCCAAAGTCTATAAGGAGAATTTATTATAAAACTACAATGTTAGTGGTTTGTAACTGAAGCATTTTCAGTACCTAATCAGCTTGTTTGAGTGGTGAGGAATACCAGTAGTTCAATGCAGGGACTGTGATTCTGATGAACATAATGGTCTCTTCTGGCCTTAAAATCTATGAATTGTGTGTTGTGAGTAGCAGAGCACCTAAGAAGAATCTGAAGTGCATTTCCTCACCTAATCCCAAAAACATAACCTAGCAGCAGAGACCCTTCTGTATAGTTCGTTCCTGCAATCTTTCAAACTTGTCTCTAAGCGCATAACCCTCGTAGTTTTAAATAGGCAGATTGTAAAATCTTGTCGAAACCTTCTTTTCTGCAGGAAAACTATCCTTCAGCTAGATGTCAAAAGATAGGTACCATGGAAATGCTGCCAGCAGTGGATTTGGGTGAAAACACCCTTCTATCAGGTGACCTCATGCGACACATGAAACCACACAGGAACAAATCCATCAGAACTTAAGGGACAGATCAAACATTTGATGCACACAGGGGGCTCCCAGCTGGAAGATCACAATCCAGAGCAGTCAGCACCAGCATGTGACACACACACACCCTTCACATCTGCTCAGGCCAATAAAAGATTGTATCAATTTGTTCTGCCTGAAAATTAGCCCTGTCTACGCAAAAGCACAGACAGCGAAAAGAGTTTTCTGTACCTTTAGTTAGTCTATGGGTATATCAACACACAGCAGGCTACAGTTATCATGAGTCAGAGCCTGTGCATGATTCTTAAGAGAGCATAGCACAGCTTAACCCAGAAAGTTGCATATTTCTATGTAGGGATGCTTAGCTGCAGGGAGGTTGTCTCCCACATCCCAAGTGGTCTCAGCTTTATAATACAGAATACAGTGTCTTTGCAGGCAATGACTGTCACTGCAGTAACACAACCCAGAAAGTTGCATATTTCTATGTAGGGATGCTTTAGCTGCAGGGAGGTTGTCTCCCACATCCCAAGTGGTCTCAGCTTTATAAGGTGTTCACAGTGATGAGAATACGGTGTATTTGCAAGCAATGACTGTCGCTGCAATAACGCTTTGTCTGTCGTGCAATCATTTCACTGTCAGAAAAGAAGGAATAAAGAGCAAAGATAGCAGGCAGAGAAAGATACTCTGAACACTCCCCCTTCGCCTTTCAATAGTGTCCCCATCTAAATGGGTCATGTCTGCCACAGTCATGCCAGTGCATAGAACAGCCCAGATGGAGGAATCAAGTAGGTCATCTACCCATGAATCCCTGCCAAACTTAAGGTGCTTTTATTAGGCTACAAGTTTTGTAATGGTATGGATGGTCCTAAAATACGAATGCATGTTTTCAGAAATGTAATTGCAGATCTGTTGCTCACAGCATCTGTTTAGGTCTTGCTGTTCTTTCTGAGTATATTCATTATCATGGGAGTCAGTCAGTCACCAGAATATGCTATCTTGCATGTGTGAAAAAAGGAGATCTGTAATGTCTTGCTACATGTTACACCGGTGATGCGAAAGCCCCAAGTCTGAGTACTATAGTGCCAATACCAAGTAGCCTTTAGATCTCAAAGCACGGGGTAGTGAATTATGAAAGACACTGGGCCCAGATCCTCAAAGGTAGTGAGGCACCTAAATACCTTTTGAGGCTTTGAGTGAACCCTGGTTACTCTTGGCCAAAATGAGAAAGAGGGGTTGATTCATTCATGATATCCCCTCAACTCACACTCTGTGTCTAGCTGTAGCTCCAATTTCTCTCCAGTCCAGACTTTTGAGAGTAAAGATTGTTTCTACACTCAAAAATTGCCATAGCGAAATATCAGATCATTGTTTGTGAGAGAATGATAGTTGGCATGTACAAAAAGGAGCAGACCAAGATACTGGTAAAGATAACTTGAGATGCGAGAAATACTATACAAGAGCTTGGTAGTGGTGGTAGTAGTATTTTTTTATTACTACTGAAGGACAGTGAACTACTTTAACTTTGTAAAACAAACGAGAGCAAACAATTTGTGTAGAAAAGCATAATGCTTATATGTCATCACTTGCTTGAGTATTAAACCTAAATCATCTTGTTAAGGTAAGATGCTTGAAATGGAATGATCCCTGCACTCACAGAAGGATGGACTAGATAAAGGAATAGGACTTCTCCATTTCTAACTGCTACAATAACTTCCCTTTTTAAGGAAAAGGGGCAACGTGGAGAATGGGTGGAGTTTTTGTGGGTTGTGGGGGGACTATATCTTGGTCAATCATTTATCAAATTTCTTACGATTAGTGCATAAAAAAATAGAAAAATCTTGTTTTTTGCATTTATAACCCTGATTTAGAATAGACTTGTACTCTTGAGGCCTTATGTTCACTACTCCTTTTGATATCTGGGATTATCCTGATTTGGCTGGGGCAATCCCACACTATATAAGCCTAGATGATGGGACATTAGCAGGTCCCACAGCCTCTTAGAATCATAGAATATCAGGGTTGCAAGGGACCTCAGGAGGTCATCTAGTCCAACTCCCTGCTCAAAGCAGGACCAATCCCCAATTTTTGCCCCCGATCCCTAAATTGCCCCCTCAAGGATTGAACTCACAACCCTGGGTTTAGCAGGCCAATGCTCAAACCACTGAGCTATCCCTCCCTCTTTCTGGGGCCTGTGAAATATCATCACTCATAAGGCAATGTGTCGTGATAACATTTTGATGCAATGTCATTTTGATGTAATGTCAAAATGTGATAACATTTTGATGCAATGTGGTCACATTTTAATGTAACACAGTGGGGTGTTACACTGATAAAGACCATCATATTGTACCATGACGTGCAGGCTCAGTGTTGGTATCTCAATTCATAAGCGTGCCACTTTGGAGAAATTCAAATGAGTGGCAATGCTAGTCAGGGCCGGCTCTAGGATTTTTGCTGCCCCAAGCAAACAATTTTTTGGCTGCCCCTCCTATTTTTCATGCCTCCCCGCCCCCAACTCCACCCCTTCCCAACCCCTTCCCCAAATCCCCGGCCCCGCCTCCACCTCCTCCCCCTGGCGTGCCGCATTTCCCCCCCGCATTGCTTCCTGCGGCTCCCCCCCGCAACCCTTCTGCCCTAGCTCACCTCCGCTCCGCCTGCTTCCCTGAACATGCCACCGCTCCACTCCCCCACCCCAGGCGAGGGAGAGGCAGCGCGTTCAGGGGAGCAGGCGGAGTGGAGGTGAGCAGCAGGGGGTGGGTAGAGGAACCACTCCCGGCCCCAGCTCGCCTCTGCTCCACCACCGCCGCCTCCCCCGAGCACAGCGCCGCTCAGCTTCTCCTCCCTCCCTCCCAGGCTTGCCATGTGAAACAGCTGTTTGGCGCGTGGCAAACCTGGGAGGGAGGGAGGGAGAGAGGGAGGGAGGAGAAGCGGAGCGGTGGCGGCGCACTCAGGGGAGCAGGCAGAGGCGGAGCGGAGGCAAGCTGGGGTGGTGGGGGGCACATTTCTAGGTGCCAGAATGCCGCCCCTAGAAATGTGCCGCCCCGAGCACCTGCTTGTTTTGCTGGTGCCTAGAGCTGGCCCTGATGCTAGTACATAAAGTAACATGCAGTGCTCCATCTTGATCTGAAAGGTCTGTGATTGGATCAGAGTGGAAGATTTCATGCAGGACCTGAAGTCTCCATGGGTCTCAGATTTTACTTATGAAGGGCTAGATTCTGATATCCTCACTCATTTAGAAGCACATCACGACGTGAGCAGTTGCAGTGGAGTAAATGGGACAATGCATGAGGTAAGGTCCTTCACCATATTGAGGTGTGCATCAGAAGCTAGTCGCACACAAGGAAGAATGGACTTGTAGTTAAAGAACAGGCAGGGCCATCAAGAGATGACTTCTATTCCCAGCAATACCACGAACATCCAGTGTGATCTTGGGTAAGTCGCTTAGTATCTATGTGCTTCAGTTTTTCCATCTGTAAATTTGGGATCATCAATGCTTCCACACCTGGCAGGGGAGCTCTGAGGTTTAAATAATGTGTTTGTGAGGTGCTCGGATTCTGTAATGGTGGGTGCTCTAAAATGCCTTATAAATAAATACAAATGTAAAATGAGGATGTCTTCAGTCTGATCCATGTTACACAAGTCAGATGCAGACCTCAGATTTTTGGAAATTGTCAATGCTCTTGTCAGCTGGACAAAATTAGGACACTCCTAGTATAGAGCACAGAAAGACTGATACTTTGGAATTAGTTATGTGAGGCTATGAGACTGGTAAAAAGAAAAATCTGTCACTGCCAAGTAACTATATATCAGCATTTTGTTAATACAAGGAGGTCTTTGTAGCTATAAAAAAATCAGATATTTTTGTCATAATGCAGGTCACTGATCGTGGTTATTTAATTATTTTATTATGCATCTAGCACTGTGGCATCTGGGCATATAAACAGAGCAGGACATTAGTTTAAAATGCCCACAATAGACAGCAAAGGAGCCCTCCCTTCCTTGAATTCCTCATGTATACATACTAGTTCTATGTAAAAGTTTTGCACTAACTGTTAATCCTGTGCCAGTACTATTTAGAAAATGTCATAACTTAACTACAAGTGTGATTTTTTTTTCAGGCGTGTAATGGCAAATAATACAGGGTTTTTAATTCTATATATTGTAATGTGGCTCTCCTAATTTAATTCAGCCGCTACAATTTAGCTCCATTCCGTACACCTGTGCCATACGCAATCTACAAGCATCAAACCAATTTATGCCTGAACAAGCTTTCTGATAGGATAACTGAGTTTCCCATCCTTTAAAGAGTTCAGTTCTGCAAGTGTGAGCTTCATCACATCTGTATGCCCTTGATGAGTGTTATGGCACATCTCCAGAAAGATGTGTTTTAATCAAAAGCAGGGAGTTTTAGCCAACTGTGCTGTTCTTATGCTCTCATCTGAGACAAACAGATCTTGAGATATGGATGCATTTATACAGATAATGCGACAAACCTCCATCTTTTCTCATCCCTCTGACATCAGAGGAAACTACAACACATCAGGCTTATTTCTTTTACAGAATCTTGAATATGGCACATATGGGATTAGATAGCAAGTTGATAGGCCCCATTTAAATCCTAAATGAGACAGATAAGATGGATAGGTCAGAACTTTCCTTTAGTCACCAATATCTCATGCGAATGTAGATTGTGAGCTGTAGGATGATGTTTCAATTGTATGTTTAGCTTTTTCCTCTAGAGCTGTTCCTCTCGATACCATGTGTCAGAAAAAAACATGAACAGTGTAGTTCCTTTGCTGGTCAACTTATGTCTCTTCAAAAAATGACAAATGAGTCAGCTAGAGATACAAAAGGAAATCCACATCCTGGATATACTGCTGGAGACTACAGGTCAGGTGCCAGGGAGTAGAACTGGCCAGAAAACAAGATTTCTATTTCTTTTTGCTCTGAAGTGGAACAAAAATGAGACTTTTCTGAGGCAGAAATAGAGACGGAGACACAGACCCATCTCAGAATAGCCAATAGCTCCATGGTTAGGGCATTCACAAGGGTTGTAGGAGACCCAGGTTCAAGTTCCCACGTCACAGCAGCGTATTCTAGGCACTCTCTCTGACCAGATATTCCATCTTGGAGATGAGAAACCTTCCTGATGAAATTTTTGTCCAAAATATATGTTGGATAGGGTGTTGATAAAGCGGCATTTTCCTCCAAAAAAATTGGTCAAAAAATTCCCAACCAGCTCTACTGGAGAGGCCTGGGAGCTGTAGGAGGATAGTGAAGTACCGTAAGCTATGGAGCCTAAGTGAAGCCACTCTGCCACATCTGCACAACTGCTGTGAACAGTTGGTGTAGTTCGCAAAAAGAAAAGGAGTACTAGTGGCACCTTAGAGACTAACCAATTTATTTGAGTATAAGCTTACGAAAGCTTATGCTCAAATAAATTGGTTAGTCTCTAAGGTGCCACTAGTACTCCTTTTCTTTTTGCGAATACAGAGTAACACGGCTGCTACTCTGAAAGTTGGTGTAGTTGTGAATCCACCAGCCCCAGCCTACCCTCAGAGCCTTCCAGGGTGCTACAGTTCAGTTCTACTTTAGTAAAGAACAGAATTATCAGACACATAGCTACACAGGACATGCAAGGGAAAAGTCAAGGGGTTTTTTGGTGAGGCATGATATCCCTTTACAGTCTATTAGAATTCTTTAAACGGGGTCAATGAACATGTGTATTAAAATGAGTGGGACTGTTCATCTTAGAAAAGAGATTACTAAAGTGGAATATGATAGAGGTCTATGAAATTATGAATGGTGTGCAGAAAGTGAATAGGGAAGTGTTGTTTACCCCTTCACATAACACAAGAACCAGGAGTCACCCAATGAAATTAATAGGCAGCAGGTTTAAAATAAACATAAAGAAGTACAACATACAGCTAACCTGTGGAACTCATTGCCAGGGGATGTTGTAAAGGCCAAAAGTATAACTAGATTAAAAAAGGAATTGGATAAGTGGATGGAGGATAGGTCCATCAATGGCTATTAGCCAAGATGGTCAGGGATGCAACCCTATGCTTTGGGTGGCCCTAAACCTCTGACTGACAGAAGCTGGAACTAGGGGATGGTTCACTTGATAATTGCCCTATTCTGTTCATTCCTTCTAAAGCATCTGGCACTGGCCACTGCCAGAAGACAGGACACTGGGCTAGCTGGACCATTGGTCTGACCCAGTATGGGTGTTCTTATGTTCTTAAATACAGCTCCCTGGCAGGGGTGGCAGGTTTGTAGAAATTTTGGTGGTGCCCAGAACCCGCCCCCACTCCCTGAACTCCGCCCACCCAAACTCTGCCCCCCACCTGCCTAAGGCTCTAGGAAGGAGTTTGGGTGGGGGGAGGTGGTCTGGGGTGCAGGCCCTGGGCTGGGGTTTGGGGTTCAGGAGGGGTGCAGGCTCTGGGAGGGAGTTTGGGGGCAGGAGAGGGTGTGTGGAAAGGGGGTGGGGGTGCAGGCTCTGGGACGGAGTTTGGGTGCAGGCTCTGGGCTGGGGGTGGGGTGTAGGAGGGGGTGAGGGATGGAGGCTCTGGGAGGGATTTGGGGGGGTTGGAGAGGGTGCAGAGGGAGGGGGTGCAGGCTCTGGGAGGGAATTTGGGGGCAGGAGGGGGTGAGGAGGGAGGGGGTGCAAGCTCTGGGAGGGAGTTGGGAGTGGGAAGGGGTGCGGAGGGAGGAGGTGCAGGGGTGAGAGCTATGGGGTGGGGCTGAGGGGTTTGGGGTGTGGCTGGGGATGAGGGGTTTGGGAGGGGGCTCAGGGCTAGGACAGAGGATTGGGGTGAGGGCTGTCGGGTTCATGATGCAGGAGTGGGCTCAGGGCTGGGGCAGAGGGTTAGGGTGCCGAGGGATGAGGGCTCTGGCTGGGGCCAGGGATGAAGGGTTTGGGGTGTGGGAGGGGCTCAGGACTAGGGTAGGGGGTATGGGTGTGGGAGGGTGAGGGCTCTGTCTGGGGCTGGGGATGAGGGGTTTGGGGTGTTGGAGAGGCTCAGGATTAGGGCAGAGGGTTGGGGTACGGGGAGGATAAGGGCTCTGACTGGGGGTGCAGGCTCTGGGGTGGGGCAGGGCTGGGGATGAGGAGTGTGGGGTGCAGGCAGGCTGCCCCGGGGCTGGGGCCAGAGAGGAGGACTCTCCCCAGCCCTCTCCCCGCCGGCAGCAGTGAGCTCTGGGGGAAGGGTCCCCTTCTCCCCCCGGCAGCACACTCACCCCGCACCACTGTCACTGCACGTGCTCCTAGGGCCCCTCTCAGGTCCAGGAAGCCTCCTCACCTGCCCTGTGGTGGGTGCTGGGGGAGGCGGCTGCCATCACTTGTGCGCCACCTCCCCTGCTGCTGCCCCTCACTGTAGCCTCACTGGGGGTGAGGGATGGGGCTGCCCCTTGCCCAGCATAGGGCAGGAGTGGTGATTGCGAGCGGGGGGCCCCCTGTGCTGGTGGAGGGTCCTGCCGGAAAATATAAGGGTCTGAGGTGGAAGGGCAGGGTAAGGGCAGCCTGCCCTGCCACTAGTGGATGGGGGCATTAGGACCCTGTGGCGGCAGTTGATGCCAAGAGCCCGCAGAGCGGAGGCAGCATGGATCTGCAGGGGAGAGGCACGGAGCCGGGCAGCAAGTGGGGGCCAGGGGACCCTCGGGGGAGGTGTGTGGGGGTGGCAGGCGGGGCCATGGGAGAGACCCGGCCCCAAACATTGGTGGAGCCGGGTCCCCGGGCCCTAACTATTGCTGGAGCCCGGGCACCATGGGCCCATATAATTCGCCGCCCCTGCTCCCTGGTATACATGGGGTGTGACAGAGAGTCTAGCCAGACTTCCCAAATATTGCAAGCCTCTCTCTCACACACACTCTCTCTCTCACACACATACACACACAGAAATTGTGTTTCCAGTAGAGATTGGGTTTAGCATTTGCCCCCAAAGTTGTAAGTTTAGACCTATAGGGATAAGTTAATAGATTGTTGTTGGAAGACAGTAATGCAGATGCTGTTTCTATTCTGAATTATTACTGGCACATCTAACTATGGAAGAAAATCATGATAAAATGAGTAAAACCTCTGGAATAAATCCTAAGCAACAACAGCAAACACCACAACCTCTAATTTAAAAGAAAAATACACAGGGCCAGGTTTTGCAACCCTTAGTCAAGTTGAGGGATACCTATCTCTGCTATTAGTTCCCACGGTTTTCGTGGAATAATCACACAGGGACAAACTGTGAACTCCTTACTCCCATTGGTGAGATCTATTCCCTCCCACTCTACAGATATTTAAAGGAGGTTAAATTGGTGTAATTTACATGACAAGAAGCCGGAAGAAATTTCGGTGTTACTTTCAACCATAGTTGGTTAAAAAAAAAAATTCAGACAAATATTCAAGAAAAAAGTACATCCATGGCACCAGAAATAATGATAGGGCCAGGGTAGGGAGGGAAATTCCATTTGATAGGTCTTTTCAAATAAGTAATCAAATGAAAAAGATTCTACACCCGCTACATGTTGTGAGAACTAACCACTGTAGAGAGGAAGATTCAACACAGTTGGTTTTGATGGTTTCCTGCTGTGGTTTTCACTTCTGTATTTGGTAAAAGTGATGTAACAGTGATTTGTTCTTGTTCCAATACCTTTTAACACTTTTTCAAAGGTATTTGTTTTGCTTTTTTTTGTACCCTATGCATTTTGCAGTTATTCAGTACTTGAACTATTTAAGACTAAACTAAAATCAAATTGGGAAGTATCATTTTGAGCTGTCAATCCTTTACATAAGCAATCTTAAATGGCATACACAAGCCAAAAAGTAGGTGTGTGATATGTCTGTCACATCACTAAAATGCAGGCAACATTTCTACAAAATGTTGAAGCCCCTCTATCGTATCAGGGTGTTCACATGCGATATTCTAAAGGAAAACAAAACAAAACAAAAACTGCACCCACTTTCTTCACCCGGAAGCCAGCAACTAAGAAATATAATAGCAAAGGAATATTTCTCAATATATCCTTCAGAAAAGTGTTAACTTTTTAAATTACAGCATTCTGGTACAAGGAAACTGGATACAATTACAGTTCAAAGAGCATGAAAATTTCCAGGGCCTGATTGTGCTACTCTTACATTGGGAAGCACTTATGTACAGGAGTAGTTCAACTAACTTCATGAGAACATGATCAGTAATGTGAAGAAGGGTTGCCCAAGTGGGCCCTTGGTGTAAGTACAGAATTCCACTTTCTTAAAATCCCCAGAGGCCAAAATTCATATACTGTTTCTCAATATCAGTGCTTGCATTGAGACTTTTACACTACACTAGAAAACTATCTCTGGTAAGCTTATTAGCATGCATATAGCTTCCTTTATTGTTTTTAGTATGTGTTCTCTGTAATGTTTTTACCTTAAGAATTAATGTGCTTACTAAGAAACAACCACGTGGTAACATAACTGTGGCAATTACACTGTGTGCTATCTCTGAGGGGAAAAGTAAAGCAGGTCAGCTTAGGAAGTCTGACTTTGCTGGGGAATTCACAGCGAAGGCAGGGAGGAGTGCAGCCCAGGCAGCAGGGAGAGAGATGCATGTCTCCACCCAACAGCGGTAACAGCTGAGGAGCCGGAGGTCTGAAAGTGAGTGTCCTTGCTGGATCATAGGGGGGAATACAGGTGCAGTTATATAACTGTAACAAATATATACATATATTTAAAATATATCTGTTTTTCTGCTCCACTGGTGATGTTTAGAAGCGTCTTCTGGGTGGACACAAGAACAGTGACATCAAATGGGCTTGGGCCCACCTCCTCACCTCCCTCTTCTTCTGCTCTATGCACATCTGCCTTCAGTTTCCGCTTTGCAGCGACTGTTACTGGTAAACACCCTCTGGTGAAACTTAGAGACAAGAACATGTACATGAGCTTTCTCCAGAGCCCTCTACAGAAATGATGTTGCCATGCTGGAGCATCAACACAACAGTTCTGTTAAAGGAACAATGTAAACAAACTGAGAATATAGAGAAGTTGTTTCTTTCTGCCATAATGATCTTGGGGTGACTTGTAACAACAGAAGGTACAAAATGTTATTTTCAGATGATGCCCCTTTATTCAAAAAACCCACAATAACTAGATATCACATGTATTCATTTCTATATTTCTGATTCTTTGTCATATTCCTTGCATGACTTTGCCTTGTTAATAGCTGTGTAATAAATGATATAATTTTAGAACTGCGCATAAACAATATTTAAAGGAGAAACCTCCTGGAAAATTGGTGCCGTTCCTTTTTAAATAGCCTGCCACATGTGAAAGCAAGGTCATATCTGTTCTACACTGTCAGTTTGGACTTGGAACATAAAACAATTCAAGAATGTCCAAAATCCATATATTTATTATTTGTTAAATATCGGCTTAGTGCTCAACCCCCTATGAAATGCCAGGGAGGTTGATGCCCTGAATCATAGAGCTTACAATCTAAACAAGGTCTTGTAATTTCTCTTACGATTGTGTTCAGATGTGCTACTGCAGCTTTGCAATATTTTCATAAAAATTGTACTAGCCCATGCCCAAAATTGACTCACCTGCCCTTTGTCACAATGACTGCTGACAATGGAAAAACTGATGACATTTTACTCTAAGTAACTCACACATCCAAGAAAACTACTTGTCCTGCCCAAGTGGGCAAATATGATTTTTCAAGCCTATGTTGTTGTGAGGGCATAGATGGTCTGTGGCTAAGGACTTGTCTACACACACATTTGTACCAGTTTAATTCAATTAGTGCAAACCTCTGTGTGGAGATCCTTACTTTGATCTAAGAGTGATTTATTTTTGTTTAACTTAAACCTGTTCCTAATTAACTTAAATCAAAATAACCCGTGTTTGAACCAAAGTAAGTGTGTCCACATAGCCTTTTACACTGCTTTAAATACGTTTCAAAATCACAAAACTTTAAACTGGTGCAACAGTATGGAGAAAAGCCATAATAAACAGGACTGGGGACCAGGTGTGAGACCCAAAGACTAATTAAGGGGAGCTGGAAAAGCTTTCACGTTGATCAGCTGATATCCACTCAGGTCCTCAAAAGTTCTGTGCAGAGATGACCCATGCCTGCCAATAGTTGGGGGGAGCAGCAGTGTGAGGGCAGCCAGCTTCAGCAGTGTTACTGAGCATGCTTAATCCATGTGAGCATGCTCAATACAAGTCCAGGAACAAATCTGGTAGGCGACGTGGACTCTCACCCCCCCCACCCCCCACAGATCCCCTCCACACATCGCCTTTGGAAACTTCTGTGTGAGGTGATGAGTCATCCCTGATCTAGAGCCTAATTAAGCCATATACAGTGATGAGTTATTCCTGTGTTAGGCTCCAGCCAGTCCACAAGCCAGCAGCTAGTCTAGTGACTCTCAGAGCAGGCATATAAACCTCTCAGGCAAAACAGCAGCTGAGTCTGCTCAATGTCATTTTATGACCTAGAACTCTCCTCTGCCAGATAGTGGTGACAGACTCCATAGGCCTCAGCCTGCTTTAGCCATGGTCTTCCTCCAGTCTTGTCCCTAGTCCTGCTCTAGCTCCCAGCCCTACTCTTGCCTTGTTCCAAACCTGCTCTTGACCCCCAATTTTAGCTATGACCCTTTGCTCTGACCCCTAGGACTGACCACCACTGCTCCAACCTCTAGGCCTGACAATCCTCACCTCGGTTTCTGATATTCTGGACCCATGTTACAGGAAATATGACTCAGTTTTATTAAGCACATTAAAATATTTAAAAGATTAAAATAAATAAAATGTGTCACCAAAGCTAAGCTATTAATAATGTTAAACGAAAGTGGCAATAAAGCATTACATCTATCAACTCAAAATCAGATCAAGATAAAATAAAACAAGTTGGTCTTGATATTGGTTTGGAATTACATCATCAAATTAGTTAAATCATCAGACTAACACCCAATATATTCATACTTATACATTTTAAGAGTCTCAGAAGGTAGCTGTCCTTTTTGGTTATAAATGCCATCTAACTAATTTAATCATAGTAAGTAGAATCTTTAATTTCAGTAGTTGCGTATCTTTTACTGAAATCAAACTGCCTAACATTTAAATCACAACCTCAGAGCCAATTATAAAGCATCCTTCTTACAATTCTATTCTTAAGTGGTGGCTACGGACCAGATTTTCAAAGGTATTTAGGTACCCAAACATGCAGAGAGTCACCTAGTAGGATTTTCAAAAGCTCCTCAGCAGGTTACATACCTAAGTCCCAAGGGGTACTTCATACCTTTGAAAAAATCTATCTGGTCCTAACCCTTTCCTCCCCTACCCCCAATTAAGATACTTTAATACAGACTTTAATAAAACACTCTTGATAAGCCGAAGTTTGACAACTCTTATTTACCAGAAATTGGAAGACAATTTCAAGGGTATCAGGACTTCTAAACATAAAACACAAAACACACTCTGATGAATGATTTTATCAGACACTATTTAGGGCTGTTTAAATCTGGGGAATTTTCCTTTCTGGTGCCTTCCCCGTGTGAACTTTATAGGTACTCATACACACATGCATGCACATAATACCTTCACACCTTAATATTAACAACTATAAAAAGGCTGGGACATCTCCCCGCTAATAAAAATAGAAAAAGGAAAATAAGATACTTCATATAACAGGGTTTTGCCAACGCTTCTTCTCTTACAGATGTCCAGACAATGTGGGCACAGGGAGAGACTGGTCAAAGGTTGTCATAGCCTATTTGATGAGGTTTTAATTTCCTCTCCTCAAAGGGGTTTTGGGTATTGTAGACTATCATTCTTCCCAGAGGCAGCTTGCTCACCTGAAAAGAGAGGTTTCTCAGCCTTACCCTTGATTCTTATAGTTTGTTTTATAGTTATCTTATTCCACCTTGCAGATCCCCCCTTCAAGGCCCTGGACAAATCAGATGCAAGGCCTATTTTGGAGTCCTGCAACTTGGTCCAATCAGGTTCAAATTAGGTCATCCTTAGCTAACATCAAGTTGGGGGGAAAAAAACCACTTACATCAGCAATTTAAAAAATAATTGGTGTTTTTGCATACCAGAGGGACCGACATTTGTGACCTGTCTCCTCCCCAAAAACTATCAAAAATCTGTACACAAGAGACCAGTTTTGAGGATGTTGGCATGGTCTGATCCAGGTGAGATGACATTGTGTCACAAGTTTGACAGAAAGTTAAACATAAAAATCGTATAAAAAGAACTGATTGCAAAAGAATCCTAGCAGCATTCTTCCACAAAATTAAAAACAGATTTGAACAGTTATGATCAGTTATCAGTTTCATCACCTCCATTTTCTTCTCAGACAAAGGATTTACAGTAATTTTTCTGCTTTGGAACTGGGCTATAAGTCAAACTGTTTATCTTCTGGAATCTTTATGTTGAAAGAGAAAACATTACAAGTCCATGAAGATTAAACCCATTTAAATAATAATTTTTAAAATGTTACACAAGATATATAGTCCCATATAAACTATTCCTCTCACTCAGAAGATCTAGGTTCAATAGCTGGTTCTGCCGGTAATGACTGGGAATAGTTGTAACAGGGACAGTAGAAGGTTCTCCTGTCATGACATTCTAGTTGGGTACTGGCTTCATTGGGATGTCACCAATTTCAGGTGCCTGTTGTAATAGAATGTGCTGTTGTTTGCATGAATCCGATTAGCTTGTTTTACACCACTTCTTTATAGAGAGACTTATGTTTGTAGTTAGAACAAGCAGATGAAAATAAAATCAATTCTAGTAAGAAGTGTCGCCCTAGGGTGCTTAAACAAGACACAAAACATAATGCCTGTGGCTTTTTTAAAAATAAGGAATGAAAAGATAAACTCCAACTAATTATATGTACAGTGTAAGTAGCAGAGATAAACTAAGCTGCTGACAGGACTGGGCTGCCACAAGTACCCTTATGGGAATCCTAAAGCACTGGCAGATCAGAGGGCAAGTTTCTTCCCTTATACACAGTGAGAACAGAAGAGCAAACAAAAACATGCTCATAGTCTGCCAAAAGTGAGAAAAGAAGACTCTACAGGCTTGGGGGACCCAAACAAGGTTGTTAGAGGAGCACAGCTAAAGGACACAACCTGAAGAAGTCTTTAAAATAGTGGTTCCCTTCCCAGATGTTTTTGTTTGACCCTCCACCTAAGATAGCTTGGCAGATGGGAACCCACCATTGCCTTCTTGTACCATGTTCTGACACAGTCATTACCAGCTGTTCTATTTTTGCCCATTGCCTTTCTGTTTTTCTTTCCAGTTGCTTCTCCTTTTGTCCATTTTCTTCATTCTTTCCTGTCCTCTCTTTAGCCTTTTTCTTTATTGTTTTACTTTTTTGCATTTCTATTATGAGTCTTCTTTCCATTCTTTCCAGCAGCTCCAATCCCTCTCACCATTCTTCCACTCACTAGGAGGCCACATGCTCCATTGGTACCCCTCAAGACTGAGCCAAATGACATTGCCATAGTAGCAAAGACAAGAAGCTTGGACTGGTGGGCTACTGCATGAACCTAGAGTACTATACATGTGAGCTTCCACAGCTGGCTATACTAGGGGTCTCAATAAGAATAGGGAGGTAGGGTGGGTGCCTTACAAGAAACTACCTGCTGCTTTACCTGCAGTAGCACATTGCAGTGTGTGTAGTGGGTGGATCTGTGGTCCTTCAGCTTTCCTCAGTCATATTAGATATTAGAAATGTATATGTGTGTATATATATATTTTCAGTTTATGTGTGTGTGTGTATATATATAATGTATATGTGTATATATATGTGTATAAATATAAATACACACATTAAATTTGTATATTAAGATTCATATGTTACAGGAGTAGCAATCATTTCTCACTGGTTTTTCACTTTAGCTACTAAAAAGTCACATCAGATCTTCAGATCAAATCCGTGTAGCTCCACTGAAGTCTGTTTGCCTTTTATTTTTGTGCATGAATTAATTCAGAGCTGAGTCATTGAAAGTTGTACTGATTTACAGCAGCTGAGGATCTGGACTAAAAAACATAAATCTACACCTACTCAGATACTTATTTCCTGGTGTTACAACAAGCTTAGGCTAAATTAGGCTAATGAATCTATCTATATATCTATCTATATATAATATTTTACATTTGGTTGCTAAAATTAATTTTTAAAAGATGCTGGTAATGTATGAAATTCCTCATGGGAGAGAAACAGAAAATTGTTAAAATTATTACTCTGTTGCTAATGACTTCTTCCAGTGCTTATCTACAGGACTATAGCTATGCTTATCTGATGATAGATTCAGGGTACTATTATGTATTGATAAAGTAATTATTTTTATTGAATTAGTTAACAAAATAACAGGCTGATTTGTTCCAGGCTAAAGGACAGGTCAATTTGTATTGAATTCACATCCCTTTTTTTTTTTTCTTCAGAGCTTTGTAAGAAAGTGCATTCTCTTTGTCGGGACCCATAAAATAAATAAGAACATAAAAGCAACCATACTGGGTCAGACCAAAAGTCCATCTAGCCCACTATCCTGTCTTCTGACAGTGACCAGTGCCAGATGCTTCAGAGGGAATGAACAGAACAGGCAGTCATTGAGTGATCCATCTCCTGTCATCTAGTCCCAACTTCTGGCAGTCAGAGGCTAGAGACACCCAGCACAAGGAGCTGCTTCTCTGACCATCTTGGCTAACAGCCATTGATGGACCAATCCTCCATGAACTTATCTAATTCCTTTTTGAACCCAGTTATACTCTTGGCCTTCACAATATCCCCTTGCAATGAATTCCACAGGTTGATTGTGCATTGTGTGAAGTAAGAAGTGGAATAAGAAAGTGGTGACCCAGCCTTTTAAATCGCATATTCAATTAATCCAATAAACTACTGTACAAACATCTCAGAAAGCCTGGTTAGAGTGTAAATTTTTCCAATATGCTACCAAAGGAGAATTTTAATTTTTTAAAGGGAATAATAGTTAATGAAGATCTTATTTTTCTCTTCTGGAGTCTAGCTGAGGCCTTGGAGCTGAACACTTTCTTTTTACATGGCCGTATTAAGCTTTTATTTTCCTAAAATTCATTTCAAAACTGGTGTAGCATGTTGTGAAAACTGAAAAGCTAAGAGTTCTGGCTCTGTATATCTGCTTTCCAAGGATACATTGAAATAACTAGGGATTCAGAAGATCTTGTGCCTTCAGAAAGTATTTACATTTTCATATCTCTGAATTCCCCCCTTAGTGTACATGGGATGTAGCTTTTTATGAGATTGGAGGCCTAAAACTTGGCAGCTGTGCAATACTGTGGATTGCAGTAATTTTTAAACAATGACAGTACTCTCAGATCTACAGTAATTCGTCTACTGTGTTTAACGGGTAATAGAGCATCCTATAATTCCTGACAAAACAAGAGTTATCATACATGCACAGTCTGTATGGTCACTGTAGTTAGTGATCCATTGAAAGTGACTATAGCAGCAACAAACAGCATGACTTTCATTAAGGATCTCTTCACATTTCCATTATAAATGTCACTCAAGTTTTAGAACTCATTTGTAAAAAGTCCATCTCACAATGTAATTTGCCATACAAAGACTCAGCCTAAAAGGGTGACATTTTAAAATATGTTTGATCCATTTTATTTTGACTTTATGTATTTATTTTATATAATTATGTACAAAAGAGAAGTTTGTTAGTTTCAGAGGCTTGTCGTACTTCCACAATTTCAAATCAACTCTGATTTTAGAATCAAATTAATTACAGTACTGCAGATAGAACCCTTTAAATATTTTAAATTATTTTTAAAAGATGCTTTATATTTAATACTATATTTAAAAGTCAGCTACTGTGCACATGCAGTAACATTTTAATAATATATATTTCTGTATTAATCTTGTAACTGCACTGTACTTTGGATGGAAACAATAACATGCGTTGTAATGGTTCAAGAGGAGAGTTACAGTCAATGGAGTAAATTATATGGCCTTTTTAATCTCGCAGAGAAAGGCATAACAAGACCAAATGGCTGGAAGTTCAAATCAGACAAATTCAAATGAGAAACAAGGGACAAATTTGTAACAAGTTGGTTAATTAGTGGAACAAACTACTAAGGGAAGTAGTCCATTGTCTATCTCTTGAGGTCTTCAAGTCAAGTCTGAGGCTATGTCTACACTAGTACTTTTGTCCGTATAACTTATGTTGCTCGGAGTGTGAAGAAAACCACCTCTGAGCGACATAAGTTACACCAACAGAAGCACTGGTATGGGCAAGCTGGAGATGCTCTCCCACCAACATAGCTGCCACCGCTTGTCGACGGGAGAGCTCTCTCCTGTCAGCACAGAGTGGCTACACGTACAATCTTACAGTGGCGCAGCTGCATCGGTACAGCTGTGCTGCTGTAAACTTTCTAGTGTAGACATTGGCCTCATATCTTTCTGGAAGATATGCTTTCATCAAACATAAGTTATTGGGCTCCATACAGGAGTAGCTGGATTAAATTCTATAGCCTGTGTTACACCAGAGGTGAGACTAGAGAATTAAATGATCACTTCTGGCCTTAAAATCTATCAATCTCTGGATTCAATTTTCTAATCCACCCTCTTCCAAGGGATAATAACGCCTGAGACAGGGAATTGTATGATGTTTTAACTTGGGGTTGTGTTCTTACTTAGCCTTCTGACTATCAGTCATCTGGCTATAAAATTTAAAGGGGCTGCAACCTGAAGGTACTGTGCTCTCCCTAGGTGAAAGATCTATTCCGGTGATCAGCCAAGGAATGGGAAGTGAACCACACAGGCTAAGTGCATCTGGGATTTTAAAACAACAAAGGGTATTGCAGCCCTCAGCACTCTCCAGATTTTGTGTGGAGAATGCAATCCTCTCTGGGAGTCAAGGACAGAAATCTCCCAGCACTTCCTGGCTATTGATTTCAAGAGGGTGGCTCTAGATCCCAGTAATTTTAAAAAATCCGATGAAGTGAGCTGTAGCTCACGAAAGCTCATGCTCAAATAAATTGGTTAGTCTCTAAGGTGCCAGAAGTACTCCTTTTCTTTTTAAAAAATAAACAATCTTTGTCCATCTGCCATAAGCCATACATCGTATGCAGTGTTGTTGTAGCAGTGTTGTTTTCAGAATATCAGAGAGACAAGATGGGTGAGGTAATATCTTTTATTGGACAAACTTCTGTGGTGAGAGAGAGATGAGCTCTTCTTCAGGTCTGGAGAAAGGTTCTGTGTGAGCTCGAAAGTTTGTCTCTCTCATCAACAGAAGTTGGTCCGATAAAAGATATTACCTCACCTATCTTGTCTCTCTATAAACCATACAGTCATGGAGTGGAGAGTTTCCACAGTGCTATGCACTGAACTCCCAGGGCTTTGAGCTGCTTGGAGACATAGGCCAAATTTTTCAAATTCAGGGGTCTATAGTAAGACATCTAAATCCATATTGAAGATTCAAAGGTGACTTGAAGAACTGCAGGTGTTCCAGCACCTCTGAAAAGCAGGCTATTAGCACAGGTACCTAAATATGGATTTATGGCTCAGACTCTGAGAGGTATTTCAGCACCTAACTCCCATGGAAAACAATGTGAATTAGGCACTCAAATATCTTTGAGGACCTGGGCCCAAGTTTGAAAGTATTGGCCTTCCTGTCCTGAGAACTGGGAGGAGTGTAGTTCAGGAAATCCTTCACCCAGAGGCCTGGATAACTCCACAGCTTTTGTCTAGAAAGCAGTGGTTTTTATTTTTGACTTTCACAACAGCTTGGCCTTTCCTCTGAATAGCTCAGCCTGCTGCAGAACCAGGCTGAACAGCCTCCTATGGCTTGTGTAGCTTTGAAGACTGCGGATTGTTTGAACTGGATCAGATCCTAACTCTGTATGTGTGTGTAATTTTTTAAGTGACTACATACATTTTTACAACGTGAACTGCACCAGCATCTAAGTCAAATGATACATTTAAAAAATGTGTAAATGCATGTTTACATGATAGGTGTTGATGATTTTGAAGGCGCTGGTAGAGTAGAGTACATAATGTATCCTTCAGAGATATCAAGTAAGTACAATACTACCCATTTTAAAAATTACCTATGAATCTATATATTGTACATGACAGACTGTGATGGCTATTAACAAAAAGATCTAGGAGCCCTGGTGTAAGCTTTCATGTACTTCCAGGAGATATTTTGATTTTTCTAATGGATGTTGTGGCATATATTGTAACATTTACAGTAGAGAATACTATAGTTAATGATATAAGTGACTATCATTATAACAGGATCTGGTGGCCGCACCTGATTACCAGAAAGCATTATTAATTATTGTTATTATTTATTTGTATGTGGCAATGCCTAACAGGCCAAATCAGTCATTTGAGCTCCATTTTGCTCGGTGTAGCACACACATATAATGAAAAGATGGTCCCTGCCCCAAAGAGTATGCAATCTGAGTGTATGTTGAGACACAACAACAGACAGTGTGTGTGCGGGTTGTGGAAAGACAAGGTAACAGTGGAATGCTCATGATTAGCATAATAAGCCATTGTCATGGAACACCAGCTACCTAGCCTTTTGTCAAGTGGTTTGTATGCATCCTGACAGAGATGAGTTTGGAGGATGACAATATAGTAGCTTTGTGGATTTTTACAAAGAGCTCCTACCATGATTAAGGCATGGCATGGGAAGAAATGTGAAGATGTTTGAAGATAAAACTGGACTAACTTGTATTAAAGGCTGGGATAATTAACAATGCAGAGTCAGGGGGCAACCAGTCAAAAGCATTTCAGAGATAATCACTAGGATGGGACTAAACTGTGATGTTTCTTTAAAGTTTGTGTTTGATACAGTGGAGCCAAGGGGGAGTGAGTGGAGAGAGCTGAAGGGGGAGAGAGTCTTCTGTAATTGAAGTGGCAAGCTAGGAATTCTCTGCTTAGCTCTTACATAGATGTAGGCCATGTGGTCAGGTAAAACTGTTGGCCTGAAACCCCAGTCATGTTCTGTGAGAAATTGTATTAGGATATGCTAAAAGAAAAGCTACATACTTTGTCAGAAGGTTGGGGAAGTCTTTAAGAAGGTAAGACTTGACACCAAGTTGTTACATGGGTGGGGTTTCCCTGGAGTTTGTTGTCCTTGTTCTTTTCTAGGTATGAAAACAACCCTTTGTTACTCTTATAACCAAAACATTCTAAGACCTCAAGAATTATTAAGGGATTATTAAGGAAAATTTGCCAAATTGAAGGACAGTTCTTTTCTTGCTGAACCAGCTAATTCACTCCACCAGTTTACAGCCATGATTTCACATATAATAACTTTCTGAAACATTCGCTTTTGAAGCTAAAACTATGCTCAGGACCTGATCCTGCAGGCCTTAGTTGAGCAAAAGTATCATTGACTTCCCTGGGTATTTTGCTGGAGTAAGGAGTTCAAGTCTCGTCCCCATTCTTAGGCCAGTGGTAAGTTATTTTTGAAAAAAATCCCTTTAGTCACTTTCGGGTTAGCTGTTGAAGGAACACCCCTGCTTCCTGCCCATATTCCGCACCCCCCAACCTGGCACACACACACACACACATTTTTTCTCCATTAAAAAGATATGTAAGATTTCTTCTTGCACAAAGAACTCAAAAGCTGTGGCTCTTTAGAACTTCACATGTAATCACTGTGTGAGGAATATAAAATGCTTTTAGTATTTTAGTAACGGCATGTTAGATACAGTGCGTGCTTTAAACAGTGTTATATTTTAGTCAAGTAATTCAAGAGCTGACAGGAAGTAGGGCAACCTGGAACAATCATACATTGCTGCAACTAATAATTTAATTTGACCTTATTGACTGATGTGTCACTGTCAATTTAAAAATAAAATCTCTGTCTAAATATTTTTACCTACTGTTGTTACAAGTAGCACCTAACATAACACAGAGATTAGAGGTTACATATTTCTGGTGGGTTTCTTCCCCAGTTTGTTTACATTGGGTGTTGGACGGTACTGTGTATAGAGTCTGTTTCTCTTTTCCCTCTTCATATAGTCACCTAATTTCCTCTGTTATTTATATGGGTCTTTCACAAAGCAACAGGGTAGAGTAAACCATTTTAAAATAAGAAAATATAATTAAAAACCCCACACAAACCTGTTGCTTGATGCCCTAAGTTTGCAATATTTATGTTGCTTTAATGAAGGAGTTGCATTTCATTATATAAATTACAGCATAAACACAAAAGTGGGTGGCTTCAAGTAGGGTTAAGTCATAGTTTCACCCTGAATTTCTTCATAACCTCCAACAGTGTATTGATTGATATGGTATGGCACTAGTGTCTGAGGTTCTGTGCTAGGTACATTTCTTAAATGTATATACTGAATTCTGACCACTGGCACTATGGCAGCTGGTGAGTAGCAGCCAGAATCTCAAAAAGAGGGCAGCCCTCCAAACAGTGCCTTACTCTCACCCAGTCCTTAACTGGCCCCCAAAAACTTGGAAGTAGCAGTGAGTGAGCAGCAAGGGGCAGGAGCAGAGATGCAGTTACTCCACCCACACAGGAGGAAGACTGTCCAGCTGGAGCTGATTTCTGAGATCTTGGCCAGTAGGCAGCTCTCTTTAAACCACTAGTTAGCCTACTATCTGTACACTCTCAAGGTGGTGCCTGTTGCAATCTCCCTTTCCCTCATATGATTGTGATCACCAAACAGGGAAGGTCTCTTAAGATCTGCTTTACTCTGTCCCCTGTACAGACTACTGTAACTGCATTTATGTTCAACCCTGCATATTTAATGGCATTAGCTCCATGTATGCTGCCAAAACTGAGCTGCTTATTTTTTCTCCCCAAGCCCCTCTGCCTTTGCTCTTCTCCATTATTGAGGCTAACACAAATATTTTCTTACTCACTCAGCCTAAGGGTAATCTTTAACTTCTCCCTCCTTACTGCACATCAGGACTGTTACCAAGTCTTGCTACTTTTCCCCCTTCAGTATTTCAAAAATCTGATCCTTTCTTTCCCTCTCAACAGCTGAGACACTTCTCTACACCCTGGTAATCTTCCATCTTGCTTCTGAAACCATTTCCACCATGGCCTCCCTAATATGCACAATAATTCCCTGCCAATTGATCTGAAATGCAGCTGCTAAAATCAGACCATGGCACTCCCCCCTCAAATATCTCCATTATCCACCGTATTAAGTTTAAATATCTTGGGCTCACCACCTTCAGGACCCTTCATAAGTCTGCCCTGGTCTACATCTTAAACCTCATGGTTTTTATATATCCCCCTAGGAACCCTTTTGCTACCCCAGCCTTGAGACCTGCACCATATCTTTCTTCCATGCTGCTTCTTTGTGTAAAATGACCACTCCACCCCAATGTGCCAGGTTGCCCGTCCTCTCTTCGTTCAAATCACGCCACAAGACTTATTTCTTCTGTGAGTCCTACAAACAAATTTGAGGGAGAAAGAAGACAATAGTCTAATATAACAGAACCATAACCACATACTTTACTATTTAACCATCATCATTCCTAGTCTTTCCCTCAACCCCCACCTTCTGTTTTATTGTGCTCAGTCTTGTCAGGACTAAAATTAGATTGTAAGCTCCATAGGGAAGGGCATGTGTCTTATTTGTTCAGTAAAGTGCCTGTCACACATTGGGCACTGTATAAATAATCACAACAATGGCTTTTTATGATAGTTTAATTACCTAATCGTCTATGGTTATTTTTGTAAAGTAAATCAAGCATTACGTTGTTCATGTAAGGGAAAACAAAACTGGAAAAAGCAATTTTACATCTTGTAAAAAAAATACTCTCCTTAGAGCAGTTTTCCTTTTCCCTTTTCTTCTGTTGTTTCTGCCAGCCTTGTGCCATTCTTTGTCATCAGCTGTTTGATGATTTGTCTAATTTAGAGTCAAATCCAATTGTCCCATTGACTTAAGTGGAGCTATTTTGTGGGAGGAATTTTAGCAGAACTGGGCAATAAGCTGTATTCCCTTCCAGCAGGGACCTGGTCGTCTCATTTTTGTATGAAGCATCATGTCCATTTATGGCACAATATAAGTGATAAAGGAAAAAATAAATCTCAAAACAGAAAGATTCCAGAAAATTGTTTTGTTAATAGTCCCAAATAACATTAGGTGATGCCTAAAGGAAGATGACTTTTGATAATTGCTCTGAAACTCTGTTAAATAATTCCATTTATTATTAATATTATCCTTATGGTCTGGCACAGCAATATTGGGATCAATTTGCACCAGGCACAGAACAGCCTCCTTCCTAATCCTGAAGTTAAACAGCCACTATTACTCATTGCAGGTCTTGAGAACAACTTGGTTTCATGAGTCTGTGGAAGGGGTGCAGACACAAAAGCAACACTCCACTCAGCAAATGTAATTTGCAAGCAAAGCATACAGCTGTCTGCTCAGGCAGTGGTGGGTGCACAACTACTATAGCATGAAGTTTATATGGTCTCTAGCTCTCTGCAGGCACTGCCAGAACATCCTCTGTTATCTGGTACAGCCGGGCTGCCTTTTTTTTTTTAAAGAAGCTTTTCTTGCTGAGAGCTAAATTTTCCATTTTGCTAAAGGACTGAGAATGGTTGCTGGTATTAGCAGATTTATGAGAATTTCATAGTGGACTGGAGCTTAATTTCTTCTTTTATAGTTCATTAGAGCTTTCAGAAAGCCTTCTAAAATCTCCCAGAAGTCATTGCTTCAGGGCACTGTCCTGGGCACAAGTTCCCACAGGGCTGTGCAACTTCAAAGGTGTGACACAGCACAAGTATAGAGGTAGGGCAAAACTGTAAATGACCTGCATCTGTAAAACCAGTGGTACCATAGACTACCCACCATTGCTTGTACTTACATTGGTACCATCCCCCACTCATTAAAATCACAATTATATAATTCTCTATGTGGACAAGGCTTCTGAGTACTAGAATCTCCATTTTAAAATAGCCCAGCCAATGAAAACCTCATCAACAAAAACAATTAATCTGAACTGCTAAGCTAAGGAGGGACTTAAAATACTCTGCCAAGTACATTTCACAGCTCTATCACAACAGACACGATATTATTTTGTTATTTCAGATATTGAACAAAACCGAAAAAATGTTTTGATAATAGGGCCAAGAGTGGACATTCAAGGTAGGGTTTGGTTTTGTTTACATTTTCCAATGCAAAATAAATACAAATGTTGCAGTACTACGAACACAGTATAGTATGGATTGCGACTGGTTAAAGCCTTGTAACTTCACCATGAAAGAAAACTTGCTGGATTTTGAAATCTAACACAAGTACCTATTGAACACATATATCCAACAGATTTTGCAAAAAAAAAATATATATATTTTAAAAAAAAATAAAAACCTGACACTTTAATGTCATCTCAGATTTCTTGCAGGCTGCGAAAATTTATATCAACACTTTGCTCTTATACAGCTGCTTTCATGCCAGGCTATCAAGGCTGGAGAAATGTTATTAAACATTGCCACACCGGCCAGCAAAGTATCATTCTCCTCAATTTAGAGGGGAGAAAGGTGGATTGATGGAGAGGTGAAGTGACATGCTCGGGGCCACATGGGGAGCTAGTGGCAGAGCATCAAAGAGAGCCCAGGAATCTCCACCTTTTTTCCCAGCCATGTGCTCCAATTGCTGGGTTTTTTGTTTGTTCAAAGCGTGAGATTGCCAACAGAGCCAGGAAATACAAAGAGCAAAACTGTTATTGCTTCTGATAAGGATACAACCAGTCTGTGCAACCAATCCTCTCAGTGATCGGCTCAGGGAAAAGGTTGCGGTGGGGCCGCCCTTTATTGCTGGGAGTTAGACACAGGGCCCCGATCCTGCCCTGAGAACTGTTGGGAGCGGGGGGGGGCGGATCCCTGCTCCGCCCCTGTCGTTCGGGTCCTGCACCAGGAGCGGGCCCCTATTATCAGGAGCGCCCCCTACCCCGGCCGGCGCGCACCAGCGGCGCGGGATCCCGGCCCGGGAGAGCGCATCGCTCCAGCCCCCCCCGGCCCCGCGCGCCGGCTGCCCTGGGGCCGAACCAGCCGAGGCGCGCTCCCGCCGCAGTCGCCAGGCGCGGGGCGGCGCAGCCGGGCGCGGGGAGGTGAGCGGCGTGGGAGGAGAGTGCGCGCAGAGGCGGCGGCGGCGCGCACGGGACGGTGTGTGTGTCTCTGTGTGAGGGAGACACCGGGGCAGGGGAAGCGGCTGCGCTCGGCTCCGGGAAGACGCTGCCGAGCAGGAGGCGCCGCCCCGGGTCCCCCCCCCTCCCCGCGCTATCACCGAGACGGAGGGAAAGCGCCGGGCGCGCCCGGGGACTGGGATAAAAACAATCAAATAGCGAGGAGCGCCCGCCCCCGACCAGGAGACCCCCCCAGCCCGGCCCGGCCCGGCGGAGAGGCCCCGGCACCGAGCGCCCCGGCGGCAGCGGCGGAGGATGTCGGGCGGCGGCGGCGGCAGCCGGGAGGAGGAGCGGCGCAAACTCGCCGATATCATCAACCACTGGAACGCGAACCGGCTGGACCTGTTCGAGATCAGCCCCCCCACCGAGGTGAGACCCCCCCCCCCCCGGCCACCTGCCTCCGCCACCTGCCCCCCGCCAGGGGCGGCCCGGCCCCACCGCGGCCCCCTCCACGCCCCGCACCTGCGCCCGGCCCAGCCCCCTCCGCCGAGACCGGACCCCATGGCCCGGCCGCTGGGACCCCTCCCCCCCCCCGCGAGGTGAGTCGCCGCGCCCGGCACAGGCCGCGCCCGCCCCGCCCCCCGCAGCCACCGGGTCAGCCTGGCGCGCCCCTCCCCGATACCCCGGCCCCGCCCCGAGACTGGCGGGCGGGGGACGCGGAGCCGCCAGCCCCGGCTCTGCCCAGAGCCGCGGGGCGCTGTCGGTAGCGCTGGGGTTGGGCAGGAGGGGAGCGGGGAAATGAACATCGACCCTCCCCTCCCCCTGCCCGAAGGTGACTCTTCCCCTGGCCGAGGTGGGGCTGGTGCCCCGGGGGCACGAGGCGGGAGTGATTTTTGGCTCTCAAAATGCCCCCAGAGTGTCGGGTGAGGGGCAGGTTTGCGATCGAGAAGAGATGGGAAAGATCACAGGAACCCCCCCCGCCCCCCAGGCTAAGTGGGGACAGGGAGGGACCCTCTGGGAGAGGTGCTGCCAGGGGCTTCAGGGTGATGCAAACAGGAGGGCTGGTTTGTAACGCTTAGAGATGGGAAGGCAGCGGCCGGCGAGGGAAACGCTGGGGGTCTTTTAAATGTTTCGCTTTGTGCGGAAAATGCCCCCTTTAAAACGCAGCTTCCTTTACTTCACAGCTCACGGTGAGCTGTTGGTGAAATCTCCTGTGTAGCTTTCAAAGGGCGTGATGACTGAGCCTTTTTGGCTCAATGTGTTTGAAAACTTTGAGGTTGCCAACGTTCAGTTTAAAGTAAATATCAGGCAGATTCCTAGTCCTAAGAGTTCACATGTTGTACCGGAAAAACACAGTGGGTGATTTCTTCCTAATGAAATGGGCGTTTTTTTAATGACTGGAATGAAGCTGGGGTTGTTTTTTAAAAAGTAACATTCAAGCCACACCCCACTGCTATCTCTTGTCATGTTCACTTCAGCTGGTCAGTGTTGTGTGTCTGGTTTGAAAGAGTGTGGGGGAGGGTTTGGGTAGATAGGTTATAGTCCTATTTGTCTGACAGTGAGGTCCCTGCTCATAGGGTGGAGACTGATCATGTGCATGTTCCCAGGGAAAAGAAGGAAATTAACACTAGCTTTTGGCCGGGGCCTGTTTGGGGTTGTTTATTAACAAAGGTCCCAGAAAGAATCTTGCTGCCTTTAAATTGCAGTCCCATTTTGAGTTCCAAGTACAGACTAATACAGAGGTGGGGAACCATGAAAAAGCTAAAAGTAATCTAATATCTTTAAATTATTAGAGCTTGAAAAAAGTAATATATTTAATTGGACGTGGTCTGTTCTATGCACTGCTGTGAACTTATCACCAAGATGAGGGTTCTATGTAATTTGAGGTATCTTGCTGCGTTTATCATAATCCCAACTCCTTGTTTTTTATTCACTAAGTATTACAAAACACATTGATATCTGGTAGGCACTTAATTAAAAATGTAGGGGCTACTACTAATGCAGTTTTCATAGCTTGTTTGGGAGCAAAGTACTCTTCCAGTGTGGGACTGTTTACTCCTGGGAGAATTCTGCGCACCGCGCAATGCAGAATTTGTGCAGAATTAACGTTCTGCACAGAATTTCATTTTTTTCCCAGACAACTGGCGCTGTGGAGCTGCTGGTCTCCACTAGGGGATGGTCGACCTGGCAGAGCCCGGCTCCCCAGCTCGCAGTGTGCCTGCATAGGAGCCCAGACAGGTTGCAGTTCCTGAGTTTGCCGGTCCCGCTTGGTGACGTGGTGCGGTGCTGGGGCTGGCAAGTGGTGCCCACGGAGAGAGGCAGGAGCAATAGCTGGGAGCTGCAGGGAAGGGCTGCTACTTTCTGGGAGGGGAAACTGAGGGTAAGCGTGGGGGGGCATGACTTGAGCTGCTCCGTAGGCGGCCGAACCTTTAAATTGTGGGCCCCCCCACTATCAGCAGGTATGGGTCGCGTCTGCCTGGTGGGACAGTAATGAAGCTGCGTGGAGTGGAGCCTCTGGCAGGGCTCTGGGGGAAGGGGGAGCAGGAGACTGGCCTGGAGGGGCCCCACACAGCCCCCCCCTTCCCCGCAGTACCCCCAGCAGAGCTTGAAATATGGTTACTCTTCCAAGGGCAGGGTGAAAAAAGGAGAATCGACTAAAAGGTGCAAGGGGTAGAGTTTTCCCCCAAAGTGTGCCTAGCTGGCACACGTGACACACCCAGACTGAGGTGTCCAACAAAAGCATAACAAAAACTGGGTTGTCATAGGGGTTTCTTTAACTCTCTACTGCTGGGGCAATCTTTTTTGTTGTTGTTGTGTGAATTGTTACATACATACATGCTGACAAATATTTTGAAACAAATTACCAAAATAATTGAAACTGGGGAGATTATATTGTTGTTTTGACAAATAAGATATGCAGATCTTTTGGATGTAGAATTTTTAATTTTTTGGCATGGAATTCCCCCAGGAGTAACCTATAGGTTGACACAAAATATCAGTAGTTGAATTTTTACCTATTCCCTGTTATCTCCCCCAGTGTTTCCTATCTCATCTCTTTCTTCCCATTTAGGGCAAATTATGTTTGTGCAGTGTTGTTGTGCTAGTGACACCAGCTTGAAAAAATCGTTTCTTTAGGTTGGCTTTCCACATTTACCATTGAGATTTACCAGTCCTTGCACATAAGCTACTTGATTGCCCTTTATCATGATTGTAATGAGAAATTATATTTTACTCACCTTGGACAAACAGATTTGCAGTTTAGGCCCAGATTCTGCAAATGTACATGCTTAATTTTACTACTGTGAGTAGTCCCATTTATTTGACTGTGTTTTACAGACATGTAGGCTGGGATTTTCAAATGAGCCTGAAGATAGTACAAGCTCCTGCATGGATGAGAAATAATCAGTTTTAGTTCACACCTGGTGGTGTTTCAGTGCAAGTCTATGTGGACACTCTTATTTTGGAATGTATGTTATTTCAGTGCACGTTTGTGTGGATCAGTCCTAAGGGGATTAGATGTCCAAATTCCATTGCAAGTTTTCACTCCCTTTTGGCTTCTTTGAAAATCCTAACTGTAAAAATAAAACAAGTTATCCACAGGGTTTTGGACAGTGTGATCCATTGGGTAGAGCATGGAATTTGGGTTCTATTCCCAGTTCTCCCTGGCTTGCTGTTTGATCTGAGAAAATTATTTAGCTTCTCTTGGCTTCTGTTTCATATACATGCTGTGTGGATTTTTTAAAGTGACGTTTTGCTAAAGGGCTTCAAGTTCTATAGATGAACTTTCACTATGTGAAATACAGTCAAAATACTTCATAACTTTCAAGATTTTTTGCCAAGTAAAGTGAATAGTGCACAGTTAGGGGTTTATATTTTGTTACACTGTGAACAAGCCTCTTTAAATACAAATGTTTTCACAGAAATACTGTGTGGACTTATTGAAAGAAGGTAACATTTACACCTAATAGCGTTGTAGGTATTTACATTTTTTTTTAACAACGTGTATTTCAGAAATCTTTTAGTAGTCCATGTTACTTATTAGTGCCCAAGATGTACAGTATGTGACACAGGTATCAAATAAGATTAGGTTCCTGATCCAAGAAGGTTACAAATGAATATAAAATACTGTGGGTTATGACTTAATTTAATATCAGAGCAACTAGCATGAATTGAATTCTTATGTTGTCAAGATCGATGGAAATAGTGGAATTCTGTAATTTCATAGTTCTAAGAAATTTTGCTTTGCTGTGGTTTATGAAGTATTGAGAGACTTGCTTGAATTTGTATTAAACTAGAACTAATAAAAATTGTTTTTAAATATATAGTTTACTATTCAACAATATTTTAAAGAATGCTAGGTCATCTAAGGCACAGCAAGTTGGTTGGGATATCTGAACCAAGTAATGTGTGTTTATTGTGGTTTGAGGAAATCAACAAAAAATCAAGAGTCCAAAACAAATCAACTCCCCTCCAAAAAGAAAATAGAAGTAACAAATTCTTGTACTCTTAAAATTTTGCTTATTTGTTAGTCTGTTGCTGGGTTTCTGTCTTATCTGTTTAGAATTTGAGCTTTTTGCAACGTGCCACATTAAGTGCTTGGATATCACCCAGAACAGTGGTGCTTTGAGCTTGATTTGGTACTTTGGGTGCCATAAACCAGATAATATTATTCAGTAGCGAATTTTTTTTTTAACTGTGTGTAGGTGGGGGTTGCCATTACTTAAATTCAGTTTGCTATAAGAATTTTTCCCTGCTAAGTTTTTGCAGTGAAAATATTTACTTTGTTTACAACATGCTGTTAAGTTTTTGAAGGGAAACATGTTCATTGGACCAAAGAGAGAATTAAAACGACTCCATGGTCGAGTGGTTAGGGCACTCACTTGGGAGGTAGGAGTCTCAAGTTCAGATCCCCCTGGTCAATGGCTTACTATTTATATGAAGAGGAACCGCTTCATCAGGAAAAATTGAGACCTTCCTAGCATATCCCATAGTTAGGGCCCTACCAAATTCACGACCATGAAAAATGCATTATGGACCATGAAATCTGGTCTTTTGTGTGCTTTAACCCTATACTATACATATTTCAGAGGGGAGACCAGCATTTCTCAAGTTGGGGGTCCTGACCCAAAAGGGAGTTGAGGGTCACAGTAATGCCACCCATACTTCTGCGCTGCCTTCAGAGCTGGGCAACTGGAGAGTGATGGCTGTTGGCTGGATGCCCAGCTCTGAAGGCAGCACCCCTCCAGCAGCAGTGCAGAATTAAGGGTGGCAATACCATACTGTGCCACCCTTACTTCTGCACTGCTGTCTTCAGAGCTGGGCTCCCAGCCGGCAGCCACCACTCTCCAGCTGCTCAGCTCTGAAGGCAGCGCCGCCACCAGCAGCAGCAGCAGCACAGAAATAAGGGTAGCAGTACCGCAACCTCCTCTACAATAACCTTGCAAACCCCCCGCCCCCCACTCCTTTTTGGGTCAGGACTCCTAAAATTACAATACTGTGAAATTTCAGATTTAAATAGCTGAAATCATGAAATTTACAATTTTTATAATGCTATGACAGTGAAATTGACCAAAATGGACCGTGAATTTGGTAGGGCCCTACCCAGTGGTTAGGGCACTCCACTGAGAGGTGGGAGACCCTAATTCAAATTCCTCCTTCACATCAGCCAGAGGGGGGAACTGGACTGCGTCTCTCACATCCTGGGTGAGTGCTGTAACCACTGGGCTAAGAGAGGCGTCACTTCCACCATCTCGTCATTGTCCTCCTCTGGCTATTTAGTCAATCTAGCCAGGGTCAAAAGAAATATTTCATTTAACCAAAATGAATTTTTTCTTAGCTTTTTTGATTCAATGACACTTTGAATTTTCAGTTTTGGTTCAGCTTGACGTGAACCTTTTTTTTTTTTTTTTTTTTCCCCCAGAACTGCCAGCAAACTGAAAAATCAGTTATTCGCTCAGCTGTATAGCGTACCTCCTTTTTTGTAAAGCGCATTGAGATCTGCCGATGAAAAGTTGTGCGTGTAAAAACTAGACATTGTTATTGTCTTGATGATAATACACCTTTAACTTTACTACGCATCTTACTCTCAAGTCAAAGTGAAAAAGGCTAAAAGGATTGTGGTTTTCATAATATTGATAATTCAACTTTCTTATCCTACATAGCTAAGTTACATATTGAGTTAGATTTATTTTTGGAGAAACGTTTTAGAGCAGTTTTAAGCTTGCCTGAGGGCTGCTGAGTAGGATGGCGGTCATGAACCAAAATTTATTTTATTTAGAATTTCTAGAAAAAATATTTTAATCTAATGACATTTTCTTCATTAACATATATTGTAATTTTCATGTGTATCTCTAAGCTTATGCACAACTTCGGTTAATCTTGTATTTGTTTTATGTTAAATCTAGCTTCTGAAGTCAAATAGATGGTCATTTCATATTTAATAATTATTGTTTTAAAAAGCAGACTTCTGAAAAAATTGTCTAGTTTCATTTAAGTCAAATATTAGAGACTTTTGCCCGCAGATATCAAATCTGCCTTTGTAGGTTCAACAGCAGCATATGTTAGGCTAACTCTGACTGGTTCAGATCTCAACATTGAGGGGATTTGTTGTTTACTTGATTTTTTTTGCTCATTCGGAGACCGTGTAAGTGCAAACAGAAACTTGGTCTTGGCAGTACATCTCTAAATTGACAGAACTGGCTTTTAAATTGTGTGTGTGTGTATAGAGCTATATATTTGTGTGTGTGTATATATGTTTAGGAAAAATGGTGAGATGTTGATTAGATGGGATGGGGTTGGAAATGAGATGTAATTTTTCACCTTTAAGTGATGGATTCAGATCTGATCCTGGGTGACTGATAGAGGTTAAAAGTCATTGTCATTTGTGGGATGTCTGATAGAGCTTATATGAACATGAGTTGATAGGCCTTTAGAACGCTTAAAATTTTTCAAATGCATAATTCCCAATGCATGCAGCTCCATTAATGGTAGCACTGATCTGGAAGCTGAAGTATAGGCAAGAATTGTGCATTTTTAACACTGTCGTCCAGCCCTGTGCAGAACAAGGTGAGAAAACATGGTGTCAAAAACACTTGTACCTTGTTTGTGCTTTGTGTACACTACAGCTTTCACCCCTTCTACCACGTAAGGAGCTTCACTAGCTAGAAATTATGGGTCTGAAAAAGCTTAAGGCTGTGTTTACTTTAAGATTGCCAATTTGTCTAAAACCCAATCTTCAGGGATTCCCTGCGAAGAGAATTCATTTTCCATGTTCATTCTGTTTTTGGTGAAGTGGAAAATCTTGACATGCAGTTACCTATGCTGTACCTATTCTTTTAGTGAATAGAAGACTTTACAGTGATTTCAGTCTGACACCTTTTATCGTTTTTTACAAAAGATAAAAGCGGTGATACCTTTTAAAGTTATTGTTTAATGATTTATAGTTCAGTTACATTTAAGCGTGTACTATGGAATTACTCATTTGGCTCACCATTGATTCACAATTTTCCATGAAAGCTAATTTATGGAAAAGCTAATTTATGGAAAAGCAGGTGATGAAAATCTGCTTGATTACATTAAGGGATGCTTTACTTACAAAAGCTTCTCCTTAACTGAGTAAAGTGAATGTGCAGTCTTTGCAAACCTAACATTATTGTAAGCTGCCTTGAGAATCATAATAAGTGTAAGTTCTTGACCGCTATATAAAGCATAGCAAAGACAACATAGCAGTGGCCTGAAGGTTTTTTGTTGTTGGAAGATGCACTATGTTGTTCTCTGAATATTTCTTATGTAAATTACTACTTGGGTTAGTGGCTAACTAATTCTGTAAAGTTCAGACGAATACTTTTTTAAAGAATTCCCTCCTGACAGGTGAATTTGTAATTGATTAAAGTGCTGCTGACTCAGTTGGGAAAAATGAGTCCTTTTGAAATATTAGGGTGTTATGTTTAGGCAAATGTGCTTTTTCTGACAATAAAACGTGAGACTTCTTGATGTCTTCTATTTAAAGCAGGTTTAACAAAATAAAGGAAATGGAATACACTTTTAAATTTATATATAATGGTGCCCCAGTAATGCAAAGATACCAGAATAACAATTTTTATGTCCCTCCTAATCAAAAAGAAATATGCCCATCCACATGGGTTATGAAGATCATCTGAAACTTAAAATAATTTTAAGAATTGAATAGACTGACCATGCTGGCTAGTCCGTGTGCTAGATGGAGAGGGTGGCTTCTGTTCTAATGGGAGGGATAGTTCAGTGGATTGAGCATTGCCCTGCTAAACCCAGGGTTGTGAGTTCAATCCTTGAGGGGGCCATTTAGGGATCTGGGGCAAAAATTGGGGGTTGGTCCTGCAGGTGGTTGGACTAGATGATCTCCTGAGGTCCCTTCCAACCCTGATATTCTATGATTTCATCTTGGCTTGTTTTAATTTTAGTAGTGTAAACAGCGAGTATATGTCTGTGAAGGAAAACACTGTTGCATTTAACGTTGTGTCAGAATGTTTTTTATTTGAACAGATGCTTTATTAACTAGGGGAAGTAAGGTGGTGACTCACAAAACCCAGAGAGGTGTGTGAGAAATAAATTCCAGATTGGCAAGTGTGTTACGTTGCTGAAGGTGGAGTAGGAAGCCACAAGGATGAAGTAGTAATTTAATGATATGCCATGCTGTCAGTGAAGTTAGATTTCAGGTATGTAGGAGGGCAGTTAAGTTTTCAAAAAAAACCAGAGGTATTTTAAACTTCAATGGAAGTCTCTTGAAATATTTTTAAGCAAAATATACTTGTGCCTAATATATGGCAGAGTTTTTATGCATAATACAGTTACGTAAAGTTCATTTCAGTGAGCTAAAAATACAGGAAATATGAGAGATTTTACTGTTAGCTTGTAAATGAATTAATAGTCTGTTGACTTCTACTGTTGAAATTGTTGCTCCGTCGTTGATATGGTCACGCAGATACCACTTTTTCCTCAATATCCATTTTGCATTAAAAAGGTTAAAGATATTGCTGATAGTCAGCTATATAAAGTGTTAAAAGGATGCTTAACCACATTAAGTGAAGACAAGAAGAGATTGCAAGACATAAAAAGGTTCAAGAATTCCCAAGTAGCTGGAGAGTGAAATTTCACTGCTTCTGCTCATAATGGCAAATATGAAACTGTTATGACTATCAGTGTCACTCCTGCTTTTCAACATGTAGTGTCACCCACTCCTCAGATATGCAGTAGTCATAGTTCTGTGCCCAAAATATGGATGATTCCAGGCAAACAAACACTAACGCAAAATTTAAGGTTGAAAAATCAAATACCCCAAAGTCAAGAAATGCAGAGGTAAGGCTGTGTGTTCAACCTTAACTCTGCCTCCTTAGGTAATTTGTCTTTTAAAATATAATCTTGTGGTAGTGCTACAGTCAACTTATTTGTCCATGTTACCACACCCCTGTTATCCTCTCTGAATCATGTTGCTGGCTCTTTCTGCTCCACTGCATTAAATCCAAGCTTCTTGTTTTCCCATTGGAAGCCAGCAAAATACTTGCCATCACAGTAGAACCTCAGAGTTATAAACGCCAGAGTTATGAACTGACTGATAAACCACACATCTCATTTGGAACCAGAAGTACGCAATCAGGCAGCACTAGAGACGGGGGGGGGAAAAAAGCAAGTACAGTACTGTGTTAAATGTAAACTATTTAAAAAAAAAAAAGTGAAAGTTAAAAATAAAGATTTGACAAGGTAAGGAAACTCTAAGCCGTTTTAATTTAAAAGAAACAGGCAAACAGCAGTGTTTTTTCTCTGCAAGTTTTCAAGCTGTATTAAGTAGTTGTAAACTTTTGAAAGAACAATCATAATGTTTCGTTCAGAGTTACGAACAACATCCATTCCCAAGATGTTCATAACTCTGAGGTTCTACTGTATTTTACTTACCTGACCTAGTCTCTTATTGCCTAATCTCCTCTACCCATAGCTATATTCTAGCCATTGCTGTGTCAATATACCATTTGTTTTGATTCTTGCAGCTGTTTGTATCTTTCCCTGTGCTGCTCCCTAGGTCAGGAATTACCTTCCTGAACTGCAGTCATTCTTTAATTGTTTAAATCCCACCTTAAACCCCATATTTGCCACAATGCCAGCAAGAAACGAATTGACTAAGACTCTTATTTAATGTTTTAAAAAAAAATGCTATGCATACACTTTCAGGAACTGTGTAATCTTGTTGTCTGCTCTCTCCTTGTCTACTCTTTTGGAACTTCATTGTTATAGTTAGATTGGAAACTCTGGGATGGGAACAGAGATGTATTTGTGGCTGGTTGGTTTTATTTTATTTTTTTAATGAGACTGTATGTTGCCTTACGCAATTCTTGAAGATGATTTATTCAGCATCGAGGAGACAACATATATTCTCTCAGTAGGAGAATGTCTTCACCATATGATTTAACAGAGTTGCTTACTGTAACCTCAGTCATTGAGTTGCAGCCAGACCTTAGTTTTTCTTCACTGGTATGGTAGTCTGCCCCCCTAGTTAAATTAAAATCCCTCCCTCTTCCAGGTTAAATTAAAATCCCAAAGCAAAGGCTTTTTTCCAAAAAGTCTTTTACTATTTTTGGGCCCCAGCCCTCTTGTCAGTCTGTGACCTTTTCCTTCTCCTTTTCCCTTGCATTAGGAGGTCGATACTCCTTTGCCCCTTTGTGGAGGGAGTCTCCTAATGCTGCCTCTAGTGGCACTGTGGTGCCATAGAGGCACCCGGGCCCTTCCTCTACAAGGGACTCCAACCTGGGGGCCCACAACCGTGAAGAAGCTAATTGTGCCAACCTTATGGTCCTATTTCACTTCTCCCCTCCACACCTCCCAGACTACTTTTTTGCCTGGCATGCTTGCTTGACTGCTGCTTAGGCCTTCTGCCCAGCTCTTCCTCAGAGCATATTTAGCCCAGTTTCTTACCCTTGTTCCTTCTCAGCCAGGTCCTACCCAGAGCCACACCTCAGGTCCTACCCAGACTTTTGTCGTCATCTCACTGGAGAAGCCCTACCAAACAAGCTACGGCTTTCCCCAGTTCTGTCTATATGGACCAGAAGAGAGAGCTTTTATTATCCTCTTTCCCAAGAGGCCTTTCTGTCGTCACATGTTTTCTCTGGAAACTACAACCTTCAGCATACCTGTCTGTAAAGGACCAAACTGTGTAACAAAAGTGTTTAGCCTAAGGCTGAGGACTTAAAAGCCTCAACATATACCATTTTATGTAGGATAACTGGAAATATGCTGTGTCAGGAAAGTAATGTCAAAATGTTCCCAGAGTTTCTCTTAGAAGTTTTAAACAATTAATGTCTTGACTTGTTTTTATTTTTGGGTGAATGTTGTTCATAAAAAAAGAAAAGAAAAGAAAAGAAAAAAAGAGAAGCTTGATGAGAGCATGTTACTGTGTGATTAAGGACATTATATACTCTTCTCATGTAGACATCTGTTCGAGTCATGAACCTTTCTGGAGCAGAGATTACTACTCATGGCTACTTAGTTCTTGCCAAATAGTCTAGCTGCTTCTTAGTGCGGTCCAGTATATTAGGACTGGATTGTTGTCAGTTTGTTTTATTCTCAAGATGAAGTGTTAAATGTACTAAAATGCATATATTTGGGATGGCTCGGAGAGCTCATTTGCTATTGATTAGCAACCAGATGCTTTTCCTTCAAGAATGACGTTTGTCTATGTTCTAGTCCATTATACATAGGCTTCTGTGATTCTGCTGCCACAGATTCTGCTGTTTGCAGAATCAAAGCTTTCATTTAAAAAAATGTAAATGTCTAGCCCTTCTGTTTAGAATGTGCCTTAGTAATGTCATGTGATACAGTTTTTTCTTCTGAATCTACAGAAAGCTGGGAACAATAGCTGTGAGCTGTATTATCTGCCTAATTTAGTGTTCACTCTGAAGCCTAATTTCCATTTAACTGTCAGCATTAATCATTTCAGTGTCATACATTTTAACAAAATCACCCAGATAGTGTTTATGTAAAATTATTATTGTTAATTATTTATTTTATTGTAGTGCCTAGGAGCCCCAGTCATGGATCAGGACCCCATTGTTGGATACAGTGCTGGATGTTTGGGGCAGGAGTGGTAGTTGAGTAGCTGGTTGCTGTCAGAAAAGATTGAGATGGGGAAATATTAGTTCAGGCTTCACAAATTTTCATGTTTATTTGCCCCAAAAATAAAGGGAAAGCAAATATGTATTCCATTTTTCTGATGTCAGAATCCCTGGGTGGTAAAAATCAAATGTCTCTTACTCAGCAGATTAAAACCTCATGATTTCTTCTGACAACTTATAAAATGCAGTTATGTGGTGTTAATATCAACATCTTGTTTACATAGAAAATTTGAGGGTGCAGTAAAACTAAAAAAAATTCCAAAAATTGAAAATTTTATTATCAAATAATACAATATTTACTGTACTAATTGTTTTATTACTTCTTCATGCAAGCTCAAAACCAGAGGATTTGATTTTAATTGGAAGCAGAATAATTATTCCAGAATAAAAATTGCTCTTATTCTGGAATAGAGTGCCTTTATGGGGAGCTATTCAGGAATAGCTGCTGAGGAATAGTTTATTTTGCAATAGATATTTTGGTCATTTTCCCCCATGTAGACAAGGTCTACATATTTGCAAGATTAGGACCCAAGTTGTTTTCTTCACTTATATGTCTGGTTATTTTTACTTTTGTGTTTAACATTTTGTAACCAGAGTTAAGTAGTAAGTTACTGACAGATCTTTCATTAGAATTTCTTGGTGAATTTTTTTTTTTGGTTATGTTGCCCCGATTATGTTCTGTCTTTCAGTGCATGGGTGAAAACACATCTGCCCAAAGGTGAGAGCACCTTCATAGTAAAACAAATGAAGTAGCAAATGATTCATTTGTAGGTTAGGCAAGTATATGTTGCCAAAATAAGTTGTCCTTGGTTGTCCTAGCAAGCTAGACAGAGTTTAACTACTTAATTGTAATGGACCCCCTACCTGCATTTTTAATGCATCTGCCCCCTTGCTAGCCTGACAAGCTGCCTTATGTGTTTAAGTCCACACGGAGATCTTTTCATACTGCTAAATGTAATCTTATTGGTGTTTTTTAGACTTTTAAACGGTGACTTATTATTTTTTATTACGTTTACTATGGTATTGCCTGGGAGTCCAGGTAAAGGAGCAGGGCCCCGTTGTCCTAATAGCTGTACAAAAAAGTGAGAAGGAAGACATTTCCTGCCCCAGAGATCTTGTAGTCTACATTTTGTACAAAAGGACACAATCTAAAAATTATACTCTTACCAATAACTTAGATTAAAATTTTGAAAAATCTGTTTTCTTAATGCCATATAGTCTATTTACTTGCATGTACTCAAAATGCACATTTTAATGACTAGTCACTTCTGCTTTGTGGTTCACAAGCATTACAGCAATGCTGTTTAGGTCCAGACCTGGAGTGGAATATTCAATTAGGAGTATTCACATTGAAATGGAAGAAAATATAATCTTTCCAATATAAAACGTAAATCTTTCCAAACATTTTTGGTATAAACTACTTGAATGTACATTTAATCTAGTAAAAAGCCAAATTTAGTAAAGAGCACAGGTGAAAGAGATACTTCTTGATATATTAGTAACTATTATATCAAGCCCATCGTATTAATCTTGGTTCAGTTAATAAAAGTGTCTGAACTATACATATTTCCTAGTGCTGCATTCTATGAGAGAAATGTGAAAGGCAGAAATGTAGTAAATAAGATTTTTTCACATTCCGGTTATACTTACTTTTTAATTCTTCCATCTCTTCTGTTTTATCCATATTTAAAAGATATAACTTTTCATGAGAAATGCATTCTGTAGCAAGATAAATATGTATGGAGGGCTGTCTCTTCTTGGGAGTAGTACTTTTCGTACTTATAACCTGAAAAATTAGTCAAATTGTGGTGTTTAATTGGCATTTTAATTTAAGCCAATGTGGGCGGCGGGAAGAGGTATGGGCCAAGGGACTTGCTGGCCGCCCTTCCTGCAGCCCCCATTGGCCTGGAGCGGTGAGCTGCGATCTGCCGAACCTGAGGACGTGACAGGTAAACAAACTGGTCCGGCCCTCCAGGGGCTTTCCGTGAACAAGCGGTGGACCGTCTTTGAGATCCACTGCTCTAGTCTGTCATTTTCAGACAGGTAAGGATTGACATGCCGTGACGTTTTGGGGTTCAGCCCAAACCAGGGCAGGCAGTAACACCACCTTACCGTAGCCCTGCGTGTATTTGCTAGAAGCCTTGGTTCAGAGCCCTGACCCCAGCAGCATGCTTACAGCACAATAACCTCACCCTGGTTTTGGTTATTCCTCACAGGGTGACCCCAACATGCTCCCAGTCCCAGATTTCCCAAAAACTTCCTGCACGGTAGGGTCCAGCCTTCTCACAGAACACTTCAAGAAGTTTAGTTCCCTGCTCCCTTTAAAGAGATGGTACCCAGCAGCTGATTATCTTAACTGGGGTTGACAAACACTCTGTTGTAATCAAAACACTGAGTTGGTTTATAGTAAAAGTAAAACAAGTTTATTTAAACAAAAAGACATAGGTTAAAGTGATAGCAAGTATAAGGAGTAAAGACAGAAAGGGTTACACACAAACAAAAGTAAAAATATGCTTCTAAGATTAAAACCAGATTTAACAAACTAGATTCTCTTTTTTTCAAAGAAATATTTCTCACCAAGTCTCTCTTCCAGCATGGCTGACCAGACTATCTGGCCAGGGCCCTTCGCAAAACTCAGTTTCTTTGTCAGTTTAGGTGAGGGATGCCAAAATGGCTTTTTCTCTTCTTATGTTCTCCCAAAGTTAATTGATCCTGCTTCAAGAGGCCGGAAGGCTGCCTGCGGGGGTGCCGTCTCCAACCCCCATTGAGATTAAGTGGTCATCTTTTCCCACTTGCTCTCCTGATGGCTCATTTACTTTGCTTGTAAATATGCTTTTCTTTGTCTTTGATCATACCTTGCTTAATTTTCATTGGAGATACATTCAAGCAGGTGGAATGACATTCTTTGGTCTGGAGCAGGTATGGTTTAGGCACTGCTTGCCAAATACATTTTAAGAACATACTTTCAGCACATATCTCTAAACTCATTTGTGCATTTACCATACATATATCAGGCAAGAATACTAATGATCAGAGAGTTATTAGCTTTCCAATTATATATTACTTGCCACATTTTGGGTATATATCATGATAAGTTTGCCAGCTGTTGTTGGGGGGCCGTTAGCATCACACATGCATTCTACAAAAAAACATAATAGGAATAAAGTAGTCTTATGCTCTTGCTTGGAGTACTAGTAGGTGTAATCGGTTCACTGGAGCCAGGAAGAAGCATCTGAAAAGCTAGTCATCCTTTTGTAGAGAAATTGACACACCTCCATTAAGTTTTTTTTTGAAGATGTTGAAGTTTAGGTTGCAACTGCCATTATCTTTTAGCTTTTTAACAGGAAAAATGCAGTGTTTTTTCTTCTCATTTCTTGTCTCCTAGAACGCATCAGGATTCACAATAAGAAAGGAAGTCTGGTTTGTTCCTCTGTGTTCTGGTTATTGTCTGTCTGTAGTCTGAATATAAAGGACTTTGACCAAAGGTGGCCTCCAGAGAGAGGATTGCTAGTCATCAAAACAACATTTTTAAACAGATTTAGAAATGTATTAGTGTTGCTATTACAACATATTATTGATTCTTCTATAGATAGTTTTACATATTTAGAAAAAAATCTGTTTTTATTGGAGATGTAACCCATTCAATCTGATATTGTCATAGTATGGCCCTGCCTATTGGCATATAACATTGGAGGGAATCCTAGCTCTTACTTGTTAATTGGTAATTCTTTGGTGAAATGATTGCAATTTTTAGGATAGCAAATTCAACAGTATTCTCCATATGAAGTACTACATTTGTATTCTGAAAAACTGGTTTCTCAGTGGAAACTAATCAAAGGTACATGTAGTCCTAGAATGAGAGCATAATTAAGGTTATAAATAAAGGTTAAATGTACATGAAACTCTTCAAGCTTGGGTTTTTAAGGTGAGACTGAGTTGTGTTCAGATATCGTGATGATGGGTGGCAGAACAAAAGTTTGATAGCAGTAGACGTGTCATAAGTGTAGTTTATTTATATACATTGTAGGTAAAATAAACAGTATCTTACAAAAAATGTATAAGCTAAAATAACTGACTAGGAAGTAATTTACAGAAGTAAGTATTTATAATTTAAATGTGGGTTAATTGATGTGAAAAGCAGTACAGTATTAATATGTAGATTTAAAACAGAAAAGTAATGAGTACTGTAATAAGTACTGAAGTAAAATGTGCTGCAGCAGTCTGAATATGAAAATGTGAGGTTTTAAAAACTTGGTAAAACTCAGTTTTGGGGGGAAACTAAGTGTTTGTCTTAATTTAAATAAATGTGCCACTTCCTCGTTTCCTGATGAGCTCTTTGATTGTGCAAACTGTATACTGGTATATCTCCCCATGTGGACACCCTTACACTGGAATTGTTGTATCCACATGTAAGTTGTATCAGTGTATTTGTACTGGTTTGGTTCTGTTGGTAAATATCCTTGTGTAAAATTAGGCAGGGTGAAAAATAGTTGCTGGCGCTCCCCAGCCTGCATTGCTATATCCTACAAATGCGCACATGCTGCAGTTTGAAGAAATACTTGTCCAGGACACTGCATGGGGAAAAAAAAGATAAGACAGCAGGAATGTGATTTTAATTGGGCCACACCTGCATTAAGTAACACATCTGGGAACTATGGAGCAATAACATGTCCAGTGCAGGTCATCCTTCCTTTGTAATCCAGTCCACCAGATCTCCATGTCGTTGTTGGGACTCCACTACTCTCCCTATGTTCAGGGATTACTGTGCTGTGGAAGAGGGGGTTATGTCCTTGCTGTAGCAGATGTTAGAAACCCCAGCTCCACTCCCCACTTTGTTTGGGAGTTGCCTTTTCCTAATCCACTTCCTGTTCTGGTTTGTCAGGGAGCCAAGCCCTCTGCACTGGGCACTGCCAAATTGTGGCAAAATGGATTTTACAACCTAACCTACCCACTGGGTCCCTTGGCTGATGAGAGAGGAAGGCAAAAACTCACAATGCTCAGGCTGATTTGGCAGTGAGGGAACAATTCTTTCCCAGCCCCAGAAAGGTGACTTGCGATGGTGCCCACAGCAATGTCCCCAAATCCAGTCCTACTCTCTCCCCTTTCCTGTTTTGGGATTACATTTTCTTCCCAGTGCAGAATGGTGCCATAGGACAGTGGGGAGAGTTTATAAGCCCTATGGGTCTCTTGCTCTTGTATCTTTTTACATTTCCTGGCTTCTCTTCCCCTCCCCGCCCACCCCCAATAGATCATGTTGTAACTGTTTTGATATTCTTTTGTGTTTCTTTCCTCTTTTTTTCCTCTGCCCCTTACTTCCCTGTATTTAGTCTCATATTTACTCTCCTACTTCCCCCAGAGTATCTTTATCAATAACACATTTCTCTTTTCTAACTTGCACCATAATTCTCTCTGTTTGCAACCATCACCTCCTGTAGACCTTAGAAATGTTACCACACATGTGGCAGCTAAATGTCTAAACCTACAAAGATATGAAAAATGAGGCCCCTCTGTCCCCTCCCTCAGGTGCTGTCAAAGGTTCTTGGGTTTATATGAAGGTGCTGTCTCTGGGTGTCGTCAGGAGTTTCATGTTTCATATTAGTCTTTGATTAAATATGTGTCTCCACCAAAGCCCTTTGGCTGCTAGAAGGAAGGAGGAGCATTTTCACTCTTCTGCCCCTACTCCCAGAGCTTTTGGACCACAATGCGAGTGGGCAAAGAGTTTCTGCCCTTTCTTAGCTTTGATTGCTGTAACGTGGTATCTCTCTGACACGCTAAAGCAGTGATACTCAGACCTCAGTGGTTCAGGAGCCAAATCAGCGATCAACATTACCCAAAAGAGCTAGATTAGCTTGAATTCATTCTTTCTTTTTATATATATAAAATTATTCTCACAGCAGAAAGACTGACCAAGTATTATTTCATCAACTACAATTGGTTAATGTAGTAAAAGCATCCTGATTGGTTAATAACTTTGGTTAATAATTAAATCACAGTGTTTTAATATCATGTACTGCAAAGAGCCATAAAAGACACATTAAAGAGCGCTTGCGAGCCTCAGTCTGAGTATCACTGCTCTAAAGCTTCTCCCATCCTCCCTTTTTGAATTTATTCCTTAGTGGATAGCTTTGTTGCCTGCCTTTGTTGGTGTTAATAGCTTTCTTAAGTAGCATAAATCACATTGAGGTGATTCTTGTCAGAGTTGTGGCCTCCCAAGGGTTCTGAATATTAGCAGTAAAAACTGACCAGAATCTTGTCAACATTTACTTTTTTGCAGCGTGGGAAAACAATGAGCAGCAACAAAGATATTGGAACTGTCTGCCTGGTGACTTAGAACAGTGGTTCTCAGCCTGGGGGACTCTGATCTGATTTTAGGTTTCTCTGCTTTGCGGGCCCGTATTAGACTGGCTGGGGTCCACGGCAGAAAGCGCTGAGCCCTGGTGCCCCGCAGCTGAAGCTTGGTGCCCTGAAGCCCTGCCGCTGCAGCTGAAGCCCCAAGTCCCACCACTCGCGGGGCACAAGCCCTGGCACCTCCCTGAACTTCCGCACTAGGGCCTGGAGTTTTTATAGCGCGTTGGAGAGGGGGGACTGAGAAAGAAAAAGGTTAAGAACCCCTGACTTAGACTGCACTGCATTGGTTCACATTTAACCTTCCAAACACCAAATAGCTTCATAATCTCACTGCGAGAGAAATATAATTTGCTTTAAAAAATAGCTGTAGGCAAATTTAGACTCTGCAGAGGTCAATAGCGTTTGCCAGGGAATGCTTTCTATTTGTTGTAGGCAAATGGATTTTTCAAACACTGAGCTTACATTTTTGTTTATATATGGCTATACTAAATAACATTCCAGTCTCCTGCTTTCCTTACATTGCCTAATGACTATCTCAATTTTAAAAGTAGGAGGGGATTGAACTAAATATGCAAGAGACATTGATTGCAGAGTGAAAAATACGGGTCATTCTAAAACACTAGTGATATTAAAGATGAGAAGGCATAAACTTAAGGTCAAGCATTCTGTACAAATACATTGGTAAGATAAAGATATTTAATTGCATTGCTAGGATTCCCAATATGTCTGTCTTCAATTACAGTAGATATTAATTTTTGTTAAGGGACAAAATTATCACTCCATGTTTCTTAGACAAAGTAATAAACTTATTTCAGTAGCTTGCAGTTGGTTAAATTAAAAGCTATAGTTTGATTTAGGTGTTAATGTTTTTTACATTTTTGTTTGTTGATTTCAATGAAATATTTCCCGAAAAGGTAAATATTTCTTGCAGTATTTAGGTCTTTTATACAACATGCTCAATGTATAGATTACAGAACTGTGACCCTAGCATCCTTAAATATGTTTATTAAATGATGCTCTTGTATGTAAGACAGGTTATCATCTTTGCATTTCAGGGGGACAGTTCTTACAAGGAGATGAATTATTGCTTTTCATCCTTGTACTTAGCAATTGAACATCTTGATAATTCTTAAATTTGTTTAAGGGTTAAATATCTTAAGTCTGAGACTGGTCAGTTTTTGATTTGTAATTGTTCATTAAAAACGACACTGCAGAGAGGTGGATAGGATCCATACATTCTTCCTCATGGAATTGTACATCAAGTAATTATTAACTTAGAATTTATTTGCTTAAAAAAAAAAAAAATCTTGACAACAACCAAAATGGCCTTATGTTTTGGGATGTGTCCCTTAGTTCAGGATGGAGGGATTCTTTCCTGGAAAGCAGTAACTTTGAAAAAGATTTGGGAATCATGGTGGATAATCTGCTGAACATGAGCTCCAGTGTGACACTGTGGCCAAAGGTGCTAATGTGATCCTTGGATGCATAAATGGGATTCTTGTATAGGAGTAGTGAGGTTATTTTACCCCTGTATTTGGCACTAGTGTGACTGCTACTGGAATACTGTGTCCAATTATGGTGTCCACAATTCAAGAAGAATGTTGATAAGTTGAAGAGGGTTTAGAGAAGAGCCCTGAAAACGATTAAAGGATTAGAAAACATGTCTTATTGTGATAAACTCCAGGAGCTCAATCTATTTAGCTCAACAAAGAGAAGGTTAAAAGGTAACTTGGTTACAGTCCAAAAGTGCCTACATAGGGAACACATATTTGATAATAGGTTCTTCAATCTAGCAGAGAAAGGTATAACAGAATCCAGTGGCTGAAAGTTGATGCTAGAGAAACTCAGACTGTAAATAAGACTTACATTATTAACATTAAAGGTAATTAACTATTGGAACAATTTACTGACAGTCCTAGTGGATTCTTCATAACTGCTAATTTTTAAATCTAGATTGGATGTTTTTCTAAAATATGTTCTAGAAATTATTTTGGAAAGGTGTCTGGCCTGTGCAATAACAGTAGGTCAGACTAGATGATCACAGTCGTCCCTTCTGGCCTTGGAATCGATGAATCTAGTCTTCAGAGTCTTAAATTTCCCCATTGGAGCCCTAATAATTGCTTGACTGCCTTGCCTTTGAGTGCTCTTGTTTTGGCCAACCTGGGTATTCCCATTGGCGGTTCAATGAAGCTATTATCGCTCAGAGCAGTTGAAATGGTTACTAATTTGTCTACTTAATGTTCTGAGTTATTTAATCAAATATTGCTTCCTGCAGAGTGATCTAAGTCAGAGCTCTTTTGTGGCCCAAATACCACTTGCAAATACATAAAGATCATGGAAATTGTTAAATTGAATGCTCCTGAACTTTACTTTTTCTTACATATGCAGATGATATATTTCGTTTTGTTTTCTGCTTATCAGGGTTTGGAAATGCCATTCTATTAAATGTAGGCATAATTGCTGCTTGAACGATGGCTTGTATTGATTAGGATCTTTCATTCATTAGCCAGCAGCTTTCCTTTGACACAGTCTTAAGAATATTTGATGCTATTTTTACAGGTAGATCTAAATTGTTGTGTAGTAAAGAGTCCATTTTTCAGAAGTGCTATTATTAGCAGGGCTTATAATGAATCATTAGAAATAATCAGTTTGATTATGGTTGCTTTACATGTGCTATCATCAGTGATCTTGCTTCTACCTCTGTTAAATTGTATGTAGATATTTAGTCTGCATTTCTTGAACTTTATGATTAAATGAATTGCTTTCTCGTACTCGTGTTCTTCTTCCCCTTCTACTCTTTAATTGTCTGTGTAAGTATGGTGTTTTGTATTATGTATGTATTTCACTGAGGTGAAAGTTCCATTGTGTTAGGTGAGAGCCCTGAAGAATGTACAATGGGTCGGGTGGGGAACAGAGGTATAAAGAGGTGAAGTAACTTGTCCAAATCTCATGGATAGCGCAGAGACAGAATTAGAACCCAGATCGCCTGACTCTCCATCCAGTTCTATTCTAGACCCCACGAGGGATGTAAATATGTTCTAAAATTAACTGTTTAAATATGTTAACTGATTAAGCGACTGAGGGCTGATCCCGCCGGGCGTGGCGCAGTCGGCGTAGGGGTTAATGGTTAAGGCGGGTTAATCGGTAAGACTAATGCTTATTGGTTAGCCGGTTAACATTTTACACCCCTAGACCTCACCACCGCTTATAGATGTATGTTTTATAATTATCCCTTTTAATTACTATAGGCCTCTGAAAACAAAACTTTAAACAATTTCTATTCATATTTATCATTTAGTTGAGAATATTGATCTTTTTGTTGTATGTGATAGTTATGTAGGACAAAAAGCAGACATGGGCCCTTCATACGTAGAATGATTTAACAATTTATCTCATGTTTTCACTTAAAGAAGATTTTCTTTCTGACCCACGAAAGAACAATGTTCTGCTTTCAAGTGTCTTAATTTATTAAATTCTAAAAATATCACTATTAAAATTTAACATGGGTGGCACTGATTGATAATATGCAATACTAACCCTTGTTAAATACCTTGAAATTAGGGCTGTCAATTAATCGCCGTTAACTCAAGTGATTAGCTAAAAACAAATTAACTTGATTAAAAAATTAATCGTGATCAATTGCAGTTTTAATCGCACTGTTAAACAATAGAATACCAATTGAAATTTATTATAAATATTTTGAATATTTTTCTACATTTTCAAATATATTGATTTCAGTTACAATATAGAATACAAGGTGTACAATGCTCACTTTATAGTATTTTTTATTACAAATATTTGCACTGTAAAGAGATAAACAAAAGGAATAGTATTTTTCAGTTCATCTCATACAAGTACTGTAGTGCAATCTCTTTATTGTGAAAGTGCAACTTAGAAATGTAGGTTTTTTGTTTTGTTTTTTTGTTTGTTACATAACTGCACTCAAAAACCAATTGCTAAGACAAAGTTTGTTTACATTTATGGGAGATAATGCCGTCTGCTTCTTATTTACAGTGTCACCTTGAAAGTGAGAACAGCCATTTGCATGTCACTTTTGTAGCTGGTGTTGCAAGGTATGTACGTGCCAGATATGCTAAACATTCCTATGCCACTTCATGCTTTGGCCACCATTCCAGAGGACATGCTTCCATGCTGATGATGGATTCTGCTCGATAAAGATCCAAAGCAGTGTGGACTGACACATGTTCATTTTCATCATCTGAGTCAGATGCTGCCACCAACAGAAGGTTGATTTTCTTATTTGATGGTTCAGAGTCTGTAGTTTCTGCATTGGAGTGTTGCCCTTTTAAGACATCTGACAGCATGTTCCACACCTTGTCCCTCTCAGAGTCTGGAAGGCACTTCAGATTCTTAAACCTTTGGCTGAGTGCTGTAGCTATCTTTAGAAATCTAACATTGGGACCTTCTTTGTGTTTTTGTCACATCTGCTGTGAGTATTCTTAAATTTGAACAACATGTGCTGGGTCGTTATCCAAGAATGCCATAACACAAAATATATGGCAGAATGTGGGTAAAACCACAGAGCAGGAGGCATTCAGTTCTCCCCCCTGCTCCACCAAAGAGTTCAGTCACATATTTAATTAGCACATTTTTTTAATGCACATCATCAGCATGTCCCCTGGAATGGTGGCCAAAGCATGAAGGAGCATACAACTGTTTAGCATATCTGGCGTGTAAATACCTTGCAATGCCAGCTACAGCAGTGCCTTGCAAATGCCTGTTCTCGCTTTCATGTGACATAAATAAGAATTTGGCAGCATTATTTCCAGTAAATGTAAACAAACTTGTTTTTAGCGATTGGCTGAACAAGTAGTAGGACTGAGTTGTACATTATTTTGTTTTTGAGTGCAGTTATGTAACAAAAATAGTATTTTTAAGTTGCACTTTCGTGGTAAAGAGATTGCGCTACAATACTTGTATGAGGTGAATTGAAAAAAATCTATTTCATTATCTTTGTACAGTGCAAATATTTGTAAACAAAAATACTATAAAGTGAGCACTGTACACTTTATATTCTGTTGTAATTGAAATAAAATATTTTAAAATGTAGAAAACATCCAAAAATATTGAAATAAATGGCATTCTATTTAACAGTGTGATTAAAACGTCAATCACTATTAATTTTTTAATCGGTTGGCAGCCCTACTTAAAATGCTTTACAAAAGAAATACTAAAACCAAACTATAATAGTTTGATAAGCAGGCAATCAGTTCAAACAGTTCAGAGTGTATATTTGAACTTAAATGACCTAGAGAAATTAACCTTCAAGAAAGCATACTTTTCTTGGTAGTATCCAGTATTAGCAAAGATCTACCCCCAGTGTTGCTGTAGTGCTAATTGAAGATACCCCAACAGTCCCTCAGAGCTGTAGCAGTTGCTGCTTTGATATACAAAAAAGTCTTCAAAAGTCAGTTAGAAATAAGCTTGTTTGTACTACAAATTCAGGCCAAGTCTACCGTCTCTTTGAAGACTCTCTGGACAACTGGTAAGGTAATATTGCAGCTACCAAGCAAGTGAAACACGAATTGATTGGTGAAATGACTGCTGTTCAGGTGGTTTAACAAACGGAAGAAAATATTTTGTTAAAGAACCAACACTTTCATCCTTAAAATAAGGGCTGAGAAGGCTCCTGATCAACAATATAAAGTCTCCTGCTGAGAGCCCATCAAGGAGAGACAGGTGATCAGCCTAGGAATTCCTGCCGGGGGAGGGGGGAGAGAGATGGATGGATGGGTTATGGCCACCTTTGTGTTATCAAGAAGCAAAACAAAGCACAAACTCATTGTTTTTCCTTTGCAGATTTAGTGCTTGTTTAAAATGCTTCAGTCTGTTGATGGGAAAATAGATCTTTACTGGTTTAAACCTGAGCTAAAATAACCTTGGTTTGCTGGTAGGACAGTGACACAAATTAAATTCCAAATTACTTCATGACACTTGAGAAGATACTGTAAGTATTTGCATGGTATCTTCATTGAGTAAAGTGAAGTTATTTTATTGCAGGGTGTATCCGGTAACTTGGGCCCTGCTTCTGTATACACTTGTGTAAGTTTTCCTGACTTGAGCAGTCCTGTTTTCCTCAGTGGGAACACTCTCTCACCTGCATAGTTAGTTATGTGCCTAAGGCCTTGTCTACACTATCACTTTACAGCGCTGCAGCTTTCTCGCTCAGGAGTGTGAAAAAACACCCCCCCCCCCCCCCCGAGCGCTGTAAGCTTCAGCGCTGTAAAGAGGCAGTGTAGACCGTGCACCAGCCCCAGTGCTGGTAGCTACTCCCCTGGCAGGGGTGAGTTTTTTTACAGCACTGGGAGAGCTGGTCAGCGCTTTAACGTTGCTAGTGAAGACGTACCCTAAGTGTTTGCAGGATTGGGGTTTTGGATTGTAATTTGTCCTTGGTCTCCATGCTATTGAAATGGAAGTACAGTACTTTTGATAGGAACAGAAGGTTATTTAATAAAACCTTGGCTAAAACAATTTGTTTATTAAACGTTTTCTTCCATGTTTACATATGATAAAACTTTAAAAGCAGATTGATTGTGTTTGGTTGTATGTAGTAGTATTGTGGTGATAAATGAAATGGTTTTCAGATCCCATGGAGCTGAGCAAACCAAAGATGTTACTAGTGCAGCTGAGAGCAAAATCACTGGGGAAGAGTTAAGCCATCTGCTGAGTTCAGGATTTAATAGACCATGGGCACTGGCAAACATTTTCTTTTGGTGGCTCCTGATTAATTTTGCTGCTGTTTCAATAACCTATGCTACATGATAAATCATGTAATTGACCTGTGTTTTACCAATTACAGATATGTTTTATGAGATTTTCATGTTAGTTTTAAAGTTCACAACTTTTAAAGTTTTTTTTAAAGTTTTTAGAGTAAATGCTTTTTCTTTAGAATTAGGGATATCCCAGTACAAAACGATTTGAGGGCTATATGTAAGTTTGTGAGAGGTATGCAGAGGGAACATTCATGAACCTCTCTTCTTCAGCTTATCATTAATATCGCTGACATCTGTCAAAAGAGGAATGTTCCCGGAGTACACTAAAATTGCAAAAAACGTAACTTCTAACACACTGAGTCTTTTATGCATTTTTGACTTTATTCTTAAACATTTGTGTTAAAGCTAAAGTACATTCCATAAATGTGGTGTTTATAAAATTGCTTAGTTTCTTTGTCTCATTAAAATGAAAATATGTTTAGACTGGATTCTGTTTCTGTGTTAGAATCTATCTTGGATTCTCTGAGCACACATTTTGTTGATGGAACAATCTTGGAACCTTCCATTTCACTGTCAGAAAAGTGTAAAAGGTAGATAAAGCAGATGTCATCTTAAATGTGAAAAGCAGAGTTTGATAGAACATTGGCAATGCATACAGAAGATGACTTGGGGAAGTCTTGTATGAGGATCATTATATGAAAGTATCTGCAAGCAGTTCCATGTGCACAGGTCCTTGCATTTGTGGGGAGTCCCAATGACATAATTGGTAGGGGTCTACTCAAGTAGAATGGGGACCTGTGTCCTTACAGGTGACCTGTAGGGGAAGACTGAGCATGTGCCTGTTGGGATAAATAATGCATTCAAAGTTTTTTGGTGATGGGTTGTTTTTTGTTTTGTTTTTTTTTCCTGCTTCTTTTTTCCTTTAGTGACTTCATAGACTCATAGAATATCAGGGTTGGAAGGGCGCTCAAGACTTAATCTTGTCTACCCTGGATGACTAGGGAGCTAATGGAATTATGACATCACAAGAGGCTGAAATCTGACCAAATTGAGAGGACATGGGTCTTTTAGTTAGATTGGCAAAAAAAAAAAGCTTAGTCTGATCATATCCCTCAACCTGTCAAGGATCAAAATGGGCTGCTGTATGTGGTAGACCCAAAGTGATGGACACAAGAAATTGTAGCAAATTTAAAATGACGTAGTATTGCATTCCATTAGCGTAGGCAACACTTTCATTAACCTGAGTTTCATAAGATCTTTGTTTCTGGTGTAAATAATGTTCAATAACAAAAGTGAGAGGAAACTAAATTTTTGTAGACCATAGATAATTTTTGAATATAATGGCCATACTGGGTCAGACCAGAGGTCCATCTAGCCCAGTATCCTGTCTTCCGACGGCGGCCAGGTGCCCCAGAGGGAATGAACAGAACAGGTAATCATCAAGTGATCCATCCCCTGTCACCCATTCCCAGCTTCTGGCAAACAGAGGCTAGGGACACCATCTCTGCACATCCTGGCTAATAGCCATTGATGGACCTATTCTCCATGAATTTATCTAGTTCTTTTTTGAACCCTATTATGGCCTTCACGACATCCTCAGGCAAAGAGTTCCACAAACTGACTGATTGCATTGTGTGGAAAAAATACTTCCTTTTGTTTGTTTTAAACCTGCTGCCTATTAATTTTCATTTGGTGACCCCTAGTTCTTATGTTATGAGAAGTAACACAAGTTTGGGGCTAAAATGAGTCACACCCCTTGAAATCAACATTTGAAAAGTATGAGTCTTGACTAAAAGTTCCTTCACCTTTCAGTTGTTCAGCTTCATTTCTTGTGAAGTCACAGTTTCACTAGTTCTGCAGTTGCCAGTGTTTGTTTAAATAATTAAATCACTTAGGAAGGTAACGTTACTTTTTCTCTGTAGTTTTTTTTTTTTAAAGAATATATGAAGAAACTGATGTGAAATCCTTTATGGTAGTAGCTGTAGTGCTCAGATACCATCTTCTAGTTACCCAACGGTTTTGTAGTGTGGAGTCTCGTGGACCACTTCCTCTCTCATTCACTTTCATGCATACTAGCATATCAAGTCAATGTTGACCAAAGGAGTGCGAGGTGAATGACATCGCCCAGAGCACAGTATTCCCCATGGGACTAGAGCCAATTTGCGAAGTGTCTGCTTCTTCCCCCCCCCCCATGTTGAACTGGCTAATTTGCTGATTAGATTATTCCCAGTCCTGACTTTTGCAGCAGTGGTCCAGTGTGACCTCAAGATAGAGCAGTTTTGCTTCGTGTTTCATTCGTTTTCTGTAGAGGGAAAACATCTAACTGCCGTTTAGCACTTGCATTGTGGAAGTGGAAGATGCTTGAAACAGTCTTGATCACACTTGGTTGGAGGTGCCAACTGCTACAGTAGGCTGGCATCTTGGCCAGGTTGGCGTCAAGACGTTCTCCAATTTGGTGAAAGAGTGCAAATGGATTCCACAGCAGATGTCATCTGCTTAGATAAACTTCCAGGATTGCGTCGGTGGCAGGTAGTTTATGTAGGGATTGAAGATGGTGGTGGGCACAAGCACGGAGCCCCAAGGTAAACTGTTGGAATAGGTGCATGGAGAGGACAGTTAGTCTCCCATATGTATCACAAAACTCCAGTCACAAAGTAGTAGTTTAGCCATGTCCACCATCCATACTGGGAGAGCTCTTGATAGTTTAACCAGAAGACCAGTGAGCCCTACTATATCATAGGCCACTGTCAGGTCCAAGAAAACAGTTCCTTTCTTCAAGTTCTCTTGAAACCCATTTTCTATATATGTAGCAAGGGCTAGGACTTGGTTGCATGTGCTTCAACTCTTCTGCAAGCCACCTTTGGTCAACGCTGGGAGTTGTCTCCACCTCCGGGGGTATACCCTGGAGGATAAGCTGCTCCAGGACTTCGAAGATGACAGATAGCAGAGAGATTGGTTGGTAGTTTGCCACATTGTGTGGGTCCTTTCTGAGTTTTAGATGGGTGATCAGTTTTGACAGCCTCCAGACCGTTAGCGCGTTACCCTCATTAACAACCCACATCAGGAATTTGGATAACCATTGACGGGTGTTGGTTCCAAGGTGTTTAAGGAACTCTGGTGAAATATTGTCATATCCCACCATTGTCCAGGTTTGGTGTTGCTCAGTACAGCGTCTAATTCAGTGCTTATGAATGGTGCTATTCACTGACAAAGTGGATGTAGTCTGTATACCACCAGTGAACCACAGTTTGGGAATTACTGTCCAAGATAGAATGTGTCTTAGATTATCAGGTAGACATATAATAAATATCATTTGGGTTTTGAAATTTTTAAAAGGTTATAGCCATAGTATTCTGTGCAAAGGTGAATAGTTCTAATCTGTACAAGAGGGTTCCATTTACTTGATTTTCCTCTTCCCTGTAAATTATTTTCATCTGCCTTCACCTTTGGTGTACAGTAGTTTGCAGATTTGGTTACAGCAAATATGTTAATTAGCATGGTGTCTGATTCATGGATTGATATTGATTTTCCTGCAAAATACAGCAGTCTAGAGAGGCTGAAAGCATGTGTTGAAGACACGTCAACTTCAACTGTCTGTTAAATAGTGTAGTCATTGTTTTCCTGTCGCCTCTAAAATATATAACCTGAGACATGAAATATACATTTCAGAAACTGTTTTATAGACCAGATGTTGTCTCAGTTGCTCCTGAATGTGTTTTATTGTTTAAAATGTTAAATACAGCATATTAGCTGCTCCATCCCTTGGTACTTTCAAATGCTTAAATCGTTGTCATACAATAAGATGGTAGTTATACTTTCAGGTGGTGGAGTTTTAGCAGTTTAAGGGGTGTCTTTAAGATTGAGTTGATTGACAGGTATTTCAAAGTGTGGGTTTGGTAAATTAACCTCAAATGCAATTCTTCCTCTAAAATAAAGCTATTTATCTCATACCCCTCCCTCATTTATTTCTGCTGGTCTCTCCCCATTCTTTCCTTTCTTAAAAGCAATACCTAGTAGCCATCTTCTCTGTGATTCAGGAAGGGTGGCCCTTGGTTGATTGGTCTTGCTCTTTCCGTTGGTCTGAGGTCCCTATAGAATGTGAGACCTCTTTCTCTTCTGTGTATTAATATGCCGTCTTAGTAACAATTCAAGAGCTCCCTACTATATGAAGTGAAAGAGCAAGTTTGGTACTCAGTTGATGCTGTGGCCAGCCTAGTGTGTGTTAATCCACCCTTTTCTGTATTCTTCCTCTTTCTTTCCTTATCCCCACTTCATTATCCCTTTGTTCCTGCTTTCCCAGCTTGTCTCTTGTGTTTATCATGTACAATAACTTCCCTTCCTCTCCTTCAGGATCAAGCTTGCACTGCTGCTCTTTCATTCATATTTTCCTATATCCCTGGAGAAAAGCACAGTGAAGCTGATATTTCATGAGTTACACTCTGTTGTCTGCGAGCCATCAGCTAAGTGCTGTGAGCAGAAGTAACAGGAGCATTCCAGGAAAAACTTAAATGAATGGTGAGGGGACACTGGGGAAAATGTGGCAAATGAAAATACGTATCAATTGTAAACCCCCCATTTTAAATGTTTTATTTTGTGCTTTTTTTTAAAAAATGTCTTGAAGGAACCAGGTAGAATGGTCTTGTATGACCCAGCCACTTGTGTCCTTGCCCCTAAGATAGCAGAAAAATGGTATTTTGTCCCAGTAAAAGGGGCGGAATTTATCTTTTGCCATCCTGCTCCTAACTCTTTGGTTGTCCATGCTGTCATGGAGAGGTCTAGACAGCAGCACACTAGATCGACTCCAGGTGATAAAGAAGGCAAATGGTTCAGTTTTGTTGGGAAGGAAGATCTTTACTTTTGCTAGCCTCAAGTTTGGGGTAACCAATTACCAACCACTGATGACTAAGTATGACTATCTGAGCTATTCTAAATTCTCGGGAATAGCTATCCAAATTCTTGGATTTTATTGACAAGCTTCCTCATCAGGACAGAACTTGATTTCAGGTTCTCAGAGAAGAAGGCAAGATGATTGCCAGAACTGCTCATCAATCAGTGGTTGATGCAGCAGATGCATCTTCGAGGGCAGTGGCTACTGCCATTGTAATGTGCTGAGAAATGTCATGGCTTCTCACTTTCCGTTTTACTAGGGAAGTCCAGAGCACTGTGGAGAACCTGCCCTGCCCTTTAATGAAACTCCTGTTTAATCAAGACTGACGAGTCTTTTACACTTTCTAAGACCCAGGCCAACCCTCCACTCCCTGGGCATATATACACCTGCCCTGTATTCCACGGGCAATCATACATGTCTTGACTGGTGGTGGTAGAATTGTTGAACCAAAGACCTTGTGAGCCACTCTGTGTAAGAGGCATAGGATTCAGAAGTCCCATTTCCCTGCACCTTCTGTATCATCATCCCAACCCCAGCCCCTGTGTAAATGATATTTTTGATGTGAGCTCAAGAGCTGCAAACCAATAATATAATTACCTACGGACTCTCTCACCCTTTTGGAGGTGTTCTAACACTCTTTTTTTCACAACTGTGTACTAAACATCATCCAGTCTGTCTATGATCAAATTTATTTCCCTGTCCACTCCTAGATCCCAGTCCCCACCTCCTTTAAGGGGCTATTCTCATGAGGAGGTTCTCAAACAAGAAATAGAGATCCTCCTACAGCAAGGAGCAATAGAGCCGGGTACCTCTTCAGCACCAAAGAAAGGGCTTTTACTTAACATACGTCCTTATACCTATGGAGGGCAGCTGGAGACCCTTCCTCAATCTCTGCCCTCTTAATCGCTTTATTCACAAATTCAGTGTTCACATGGTCACACAGGCATCTAGAATCCTGTGTGGTTTAAGCTCTCAGCATGAAAGATGTGTATTTTCATGTGGACATTCACCCTGCTCACAGATGTTTTCTCAGATTCAAGGTGGGCCCCAACCATTTTCAATACAGGCCTTCCTACTGTCCCCAGGATCTTTATCAAGATCTTTTCGATAGTAGCAGCCTGTGTAAGATGTCATTGCTTCACTGTCTTCTCCTATCTCAAAGACTGGCTTTTCCTTGCCAAGACACCTCCTGTCTTCCCTAGGTGTCAGCATAAACTTGGACAAATCTGTTCTTGCTCCAGCCCAGACCTTAGACGATATTGTCACATGCCTAAAAATCAGTCACAGCGAGTGAGGGCTTACCAAACCAACAGTCCATGAACACCGTAGTATCTGTTCCCATCAAAGTGTTATCTCTACTTTGGTGGAGAATCGCCACCAGGTATGCATAGATATGTCCTTTCTTTCCCTCTAAACAGAAAGGATTATGATGATTACAGATGTCTCCCTTTTAGGTTGAGGAGCTCACATGGACAGCTGCACAGTGCAGGGCACTTGGACATTTTGAGAGTACAGGATGCACATCAATATTTTGGAACTGTGGGCACTTTGAGAGGCTTGCAAAGTCTCTCTTCCATTCCTTCAAGGTCATCCTGTCCTCATCGTGTCATACAATATGTCTGCCTTTTACCTCAGCAAACAAGGAGGAGTGAGATCCATCCCTCTGTGCGCAGAAGTGGTCAGTCTATAGAATTGGTGCATCAGCAATCAAATCCCTGGTGGCAATTCCTGGGACAGACTCTGGAAAGGTCTAATCAGAACCTTTCAGCCAGTGAGAAAATCTACTCCTCAGTGGGACCTAAACCTTGTTCTTTTGGTGCTCACTAAGCCTACCTTTGAACCATTGGCTTTGTTCCATGCTTCTCCTATCCAAGAAGGTTGCATTCCTGGTAGACATCACCTCAGCCAGGAGCATGTCTGATCTTAAACGTCTGATGGAGGATCCATCTTAAGCTATAGTCCTTAGAGATGAGGTCTCATTGCAATTACATTCTAAATTCACCCCCAAAGTAGTTTCACAATTTCACTTTCATTTCTTTCCTGTGACAGGGTGGACTAGGCCTAGAGGCTGCCCTGCTGGAGGCCTCAGGGTCCTGCCACACCCATCCTAGGAAAGGAGCAGTAGTGGAATCTTCCAAGCAGCCTAGAGTGGCTGCAGGGGAAGCTGCCAACCAGGGTTCAGGAAAGCCATATAAAAGGAGCTGCAGAGCTAGAGACACTCAGTTCCTTGCTGGAACTAGAAATGTGCAGATGGTGCTCCTGGCTGGTCAAAGTGAACTGTTGCACCACGGACTGCTCAGTGTTGGCAGAAACTGGGGCAATGAGAAAACTCCTGTCTGGCTGCTGGGCCTGAACACAGAAGGTCACTGAGCTAAAGATGAAGCATTGGTGAAACGTGGGACCACGGGGAAGTGGCCCAGGGAATTGAAAACAGTAGCGTTAAAGGGACATGGCAGCATGTACCTGGGCTGGGACCCAGAGAAGTGGTCGGGCCCAGGTCCCCCACATTAGCCACTGGGGGGAAGGCCTGAGTATTGGACTTTGACACGGGACTTGAACTTCTAGTGGCCCAGCTGGGGCCAGATAGGCCAAGAGAGTGTGAAACCATTGCCTCTGGAGAGGAAGCCCTGAGGGTATGGCTCCATACCATGGCTGGGACTGTGTGAAGACTGAGACTGCTTTAGGGTGACCAGACGTCCCGATTTTTAGTTTTGTCCCGCGTCCTGACCGCTGCATTTTCGGGACGCCATTTGTCCCGATATTGTGGCTTTGACCGCTCCGGCGTATGTGTGGTCCGTCCGTCCGTCCGTCCCCCCCCCCCCCCGCACAGCGGCAACTCCGCTCCGGCCGCTTTTTTTTTTTTGCTTCCCCCATGTGTCCCGATATTTTGTCCGTTTCATCTGGTCACCCTAGGCTGCTTAAAGACTGAGAGGTGCAGACACACGTTTGGCCAGAGGGTGCTTGCAAGAGGTGGATGCCCCACTGTTACGTTTCCAAAACCGCACACATCTGCATGTTCACACCCTCTTCCTACTGGAGTACTTCTAGTCAGATACCCACAGCAGACTACACACAGGGATCAGCACTAAAGAAGAGAAAGTTGCTTACCTTTGAAACTGGAGGTTCTTCAAGATGTGTGGTCCTTATCTATATTCTACTATCTCCCTCGTCTTCTCTGCTTCAGATCATCCTTGGATTTGCAGTAGAAAAGGAACTGGAGAGGCGGTCAATCTGTCCCACCCTTTTTCTTTGTTGGATGTATAAGGAGAATGAGGATGCATGCGTGGACTAACAGACACTGCTTTCAAGATTCTTCAGCTCTGGGCACATGAAGTTCATGCACACCTACAGTGGAATACAGAGAGGGATCGCTCATCTTGAAGAACCTCCAGTTACAAAGATAAATAATTTCCTCATTTTCTGGTTGCTTTCCCCATCTTCTCAGCATCTTTTTTTGTCTTCTAGCCAGCCAACCTTCATCTACACCTTGGTTTTTACCAAATATTTGGGGAGCATTTGACAGTATTAGTTGAGTCAGGTGAAAAAGGCATCATAGTAATTTCCTATGATTAGTGATCAGACCATACCAGATTATATTACAGTATATGTATTCTATCCTTTGGGGGTAATAAACCAATTTTCTTATTTCTGTCAAAGATTACTAAGAATAACTACTGGACTTTTAGATGTTAAATATAGCTCTTCAGCTTTGTTTGATGTTTTTTCTTACTAAGATTTTCCAGTATAGTCTGTGTACTTACTGATGACTGACCTGTTTTTTCTTCCAGTATTTTGGAAGAATAAGTATTTGCCTTTGTACTGAGCTAGCGTATTAATCTACATGTAGATTATAGCTAAAATTTTAAGAGCTTCTATTTTTGTCAGTTATGCTGATTTAAAATCTCATGGTTTCACAGGCTGTTTTTTGTTTTTTTCATTTAATTTGTTTCTGAAAAGTGCTGAATTGTTAACGGAGAGTGAAGGCCTCCATCCATTTACAGATCAGGTACAGCAGAGGAAGTGCAAGCTTCCATATACAACACCATCAGTGTGCCCTGCTCCCTGACATTGGCAGGCCTTGCTCTAGGATTTAGATTAGTTCAGTTTCTCTGTGTATTCATTCAGTCTTTGATATCTTACTTGAGCATTAGGGTGCCAACAGTAGCAGGTTTTTTTTTTTTTTGTGATGTGACAAGCAAGCAAGCAGCCATGAAGTGGTACTTTTTGGCTCAGGTAGATTTGCCTACTCACCCTGTTAATGGTCATTTAAAAAAAAATTAATAAAAATATCAAATACTGAATCAGGCCACTTGCTTAGGTGCCTAACTTTAAGCACCCAGTTTTGTAACTGTTTTAAAGATTTTCTGATTAATACTGTTAACGAGTTAATTAATTTCTGGGATCATCTTTACAACTCCCCAACATATTTATGGATGAATATCGAACCTATGTTCTCTTCCTATCCAGTGACACAACTAGGAAGACAATTGGCATAAGACTAAACAAAATATAAAGTACAGATTAACATATAAATGGAAAGGAAGAGAGCCCCCATCTTACATTTTGAAAATATAAATTCTTTATTTAAAAACCAGTGTATTGCATGGCTATTTTCTTCCTCCTATCTTATAATCAAGTCATTTCAGTCTTTCAAAGAAATTTTGAGAGGATTTTAACCTGAGCAGGCTTTCAGTAAGAATACTTTCCAAGTGCCAGATCTGCAAATAATAAACCTCAGGCCACTATTCACTGAAACATTTGCTGTGCAAATATTTGAACTCCAGGCTTTGAAAAGCTTAGGCCAAAAGGCTGTTATAATTTCTGATGAAATATCATTTGACAAGTTAGTCACTAAAAATGATTTGTGTATGCACCACATGATGTCATTTTCTAGATTATTTGTACAAGTTATGGAGAGAACAGCACAGGAAATGGAGAGTTTTCTATGTAATCAAATGGTCAACTGCTGTTTCCTCTTTAGGGAATAGAAGTGGCCATTACTGAGTCACTAAATCTGCAATGTTGCCTTGAGTTTGGAAAATAGTCTTTTAAACAGTAGCTTCACTAAGGGTAAGAGAAAATGTAAGGTCATGGCTGAACTATTGATTTAAAATAAAAATAAAAGGTTTTGATTAGTGTAGTTATGGGGAGCTCTAAGGGCATGGCTACACTGGAAACTTCAAAGCGCTGCCACGGGAGTGCTCCTGCGGCAGCGCTTTGAAGCGCGAGTGTGGTCATGCATGAGCGCTGGGAGAGAGCTCTCCTCCTGGTAATCCACCTCCACGAGGGGACTGTGCTCCCAGCACTCTGAGCCTGTTTACATGAGTGCTTTAAAGTGCTTTGACTTGCTGTGCTCAGGGGGGTGATTTTTCACCCCCCTGAGCCAGCAGGTTAGAGCGTGATAAAATGTAAGTGTAGACAAACCCTAAGTTTCCTTGTTGATTTGTGAAAGCTTTCTGATGGTTTGATGTCTAGAAACGAGGCTAACAGACTTAATTGACTATAGATGTAATTAGGTTGTAGTCCAAATTATTTACAGCAGGATACAAATTATAGTCCCCCCCCATCTCCCCCATCAAGCCTGCTTTCCTCAAATCACTTCACGAGTATTCAATGACGTATTAATTAATGTTCCTCTCTTTTTTTTTTCTTTTCTGTTGGACTCTTAGTACCAACATATACTGGCATTGCATGCAGAGGAATACAAAATCATGTAGATGTAATAAATCCAAATAGTAAAAACAAATTCTGTAAGATATTGCATAAAATAAAATTTATGATGTGACATCTTACAAAATTTTGTTGGTACCATGAAGTAATTACTTCACAATGTGTGGCATGACTGTTACTTGAACTCATGTCAATAAAACCTTTTTATATATAAGCCTTGAAAAATGTGTTTGAGTGTGATGTAGTAAGGGTAGATATTAATAGCAGCTTTGATTTCTGTAGGTCTTAAGAGATGAAGGGCTTCTTATGATAGAAAACATTTTCTAATATTCTTCTGTTGTAACTACCTTGTTACACACCATTTAAAAAATTTCTACCTTGTAGTTGAAGCTAAAATTTTAACTAATGCAAGGATAAACTTATTTCCTGTAATGTCAGTATTACACCTTTTTGTTCTCTTTGGCAATTAAACATATACTACTATTATGTTCACACAAATACGCTATTTGTTTCCCATTCTTTTCACATAAATAGGCAAATTTAGTAGCATATTATTTTTAAAAGAAGCAGGATTGTAAAAATCCATAAATAAAAATGAAAGATAAAAGATCTCTTTTATTGCAAGATTCAAATTGTATACTTTGACTTCTGTAATGTTATATACGTAGTTTCTGACTGGTGGAGTAAGTATCAATCTGAAGTTTGATAGTCTTTCATAAACTGGAAAATGCTATTTGTTTTAGACAGTGGGAAGGAGGATATCTCACATCCAGGTTAAGACAGTTCCTTTTGAAAATTGGCCAAATATTGATCAGCCTCTGCGATGTACAAGATCACCCAAAGGGCCACATCCTCAGCTGGTGTAAATCACTGTATCATCATTGCCTTCAGTGGAGCTTTACCATGTCTCATCAGTAGAGTGTCTAAGACAGAGACTGCAAGGTATCAGTTTTAGGTGTTCTTCCTATTTTTTTTTTTTTTTTTTTTTTTTACATTTCTCCAGTCATGGCCTTTATTTTCATTCAACCTCAAATCGACATTTCTGTGAAAGGTACAAAATAGTCATTGCTACATTACAAACAAAATTAGTTTTGCCTTTCATACAGAATATTTACAGGAGAACAGAAAATAGCCATTTTAGGAACAGCAGCTGCATTTACTGGATGCTGGAGCTTTGCAGACACAGCTCTTGGCACAATTATTGCATCCAGCTGGGCAACAGGAGCAACAACTCTTTTTGCAAGAGGTGCACCTGCAATTTTTGCATTTGCAGGAGTCAGCACAGGTACAGGAGCCACCGGCAGCACAAGGACAGTCCTGGGGATCCATTGCTCACCGGGTTGCTGCAGTCGCTGCTCAGTCACGCGGAGGGGAGGAGACGAGGCTTGCTAGGCAGGCAGTCTCCTTGTCATGTAGTCCTTTAGCTTTTATTTCTTTCTGCCTTGAGTTCTGTTCCAGTGCCACCTCTAGATTTTCCCTTCCTTTCATTACTAACTTCCCAAATTGTCAAAAGATTCCTAGTGAGTGAATTTGGATCCATCCCATAAAATGCAGCTATAGAAGTCTCTAGGAATATTTAAGCTACAAGGTGTGAAACGTATCTGAGACCTTCCTGATTGGGGAAACTCAACAAAGACCTCCACTGTTAACAGAAATTATAAGCTCCTATTTTGGAGACGCAAACCTGTCATCCACTCAGAAAAATACCATAGTCTACCTGACCTTTAAAAGGTCACTACCTGATGCAGAAAAACACTGTAAACCTCTCTCTCTTCTCCAGCCTGTCCTGTCTCCAACCTCCTGTTACTAGACAGAATCATTGGGAAAGTAGTGCAACTAATCTCTGACCGCATGTGGCACCAACATCTTGGATGCTTTTCAGTTGTGCTTCAGACCAAGACACAATACAGCAGCAATGGATGAAGGCTCTCTCTCAGTGCTCATGTTGCTTGACTTCTGCGCACCTTGCTGCTCACTTGCAAGCAAAGTACTATAAACCTGTTTTCTTGACCTAGCTGGATTAAATTGGTGCAGCACTACACTGAGTGCAGTTATTCTTCTCCAGGAGGGCCCAGAGTGGTGTTAGGCAGTGAAAGCAGTTCTCCAAGGTTTTCACATGTGAAATTTTTCAGGGATCTTTCTGTCCCACTCCCACTTTTCTGACAGGTACTGGTTTATGACAGACCTTCTACTTCCCAGTCTCCTAAATTGGGCATTACTGGTTTTCTCTTGGTTAGTAAATAGGGTGACAATAAAAAAAGTGAAACAAAAAAGCTGACGTTGAACTGCATCGCTAGTTAATAGGTTGGTGATGTAGGTTATGCTCTAAGAATTCTGATTCCTATAATGTGAAGGTATATAGATTTGCCTCCCTGTTTTCATTCTCCAACTTCACCCCCCAAAACATGTGGTTCTAGCTTGATTCCTACTGGCAGAGAGCAATAAGTACTAGTAAGTAATTTCCCCTTACCTTAAACAAAATCAGAAGGAGCAGTACTATTTTTAATGTCCTTGAAGAGTTCACATTTCCTTTTAACATAGTGCTTTTTTCTGAAAAACTATTCATCTTGCATAAATTGATATGAGTAGGCCAGATTCATGTTGGAGTGTGAATACTTGAGGATTCATGTTTTTTTTTTTATAGGTTTCTTTTAGTTTTGTAAGTCAGATAACACAAAATGACATGCCAAACCATGGCTTGTCACTTATTCCTTCTCCTTTCAGCAGATCACCTCTAATATAATTGGTCTCTCCTAACATAATCCAGGAAGCCTAAAGTAATTCCTGAGCTTGTTTTCTTCTCTGGTAGTTTCATGACTCGGTGAGCTAACCCCATAGCTAAGCAGGTATAATGTTGCCATCATGTTGCTGGACACAAAAAGGCTAGCATCATATTATTTTTCTTGCCTGGGCCTGAAAGGAAAATGTTCTAAGCATTGAGAATGTATTTTTTAAATGTAATATCCTCTAGAGAAGAAAGCCTGGTTGGGATTCACTGAAGAACCTTGATGTGTTACAGATGACTCTAAGCTCTGGATAGTAAAAGTACAAGATGAAGAAACTTTCAGAAACATAGGTGCTCCCTAAAATCATGTGGTAGTTAAGTTGTTATAAATAGTATATCTCTTATATAACACTTTTCATAGCAGATCTCAGTGTTTTACAAAGGAGATTAGTATTATTGTCCCCATTGTACAAATGAGGAAACCGAGGCACAGAGAGGGGAAAGCCTGGATCCACAAAGGGATTCCTAGTCACGTAGTGGAATCAACAAACCCTGAGCTAGGTACGTAGGCTGCCTATACAATGCTATGGAAGTAATAGGTGCCTAAGAATGGTATCCACAAAAGACAGCACACTAAGTAAGGAGATGCCTGAACTAGCCAATGGGCAATGCTGGGGAGAAAGGTCTGCCCTGAGCCCTCCCCTTATTAGGGAGTTAAGCACCAGTCTCTGCTTGGGATCCACAGCAGTGAAACCCTCTCCTGAAATCAGGCATTGTGTGTGCCTACACCGTTTCTTACACGAACAATGATGATGCATGGCTAACTCTACAGAGAATGGCCTTGGGTGGGGAGTAAGAGGAGGCCTCCCATATAATCTTTAGCCCAATGATTAGGGTACTCACCTGGAGTGTGGGAGACCCAGGTTCAATTCCCTATTCTGCTTCATGAGGAGAAGGACCAGAGGGAGGGAGAGACTCCATAGCCAAGTGATTAGGACACTAAAGAGGAGGGAAAACCGCTGTTTGGCCCAGATCCACAATGGATTTCAAGTAACTTGCCCTAGGTTACCCAGCAGGTTAGCTACAGAGCTAAGAATAGAACCCGGGTTTCCTGAGTCCCAGTCCAGTGCTCTGGACACTAGGGCACACTGCTTCCTGTATAGATCGTGCATGTTAAATACAAATTGGATGAAAATGAATGAGTTCATCATAAGTTAAATTAATAAATGGTACTGTGCTCTTGTGGTTGGTGTTTGAGATTTACTAGTATAAATTACATTTTTCCTTATTTTTAATACAATTTATAGGAAGAACATCTAAATGTAATAGATTTAGTAAATAGCATTCTCTGACTTCAGCATGTTTGTTTGAGAGTTTTTTCTTGAAATTGCTTATCAGTACTATTTTAATTTTCTATTGTACAGAAGCTATGCTTGAAACTAGCAGATAATGGGGGATTGATGCTCTATCCATACTTCAGTTTGAAAAGCTAAATATTAGATCTCCTCAAAGTAACTCTCATCATAATTTGAATCTTAGCCAATAAAAAGTTTGGGAAAAGGTGTTAGCAGAATTATTGGATAGCCTTCTTGGCCAGCTGTCTTTTCCAGCAAACAAAATGGAGGTCAGTATACAAGGTTCTGAAGTAATGGGCAAAGTGTCATTTCAGGTATTGCAAACATAATTAGAAGAGTAACGTGAACTTTGGCTTGAGCAGGTTATGGCCTTACAGAATTCCCAGTCCCCTTTAATATAAAATCTGCTGGTAAATATATCTGAGTAAGATATCGGACATAGCCTGTGGGATTTGTTAGGGGAAAGAATTCGGAGCAATGGAGATCTGAATGCAAAACAAATCAATTGATGAGTAAGATAATCAGCTAATGAGACTTGCTCCTTGTCTGGAGAATTTGAGATGGTCATTGTAATCAGCAACCAGTGGATAGTTTTTAGGACAAAACATTTCTGGTGCAATCTGCAAGGTAAAAAAAAATTCATTTATGGCCATGAAATAGAGAATGCCAGATCAAATATGCAATGCTGGTAACCTGATATGTTGAAGATTATATAGTTAAGTATCTAGGGAATCTGGCAAAAGAAGCAGAACCAATTTAATATTTTTTTAAATAAAAAATAAAAAAGTTAATTGGTAATGTAAAGGGAGATCTTTTTAAATGAGGTGTAAGATTATATAGCATAATTTTGTTTCCTTGAGATTAGTTTCCATGTTGAAATTGAGGAATTTATTTGGTTTTAGCATGTTTGAATAAGAATAGAATGTCCAGTGCTTCAGAGGAGTGTGGATTGGGAATTTAGAATCCGTAATAAAGCCTTGGTGTAGTCACTGTTTAAAACAGTTTTTGAAATGTAAAAAACAGGAGCCCTTCTTGGGGTAAATATAATTAACTGAAGCTGTACGATATAACCAAGTTGATGTAGAATTAATGAAGAAATTGCTGCCAACTATTATACAACAGGATTAAGCTGGATTTATGGAGGGGGGGGGGGACTATTAGCAGATAAAATTTGCTAAAGTATTATAACTACTGTATTAAAGATTTTTCAGGCTAACTCTACCCTAAGGTACTCTAGTATTGATATCAGCAACCAAAAAATAATTTGCTAGCAAATGACATTAGTTTACTATTTTATGCAGGATGGGGTGTAACGACTTATTTTAAGTAGGATTAGTATGTTAAATTCCTCTATTTGATGTTAATTAATGGTATCGGGTCACTGTTTTAAAAAAACAGTCTAAAAGTGTGCTTGCTAGGTATGTCCCTAATTTTCAGTAATTGTAGTGGAGGAAATATCTCTTTTTCTCTACATTCTATATGTTCATATAGTGATCAGAGCTTCCAGCCATGTTCCACTGTATATTGTGTTCAGGAGAAAATAAACCTGGTTCCCCATCTCAGCAGTACCTGGAGTGGGTGAACTCCTTTTTCATTTCCTCAGTTTGATGTCTGAAAGAGGAGGTGGCATGCCTGTCTGAGTTGCTGCTGCTTGCTTTGTGTTTAATGTTCAGGGTATCATATCTGCATAGAAACCATGCCTGAACCTGTTTGAGTGAGATAAACTAACAACTCAGTCTTAATGAATTTCACTTACTGATGCAGGTCTCAGGGTGCATGTTTGTATGCAGAATTGAAATTATCCTATTTTTGTTTTGTGGTTATCATGAACATTGAGAGGAGACCCACAAAATCAAAAGGAGATACAAAAGATGACAGATTTTAGATGTGGAAGAAAGACAACAGTAGTGATTCTAAAGCATTTTTCAGAACTGTTTCCAACACAATTTGTGCCCCAGGGATTGTGTAGTCAAAATATTGGATTGGTGTTGCTTTGGGGAGCCCACTGTACTACCAATGACACATGTAGCTATCAATGGTATAGCTTTTACTTGGCTTTTTTTTTTTTTAAAACTAGTTCTGAGCTGAATTTGAGCCACAGTGTGGTGTAATTGTTCCATCAGAAGTATGGGAATCTGATGTCTAATTGTAAACCACATTCTGACCTGCTAGCACACAAGTTTTGCAGTTTGAATGAAGTATTGTACATAAATGCCTCTTCAGATAGTTAAATCAGTAAATAATAAGACTTAATGAAACTGGCTAATAATCTATCAGAGCCATATTAGTTTTTGGTAAGATCTTGACCGTCCGCATTAAATTGTGAAAGCTTATGTTACACTTTAACAGTTTTAACAGAGCAGTGGCAACTTGTTCTCAAAAGAACCTACACACTTTAGAATCCTGGGGAATCCTGGTCCATCTTATAGCTAGTCATCAGGTGGAAAGAGGTAACCTGTGACTCAAGTCTCAAACAGAAGAGGCTAGGACTGCTTAGAGCTAAAGCCACAAAAGAAAAAAGGTCAAGATATAGTTTACACTTTGATTCAGGAACAAATGTATTTACTTAAAATACACTTTGTTATGCAAAAGTATGGAATTTGTGATAAAGTATAATGAAGGGATTAATCTTTCTTAGAGGTCCACACTCTAAAGGTGTGAGTGAGTCAGTATATCTGGTGTTTTCAAGCCTTCAGACCTTTTTGAGCTCTCTCCCTGTTGCTGTTTGTTCTGTCTACTCCAGGAAAGTCAGGTGCTGGTTTCTTATTAGGCTTGTCAGCATTCCTCTCTGGAACTCCTGACTAATTAGGTCTGGCTGACAGATCGCTTACAGCCGAGTGTCAGGTATGAGCTTCCCTGCAGGTCATTAATACTTGCAGAATGTCTCGCTGAACATTTTAATGTACCGTAATGAAGAGTCCAACCTGTCACAAATAGATATTTGTAATTCACAATAAAATTAATATACTACTGTAGACTTAAAGCTCTGATCAATCACTCTTTTTCCTGAGTGTCTCAGTGGAAAAGAATAAGTGTGATTGTAACCAGAGGTCCTCATGAATAAATGGCACGGTTTTCATTTGACATCACATCTGTGCTTTCTTCTTACAGTACTGTTGCACGTAATCTAATAGTCCTGAAGCTAATACTGTAAAAATATGTAGTGCTGATTACAAAGAAACTAAACTACCGTATATACTTGTTCATAAGCCGAATTTTTTAAGTAAAAAAGGGAAGCACCAGAGAAGGGGGGTTGGCTTCTGAATGGATATAGAGGGGGAGAGGTGGGATGCAGCCCCTCCCCCAACAGAGGGAGCAAGGAGAGGCAGCACAGCCGGCAGGGCCAGAAGGGAAGAGGCGGGGCCAGAGTCTCTCCGCTTCTGGCCATGCTGCTCTCACCCAAGCCTCAGAAGCAGCTGCAGCTGTGCTGCTTGGCCCTGCCCCCCAGGCAGGCTGCGGCTGTGCCACCCGGTCCAGCCCACTGGAACACACTGCGGCTGTGCCACCCGGTCCAGCCCACTGGAACACGCTGCGGCTGTGCCACCCGGTCTGGCCTGCCGGAGCAGCTCCAGCCAGGCCAGAGACATCCTCCCCTGGCTCTCCCCAGATAAGGTGGGAAGGGACGGGATGGGGAGAGTATGGGGATCCTGGGCTAGAGGTGGGGTCATGTGGGACCCCCAGCTCCCCCCCCAAATTCCCCACCAGTTGCTGTCCTGGCCCGTCAGGGTAAGCAGCTGGCACGCCGGGACACTTCGTTTACTTAGGTTTACCTCTGTGCCTGCGGACGCTCGAGGTAAACAAACCATCTCGGCCCGCCAGCAGCTTGTCCTGATGGCCCGGGAGCCAAAGTTTGCCGACCCCTGAATTATAGGGTCAGTTTATGAATGGGTCATAAAAATTTTCCATTTTTACTTATCCATCTTGGGAGGGTCTGCTTATAAACTAACCGGCTTATGATCGAGTATATACGGTTTATGGTGCAGAATTAAAGTATTACTGTTTTCTGAATGGTTTCAGAGTAGCAGCCGTGTTAGTCTGTATCCGCAAAAATAACAGGAGTACTAGTGGCACCTTAGAGACTAACAACTTTATTAGAGCATAAGCTTTCGTGAGCTACAGCTCACTTCATTGGATGCATAGAATGGAACACACACACACACACTGGAAGTTACCATACAAACTGTGAGTGGCTAATTAGTTAAGATGAGCTATTGTCAGCAGGAGAAAAAAACTTTTGTAGTGATAATCAAGATGGCCCATTTAGACAGTTGACAAGAAGGTGTGAGGATACTTAACTTAGGGAAATAGATTCAATATGTGTAATGGCCCATTTCAGAGTAGCAGCCCTGTTAGTCTGTATTTGCAAAAAGAAAAGGAGTACTAGTGGCACCTTAGAGACTAACCAATTTATTTGAGCATAAGCTTTTGTGAGCTACAGCTCACTTCATCGGATGCATTCAGTGGAAAATACAGTGAGGAGATTTATATACACACAGAACATGAAAAAATGGGTGTTATCATACACACTGTAAGGAGAGTGATCACTTAAGATGAGCTATTACTAGCAGGAGAGCGGGGGGTGGGGGGGTGGAGAACCTTTTGTAGTGATAATCAAGGTGGGCCATTTCCAGCAGTTAACAGAAACGGTGGGGGAAATAAACATGGGGAAATAATTTTACTTTGTGTAATGACACATCCACTCCCAGTCTCTATTCAAGCCTAAGTTAATTGTATCCAGTTTGCAAATTAATTCCAATTCAGCAGGATTCTGCGTGGACTCCTCCTGAAGGTCAAAACAACAGACTGGATTTCTATATAGATTGCTTCCGTCAACGTGCACGGGCTGAAATTGAGGAAAAGCAGCATCACTTGCCCCATAACCTCAGCCGTGTTGAACACAACAATAGAACAAAAGACTTCAAAAACAGACTCGAACACACCACACAACAGAACCACTAACCCAGGAACCTATCCTTGCAACAAAGCCCGTTGCCAACTGTGTCCACATATCTATTCAGGGGACACCATCATAGGGCCTAATCACATCAGTCACACTATCAGAGGCTCATTCACCTGCACATCTACCAATGTGATATATGCCATCATGTGCCAGCAATGCCCCGCTGCCATGTACATTGGTCAAACTGGACAGTCTCTACGTAAAAGAATAAATGGACACAAATCAGATGTCAAGAATTATAACATTCATAAGCCAATTGGAGAACACTTCAGTCTCTCTGGTCACTCGATTACAGACCTAAAAGTGGCTATTCAACAAAAAGACTTCAGAAACAGACTCCGAGACACTGCTGAATTGGAATTCATTTGCAAGTTGGATACAATAAACTTAGGCTTGAATAGAGACTGGGAGTGGTTGAGTCATTACACAAAGTAAAACTATTTCGCCTTGTTTATTCCCCTCCCCCCCCAGCCGTTCCTCAGGCGTTCTTGTTAACTGCTGGAAATGGCCCACCTTGATTATCACTACAAAGGGTTTTCTTCTCTCCCCCCACCCCCCCCACCGCTGGTAATAGCTCATCTTAAGTGATCACTCTCCTTACAGTGTGCATGATAAACACCCATTTTTTTCATGTTCTGTGTGTATATAAATCTCCTCACTGTATTTTTTTTAAATATTTATTCAAGAGAATTACAGACAAAATCCTTTAGCCAAATTTAGGGGCACTATGGCATGTGTTTAGGGGGCAAAGTTTTCACTTTGCATTTTTTGGTGATGTAGCCTATTTAGAAATCAGTCCACAACTGTCTGATTTAACATCCTTGAAGAAGGAAGGGATTATATAACAAACAATATTTGATAAAGTTTGAACATCCAAGGCACTGTATCTTAACTTAGTTGAGGTAAGCCTGTTTTTATCAAAGAAGGTTTAACACACAAAGACACATCAATAAAGGAGTACTAAACATCCGATGAAGTGAGCTGTAGCTCACGAAAGCTTATGCTCAAATAAATTGGTTAGTCTCTGAGGTGCCACAAGTCCTCCTTTTCTTTTTGTCTGTCTGAGGGATTGGAGCAAATGCGGTTGTATCTTAGAGCTTGGCTGTAGACAGTGGATCGTGTGGTGTGTCCTGGATGGAAGCTGGACGCATGTAGGTAAGTATAGCAGTCAGTAGGCTTCCGGTATAGGGTGGTGTTTATGTGACCATTGCTTATTAGCACAGTAGTGTCCAGGAAATGGACCGCTTGTGTGGATTGGTCTAGGCTGCGGTTGATGATAGGATGGAAATTGTTGAAATCATGGTGGAATTCCTCAAGGGCAGCTTTTCCATGGGTCCAGATGATGAAGATGTCATCAGTGTAGCGCAAGTAGAGTAGGGGCGTTAGGGGACAAGAGCTGAGGAAGCATTGTTCTAAGTCAGCCATAAAAATGTTAGCATACTGTGGGGCCATGTGGGTACCCATAGCAGTGCTGCTGACTTGAAGGTATATATTGTACCCAAATGTGAAATAATTGTGGGTGACGACAAAGTCACAAAGGTCAGCCACCAGGTTTGCCGTGACATTATCGGGGATACTGTTCCTGATAGCTTGTAGTCCATCTTCATGTGGAATGTTGGTGTGGAGGGCTTCTACATTCATAGTGGCCAGGATGGTGTTTTCAGGAAGATCACCGATAGATTGTAGTTTCCTCAGGAAGTCAGTGGTGTCTCGAAGATAGCTGGGAGTGCTGATAGCGTCAGGCCTGAGGAGAGAGTCTACGTAGCCAGACAATCCTGCTGTCAGGGTGCCAATGCCTGAGATGATGGGGCATCCAGGATTCCCAGGTTTATGGATCTTAGGTAGCAAAGAGAATACCCCTGGTCAGGGTTCTAGGCATGTATCTGCACAGATCTGTTCCTGTGCTTTTTCAGGGAGCTCCTTGAGCAGACGGCATAGTTTCTTTTGGTAATTTTCAGTGGGTTCAGAGGATAATGGCCTGTAGAATGTGGAGTTAGAGAGCTGCCTATCAGCCTCTTGTTCATATTCCAACTTATTCATGATGATGACAGTACCTCCTATGTCAGCCTTTTTGATTATGATGTCAGAGTTGTTCCTGAGGCTGTTGATGGCGTTGTGTTCAACACAGCTGAGGTTATGGGGCAAGTGATGCTGCTTTTCCACAATTTCAGCCCGTGCACGTCGACGGAAGCAATCTATATAGAAGTCCAGTCTGTTTCGACCTTCAGGAGGAGTCCACGCAGAATCCTTCTTTCTGAATGCTTGTCAAACCTGTGACATTCAACTTATTTCATGTATTAAAATGTAATTGAAATATTGAGGAATGAAGTATTGATCACTTGTAAGTGTGTTGGTGGAAAATTAAGTTAATCTGACTTATTTTAGAAATTAGTTGTAAAGCACAACTAGCTACACTGGTAATAGCAGCTGCTGTATGATGAATGAAGCTGTAGTAATGCTGCATGCTGTGAACAGTGCCTGAAATCTGGTTATGTGGTGTGAGAAGTTCTCTTAATGCTATTAATTCCCCGCCCCCAATGTAATTGTTTTAATTCGTTAGTTGTGCCGTCCCCCCAATCTACTGTGTTTGAACCATGTTAAGATTGTTTTTAAAAAGATAGCAAAGGTTTGAGGGCCCATAATGTCCATCAAGTACAAAGATATTCTTTAAAACTCAGATTAAAAAAAATAAGGAAAGATCAAAGGAAATTCTTAGACTGAACACTAAGTGACACAGTATGCATATTGATAACTTTTAATAATATACAATAGCTTTAAAAAGTCTGAAAGTGAGGAAATTCAAAATTAGTTATGCTTAAAAACAGAACAATTTCTGGAAAGTATGGAAATGTGGATTTAAGGTACCCTGAATAACCTTAATTCTGCTCTTGTATCTCTGCTTATTCTCCACCAGTATGCCTGTGCACTATATATTTTTGGCATTCATAATAAGAGCCATGTAGCCCTAATACAGTGAAATAGCCACCCTCTCATTTTTGGGAGGCTGAAAAATGGTTAAGGGATGGATTTTTGTTTTCCCCAGCGTATCTTGGTTCTGTTCCTAACTCTGACAGACTGTGTGACCTTGGGCAAGTCATGTAACATCTTATAACTATTTTCTCATCTGAAAAAATGAGGTAATGAATTGCAGGGGGCATCTTTACTGCATTAATAGTTGCAAACTCTGTTGAGATCATTGGATGGAATTAACTGTATAAGCACAAAGTAGTATTGTGCTTCTGATATACCAGAGACCCAGTCACCTTCCTCATATGTTCCCCTCATATCAAGGGCTGGAAGTTTTACAACCATTTTAACCCTTTACTATCCACAGAGTTACTTGTAGTTGCAGACATCTAAAAGTCTCCACACTTTTATAGTTCGGTTACCTGTATAATGCATGGTAAACCTCACTGAATGTGGTTTGATAGCTGGAGCTGCAGGCAAAACACTGATGCCAGGTTTACACTACAGACCTGTATAGGTATAACTACATTGCTCAGGGGTGAGAAAAATCAACACCCTTGCGTTACATAGTTTAAACTGACCTAACCCCCCATGTAGACGGTGCTGTGTTGACAGGAGAACTTTTTGTGGGTGTAGCTACAGTCTCTTGGGGGGAGATGGTTTATCTGTGCTGACTGGAGAACTTCTCCTGTCGGTGTAGGAGTGTCTTCACTAAAGTGCTATAGTGGCATAGGTGCACTGTATATGACAAGCCCTGAGATATAAAGAGTTTAAAATATTTTGCAGTTTTGTTGGAAACCTTTGGGGGTGTGTGTGTGTGTGTGTGTAAGGCAGTGGTCCCCAAACTTTTCCTCTATGTAATAGAATGTATCTGCATCTCCCCTGGGCTTGGAGCAGAGTTGCAGCTGTGGCCAGGGGCTGGCGACTGGGACTGCAGCTGGGGGTGGAGCCGGAGCAGAGCTGGGGACAGAGCAGGACTGAGTGGTACTCCCTCCCCGCCCTCTTGTGGGGGCTGGCCTGTGCCCCCCAGATATTCCTCCACGCCCCCTGGGGGGGGGTGCGCTCCACAGTTTGGGGACCACTGGTCTAGGTAGTATCTTCAGAGTTTATGGTGGCATAAGCCCAAATGATATTAACTGTGCCAACAGAAGCACTGAGTCTACACTGGGATTTTTGTAAGCATAGTTATGTCACTGGGGGGTAGTTTTTCACACCCCTGACATAGCTATGCTGATACAGGTTTTAAGTGTAGACTTGGCTTAAATATTTGGGATTTAACAGGTTATACTTGTCATAGACCTGTTGTGCTCCCCTTCCCTCCCTCCCATGAAGAACACCCAGGGTGGTGCATATCTGGTGGCAAAGTTAAGATACTCTAGTTTTGTACTTCCATACTTTTCAGTGTGTGTTTTTGCAAGTGTAAACCTAATTTTCTGCTTTTTCTTGCTTTTGAGTTATTGTATCTGCTTTAAAGTAGTCTGCTTTTTTTCTACCTTAAGTTAGGCTTTGTCTACGCTTGCACTTTTCTGGGAAAACTTGTTGACCTAATTATGTCAGTGTCTACACTGCAGCCTTGTCCTGCTGATGTAAGTGCACTACAACACGGCGTAAGTAATAACTCCATCTACATGAGAGGCGCAGGGCTTATGTCTGTAGTCAGGGTGCTGTAGTGTCTGTGTAGATACTGTTACTTACCTCTGTTAGCTCTCTTGTCAGTTTCACTGGAGCTGTGTAATTGTCGACAAAGCCTGACAGCTTGAGCCCAGCTGCTCCCTTGGAGAGCAGGGCGGCTGGACCCTGCTCTCCCCCATCCCCTGCTCCCAGCAGGGAATGGGGATGCAAGGGCAGGGGAAGCCTGCCAGGAGCCTATGGGAATGACAGGAGCCAGCACTGTGGGGTGGGCTTGCTCTCCAACCCCCCACTCCCCCACACACTGGGACGCCACTCCACAGCCCTCTTTCCATGGCTTAATCTTTTTCCCATACCTCTGCCATGAAATTTATTAAAAAATTCTGTGACAAAATCAGGTTTCAGAGTAGCAGCCGTGTTAGTCTGTATTCGCAAAAGGAAAAGGAGTACTAGTGGCACCTTAGAGACTAACCAATGTATTTGAGCATAAGCTTGCATCCGATGAAGTGAGCTGTAGCTCACGAAAGCTTATGCTCAAATAAATTGGTTAGTCTCTAAGGTGCCACTAGTACTCCTTTTTTCTTTTTGTGACAAAATCGTAGCTCTAGTGATAAAGTTTATCAAGAGCTGAATGAGAAAAAGGTGATGAATGTAACTGTTTGTTTGCAGGAAACATCAAGCACATAAACTAGAAATGTAAAAAAAGCTTTTGGATGGAATTAAGGGAAGAAGAGTGGAGGTTCTAGATAGAAAAAGTAACAAGTTGAGGATAATGAGAAATAATTGGCCACTTCTAGTGAAGATGAATACTTTGCTTATGTTTGTCTACTTTCCTCCCAAACACATTTGGGAATTGGCTTAAGAGATAATTTCAGGTAATTGAGGTTAAAAATGGTTTAAGTAAAATCTTGCTCCTAGGCCAGTATTCAAACAAAATAAGTATCAGCATTGATTGTGATTGATTTGATTTCTGCCATAAAGTTGAAGTAAAGTATCTTGTCCAAACCTGGCACACACTGTTTTAAATATGGTTCCCAAAATAGGAAATGTTTGTCAAAACCATCAGATATGTAGTAGTGGTGGGGGAAGGAAATGCAGATGGCATATAGGATGGACCTCTTGTTCTGTTCACTTTAAGTGTTCTCTCTCCAGTGCCACCTCCTACACCAGCTCCTGCTGTTCTCATGAGGTGGTGTTTGGCAGGTTTAACAGTTAGGGATCCAATCTGTGAAGTAAACCATTGAAATCAGTGACAAATGACTAAATGGTGTGACACGTATGCTTTGCTGTGTGTTGCTGCATAATTGACAAGAACAATGTGTAAGTACTGTATATAAACAGCTTCCAGGGGTCATTGCCCAGGTGGAGAAGGGGTACTTGGGGCGGGGTGAGGAATTCTCCATTTAAGCTATACAGCGGTGGGAGGATTTGGGGAAGGAATAATTTTCCAGATTGTGGGAGGTCTCTCTGAGCTGCGTGGGGAGGTAAGATTTGATAGGGCTGCGGGATGTGTATCTTGTACATAGTGGAGCTATGCAGCTTGAAGACAGCTTGTAGATGCTCCCCTCCCCTAGGTGTCTTAGCATACACAGGGCCATAATTCTTCCCCCTTGAGACTCCTATCTTTCTAACTTCTCTCTTTATGGTTTTGGACTGGAATCCTAGAGAAGAGGTAGGTGAGGGGAAGAGAGAGAGAGAGCTGAACCAACTTTTAATCAGCTTTTCTGCTGTACAGTCTTTGACTCAGAGCAGCTAAACAGATGATGATGAGAAAAGGGACCCAAAATGTGGAGTGTACCATGCAATATGGAGCACTTGAGAGACTTGGCTTGAAAGCTCCAGGCTGGTTGGCTGAGAGAGTCTGTATGAGGAAGTGTGGCATTGCATTGTCCTACAGGATTTGTAGCGGCTTTAAACATCCTGAGAGCCTCAATTTGACCTTTTATGGCATGGACATGGCCAGTGGATACTGAAATAATCCCTTTTGTGTTGTGCGTATTCATGAGTAAAGTAACAAATTTTAAAAGCACGTGAAGTTTTTTGTTTGCAAGGCAACACTAATCATTTTCTATAGAGCCAAAACTCTTAAACATGAATTTTAACAGCTGTCTGAGTTGTGAGACTAGAATCACTATCTAATACTCCAATCAGTAATAGGTCTGCAAATCTGTGTGCAACTGGAATTGGTTTTATAGTAGTGTGGCTCACTGGTGAGAATTATGGATTATTTAAAATGTCATCTAGCTGCTTGGTTATCTTTGTTTTTACAGCTAAAAATGACTTGGAGTAATGATTGGAGGGCACATCAGATTAGTGATAAGCCCTATTTCTTCTTGGCCAGATACCCTGTAATGCAGACTTATTGGAATGTTATTCCTTTGTGATTTTAGTAACTGTGTGCCTGATTCTTGCATCAATTGGTTTTTGTATGCATCACTTGTACTAGTTGTTAAAGAAGATAGAGATTTGGTGTACTTCTGTAGGTACGTTCTTACAAACAAAGCATTGCCTTCTAAACCTGTGTCATATACTGCTCGCTAAGACCTTTCAGGGTCAGTCATGAAATTACAGAAATTGCTGTCCAATACATGTGAACATCACCAGTTTGCGAGGTTCATAGATGCAACAAAGCAGAATTTGGGTCTTAATTTCATCATCTTAAAACATATAAAATAAAGTAAATATGCCTGCTGTCTCCATATCAGTATTTATTGGTACAATTAGTTACCAGATTTTGGAAACAGCATGGATATTTTAAGCATTAGCCTTGGTTCATTGGATTTGGTGTTAGTACACACAGCATATTAAAATTAAGTTTCTACAGTGAGCAGGTAGCATAAAAATAACTTAATAATGAGGCTGTATACATCAAATTCTCACTCTCAGAACAGTTGAATATAACTTTTAGTGGATTCATCACTTGCTGAGGTGGTGATTTCATTACCTGCCTTCATCCAATCCAGTTTAATGATGATTAATTGAAAAAAACACTGTTCCTGAAGACACTAATTCCCTGTCATCACTTCTAGATTTGAGATAAATTAAATTAACCATTAAAAACTCAGAACTTAATCATTGTGGAAAATAGCTTTAACCAACAAAAATAAATTATATTTTTTAAAAATTTACAGAAAGTCATCTGTATTCAGTAACTTATTTCTTTGACAGTATGTGACAGTTAGAGGAATTATGAGGAAAAGTATACTTGTCTAGGAACAAAATACTGAGATTTTAAGCTTAACTGATTGTCTCTTGTATAATTCATAAATAGATATTTCTTTTGGCTGGGGAATGATCTTCTAGAACACTCTTTTTTTTTCATATCCAGGTCTGCCACTTCTGCAGTGAGTTAAAGTTTCTGCTCAACATTTTGTCAGTCAAAACCGTCAGTCAGTGCTAGGACTTGATTCAATCTACCATGGAAACGTCTTTAGGTGGTTCAGTACAGTGGCACAGTTTAGAGGCAATTATGCAGCCATTTGTTTGGCTGTTTGTTTATATAATAAGATGCAACTAAATAGAAATAAATGGAGTCCCTGTCCTATTATAATGTGCATACATGCAAGGGGTTGGAATTAAGGTTGCTGTATAGAAACCATAACACTGGGAAACCAAGCTGTTATGTGGCTTCAAGACAAAGCTTGATAAGTTTATGGAGGGGATGGTATGATGGGATAGCCTAATTTTGGCAATTAATTGATCTTCGACGACTAGCGGTAGATATGCCCAATGGCCTGTGATGGGATGTTAGATGAGGAGGGATCTGAGTTACTACAGATAATTCTTTCCTGGGTGTCTGGCTGGTGAGTCTTGCCCACATGCTCAGGGTTTAGCTGATCGCCATATTTGGGGTCGGGAAGGAATTTTCCCCCAGGGCAGACTGGCAGAGGCCCTGGGGGTTTTTCGCCTTCCTCCGCAGCGTGGGGCACGGGTCACTTGCTGGGGGAGTCTCTGAACCTTGAAGACTATAAACCACGATTTGAGGACTTCAGTAGCTCAGACATAAGTTAGGGGTCTGTTACAGGAGTTGGTGGGTGAGATTCCGTGGCCTGCATTGTGCAGGGGGTCAGACTAGACGATCATAATGGTCCCTTCTGACTTTAAAGTCTATGAGCCTATTATCTCTGGCATTGCACTGGATAACTTAAGTCACTGAACTAGATTTAATCAAACTCCAACACCATTTAAAAAAAATTAACACTCTGAAAATTTCTCACTTCTTATATTAAACTTTAGAAATGCTTGTTCAGTAGGTAATGTGGTGGTGGTTGAAAAAAAGATATAAGCAACTGAAATAGAACCTTAAAATGAATTGCCAACAAAAATATAAACATTACTACAATACTATAATTACTCCTTCAGGAATACACTCAGTACATCAAAAGTTAGAAATCTAATTTTTGTCACGCAGGTATTGTAAATCAACTGAAAGCTTTGTGGTGATGAAAGCTCCATATTCAAAAGATGTGAAATGGACAGCAGTTGATAGCTTTTTTTCAAAGGGATGTTGGACATTAAAATGGATCAGAAACATTGAGCAGGTTGTTGAGACATTTATTTTCACCTTCGGATTTACTATTGGGATAGATAATCAAATGCGTATAGAATGTAATTTTAACTTGCTGTAATTGTGCTGCTCGTTTAAAAAAAAAAAAAAATCTTGGCGTACTAGCATTACAGCTCTTAAGGTGAACGATAGGCAATAGTACCAAAGAGAAGACAAAGTTTCAGTACTTAAACTAATTATTGCTTTCTCTGCCGATTTTCCCTGATATGATCTGGCTTGAGACTTACCCTTAGTTGTTTCAGTACCACTTTTCTGACACCTCAAGCTTTGAGACAATATCTTCTGTTTGTCCGCAAAGTGTAGCATCTGTACTGGCTATGTTTCCATCATCCTCTGTGATGAAAACTGATGCAAAGAAGTAGTAGTTTAACTTTTCTCTGTAATGATTATATCCTCTTTTTTTGTAATGTTCTTTTTATTCCCTGGTAGACCAGGAGAGCAGATGACCGCAACCTGTTTAGTAGGCTTTCTGCCTCCTGAAGTTAAAGAATTTCTTGGTTTTCTCTTCAGGTGCCCTTTTAATTTCCACCTTGCATTTTGTCCTATCGTGGTATGTTGCTTTCTGTTGGCATCTTTTCCATGGTTTGAAGGAATACTTTATTGGTTTGAATAAACTTTATTTTCCTGTTTAACTATATATTTTCCTTGTCTTTTCTGCTTCCTTTTTTTCGTCTGTTCTGTCTGCACAAGTTATATTGTGTAGTTACACTGGCATCTAGGCACCAAATTTTGTTTGTAACTCTGATTTAGTATATTTAGCCTCCATGCTTACTCCAGGGGTTTTGATTTCTTAACTCTAGTCTTCAAACTCTAACTAGCTTCCTTCTCGTTAAAGGATATATAGCATACAATGCTTTGTATTTTTATTTTTGTTTTTCAATCAAAATATAACTAGATATGTGTCTGCTGTAATAATTTGATAGATATAATATTTGTAGATTGGTCATATCATGAACAGAATAAGAACTATTTCAAAATAAAAATTGAATCATATCTAGATTTCTAAACAATATTTTACACCTTTTGTCTGCTGTAATCAGTTTCCTTTGCTATGTACTCTGAGATTTAATCATGGTGCATTTGGCTATAGTAGGCTACTTTTCCAGTTACAAGTATAATGTTGAAGCTGTATTATTTTTTGATTTGCTGCTATTGAGAGTACTGTCGTTTACAGTTGAAACTGCAGATTAACAAGAACAACCCCTAGGTGGCAGGCAGTCTTTATATGTTTAGTTTCAGAGTAACAGCCGTGTTAGTCTGTATTCGCAAAAAGAAAAGGAGTACTTGTGGCACCTTAGAGACTAACCAATTTATTTGAGCATAAGCTTTCGTGAGCTACAGCTCACTTCATCGGATGTTTAGTACTCCTTTATTGATGCGTCCTTGTGTGTTAAACCTTCTTTGATAAAAACAGGCTTACCTCAACTAAGTTAAGATACAGTGCCTTGGATGTTCAAACTTTATCAAATATTGTTTGTTATATAATCCCTTCCTTCTTCAAGGATGTTAAATCAGACAGTTGTGGACTGATTTCTAAATGGGCTACATCACCAAAAAATGCAAAGTGAAAACTTTGCCCCTAAACACATGCCATAGTGCCCCTAAATTTGGCTAAAGGATTTTGTCTGTAATTCTCTTGAATAAATATTTAAAAAAAAATATTAAATGCTTTATGAAACTTAAGGAAGAATTTTAATCAGGAAAATAATTTTATAAAGTGAATTTTAAAGAAAGTGAAATAGAAAATACTCTTCTTTATGAAGATTGTCAAGAAAAGATGTGTAATCCTGTGAGAATAATGGAAGAGAGCCCATATAGTACTCTCTACCTTTTAGTAGGCATTGTATCTTGTATTCTGGATTGCTTCTGGGGTGGTGAAATTTTCTGTTTGAAGATGTTTATGGTCAGCTGTAGCTCATATAACACTTAAAGTTTTTGGTTGAAGTTCTTTTTGAAAATTATTTTCATAACTATAGGGTTAGTTACTTAGTAAAATGATGATTGTTGTCTTTTGCATATAGATATTTCTGCCAAACTATTACCATGAAAAGAAAAGGAGTACTTGTGGCACCTTAGAGACTAACCAATTTATTTTTAATTTTTTATTTTTTATTTCTAGGGTGCCACAAGTACTCCTTTTCTTTTTGCGAATGCAGACTAACACGGCTGTTACTCTGAAACCTATTACCATGAAATAAATTCTTAATATAATGTGAGGTACATGGGAAAACTGCCCAATGTTGCTAATGATTGAGAAGCTGAACGGTGTTAGCAATCGTATGAAATCTTTGCCGAATTTACCTAGTTTAGGCAGTTCTATTATGGGCCTGGAATTAAGAACCTCCAATAAAGCTTTATTCTTTGATACTACTTTTAAACCAAGATGAAATTGAATGTTTAACTTCACTGTTGATGGCTTGACAGAGTAGTCATGATGTTTGTTTAATTACAATAACTTACATTCTATTGTGCTAAATGTTGCAAGCTTTCCTATAGAGCAACTAAACAGTACTCCGGAGGGAGAAGGAAGACAAACAAGGTGTACCTTTAAGATGACATTTGTTTTAATCCATTGTAAATATTAACACATGAAAAGGCGTAAACAGCTAGAAGATTTAATGTGTGTAATTCACATCAACATTGTATGTAACTTCTGTTAGTAACAACACCTATGTAACTGCATGAATAAAAAGCTGCTTTTAGTGTTCGTGCATTAATGGGGAAATCAAATCAGTTTTTAGTATAGCTGTTCTTTTCCTTTGTTTCACTTAAATTGGTTTATTACTTTTTTTATCCTCCATGACTCTATGTTCAAAACGCATCAATATTCATACACCCTTGTCCAAGAACTCTGTTATAAGAAAACTTAATTAAGAACACACCTTGAATTAAACTGGTCTAACTTTGAGTAGACAAGGTTTTAAGTGCCAGTCCCACAATTGAATCTTTATATAGGTAACCCATTGTGTCCATGCAGAAACTCACTGTCTTCAGTGGAGCTGGATTCTGCCTCTGTGGGTCTAACTGGCAGTAATGGTTCCTGAAAATTGTAACTCTTTAGAAAAGTGACTATTTATTTAAAAAATACCACCTTCTTATTTAGATGCGCTTCCTGTATATTTTGGGTCATATCTAATTGTTTCACTTCCCCCACCACAACAATAAAATAAATAAATAAAGTAAGTTGCTGCTTAATTCTGCTGGTGTTGCACAACGTGTGTGGTTACATGGGAGCAAGTCAAATTCTGTTTTGGTGTGTGTTTGGTGACCATAATGTCTCCCTATAAATACAGTGCGATAGATGCTGGGGAAAATCTGTGATAGTGTTACCAAAATGAGAGCAGTAATGACTGCAGTATATTTTTGTATTGATAAAATCTAGTACATCCTATGTTTCCCTTGTATGCTAGGAGTGATTATTGTGATGTAAATTATAAATAGCAGTTTTGGAGCAAATCAGCTTTGTGGAGATGGCCACTTATTTTTATGTCAACTTTAAAAATGTAGCTGAAGCTATTTCTGCAGTTTTACTACGTACCAGCCAGGGGGAGGAAGCTAACCATGTCTCCTTTCAAAAAGAACGGTTAGATAGGCAACTCATAATTTTAATACATGAAATAGTGTTGTACCAATAAATTAAAAACCAGCAGGATCTTATTAAAGGGAAAAAAGGCAAAATACCACATTTATTGTGAATACAGAAAGAATCATAGTAAGCAGTTAGTTATAGCTATAACATTCCATTCAATCTCATATTTATTCACACACACACACACACAGAGGTTCTGCAAGGTTGTTATCATAGTTAGTAGCCTTAGAGTTGCTCATGCCAAGCCACTGGCCAGGTGGCCTGGACATGAAGAGGGAGCAGGGCCTTGTCAGATGCTCATCTGATGCTCCTGGAAGTTGCTTTGTAGAATCAGACCCCAAAGTTCTCACTTTTTAGAGTCTGTTTTTATAGGAATTTCTTCCTATGCCAGTCTATGGGAATTGCTTCATCATGCTGTTGCTGAATCAATCAGCAGATAGCACATTCCTGATGGCTCCGTGCTGCTAGATGTTATCTTGTTCTTTGGTTCTCCCATTCTTCAGGCTGTTGGGTGGATTCCAGTCTACCCTCCGGGGGTCCTCTGGTTATTTCCACTTGACGCCTTCTTCAGCCGATGGCCACTGGATTCTTAGGCTGGCACCTCCCGGATCATTCAGTTATTATCCACACCACGCATCCATCCACATACATCCTCTATCTCTATTTTAATCACAATTGTTAATACAACACCAGGGCGAGGAGTCTCTGGGTGCTGTTTCTGTTGTTAGAGTATTGCTTTGAGTCTCTCTCTCTCTGTGAATTGCTTTGAGAACAGACTCTGTCTTAGAATGTACTAACACAATTAGCAGCTTGCAAGTTTCACACATAGAGGGAGAGAAACAGTACCAAAAACCAAGAGACCTATTAATTAATAATACCCTAGAATTTAAACTATGGGGAATCAAACTCATTTGTGATTTTAATACAGAACTTCTTTAATATGATCCAACAATAGATGACCAAAATGTTTTGACCTTACTACTAACCAAAGAGAATATACTTTAGAAAACTGGGAGAAAAAAGAAATGACTACAATTTTATTTTAAATCAAGTTATTTTCCTTTAAAAGTATGGTTAAAATTAATGATTTACTTCATTTTAAAATCAGTCCACCTTAGCTGCATGAAAAAAAATCTGAATATTTTGAACCCTGTGAGTGAATTCAGAAATATCTATGTAAGATCTTTTAAAGTCACATTTTGAGACTTCTGGCTGTTCCAAAGTTCTCTATCTTGATAATAAAGCTGCACAGCTTTTTAAAAGCTGGCTGAATGCTACAGGTAGGTTTTAGATGGAAGGGAGTTTAATGCAATTGCCACTAATAGTACCATTGATCTTTTTTTCAAGTTCAGTTAGGATTTTTAAATACTTGAGTGTAGAGATGGTGTACACTGAAATCTAGCCTGTCCATGAACTGATGTAGCTGTTGTAATTGCATGCTAAAAATATTTTGATTTATGCATCATTCAAACATAAATGCTTACTCATATGATGGCTAAACATCCTTAGTTTTAAAATCTTGTAAGGATCACTGCCTTTTCTGTTGTATTGTCAATGGTAGTCCTAAGGATGACTGAATCAGTGCATATTTGTGATTATGGAAAGAGGGAGGGACTAATTCCGTTGTAATGTATCGAGCATTTTTCGACAGGTCAGATATAGTGCAGGCATTTCATGAGTTTTCCCAGCAATTTCTCCAATAGGAGTTCTATTGTTATGCCAGACTTTGTATGTGTGGTGTGTCCTGAAATTAATTTGTATTAATTTTAAATTAAGACTAATTGCCAGTTTAAAAGTTTGATGATTATATTTATATTAAGTTTGCAGAATATTTGGAAAATATATTTGTCTGAATAACGGTCATAGATTAGAAGTTTGGATTTCAGTCCTGTCCTGTTTAGATCTCTGCAGAGCCAGAATTAGGGGAACGGAAAGAGTTGAGATTAATGCTGTCATTGCAGTAATACTTGCATGATTACCTGTTAGATACTGGGAAGAAAAAATGTTTACTATGACAATTGGGGCTAGGAAATACTTAGTCACTTAGGAAGCAAAAATAAACCAAACAAAAAGCAACTCTGCTAGCCAGGGCTGATGCCAAAAGTGTATTCCCGCAGGGGTGTTCCAGCAGGATTGTGGTGGCAGTGTCCCAAAGGGAAACCCATACATATATGCTGTGCTTTAAAGGAATAAAATTTTGTCCAAAGTTTGATCTTGTATGTATTAATATCTAGTTCAGATATCATTTAATGATACCGTTATTGCTTTGTAATTAAGAAGTGTGAAAAAATATTTTAAAATAGGCCTATTCATTCCCCATTATTTCCATTGGTTCCTTGGAATTATGTGTGTGTTCCAGTCTCCTTATTCATTATCATGTTCTAGCTGTTAAGAGATAACATCCTTGTCCCATCAGTTGCTGGAATGGAGTGCTCTGCTTTCTCATACATGAGCATCCAGAGATACAGACATGCACTACTGAGTATAATCAGTCTGACTGCTGAAGCCTTTTTATTCCACTTTTTGGGAAGTCCAGGTTCCCTCCACTGCTCAGACCACTGTTTCACATTTAGACTCCTTTCACCACCTACTTCAGAGTGCGGAAGTTTATTAGCACCAGTCGCTCCTGGAATCTCTTTTCTTCTGGCTATTTGCCTATATTTTCCTGCTCCAAAGGAGCAAAGGGAATTGGAAGACCATCAAAGACCTTTTTCCCAACAGGGCTTTTCAAGCAGGGAAATATATTGAACATAGACAAATTCAGTTAGCTATGAAATATCTCAAAATCATCCCTTGGCTTAATAGTGTATTTACACTGCTTATTCCTAGATTTCATACTTGACCTATATTCTCTTGCAGTTTTTTGGGGTAGCATCTCTTTTAAAGACTGATATCTATGTTGCCATTAGCTGTCCCCAAGAGCACAGCTCACCTTTCTGCTGAAAGTAAGGACTTGTGTACACTGCCACTTTACAGCGGTGCAACTTTCTCACTCGGGGTGGGAAACCCTCCCCAGTGCTGCAAGTTTCAGTGCTGTAGACAGTCCACCAGCACTGGGAACTACTCCCCTCGGGGGGTGGGGGTGGGTTTGTTTTTTTTACACTTGCTGCCCTGGAACGGGGCTCTCATCGGAGATGGAAGTGCTGCTAATGTAAACACTCTGACGCCTGAGGAATTAAGTGAGTACACAAACCAGCGCTTTCACCAGTTCCCTATCACTGGTGAAATTTACAGTGCAAAAACTCTGCAAGTGTAGACATAACCTAAAGCACAAAGATGAGATACCCATAGTAACACAATGAGAGACACCCAGAATTGTTTCTAAACGGAATATTTTTAAAGCCTTTCGTGAAGCTTCATTGTGTTTTGAAATCTTTTCTGTTGTAGCATAGCTAGCTTGTGCGTGACCTTTTTGTTGATACCTGTTGACGGCTTTTGTCTATATGAAGATACTGATATTTTAAAAATTATTCTCTCCTGTAGCACATAGTATTTACTGCTGTTTTATTTTGCAGTAAACAAGTCATAACTGAAACTATGAAATATATTGTTTTGGATGTGAGGGGCAGATCTGACTGGCTGTGGCAATATTAATCAGTCAGTCACTTTATTATACAGGAAACAGGAAGAAACTTAGCAGGTAAATATTACCTACGATTTTCTGTGCTCATCGTAGAGGACATGGGATATATTTTTACTTGAAGCAGAAAAATCCCAACATTTATGTTCACGTTATCCATGTCTCTGTTGTTTTACTAAAATTATGGTGTGAATTTTGAACCTTTTTTGGAAGAGGTTAGTAAAACATTTTGTGCAAATTGCTATTTTTTTTTCTGCTTTGTAAAGGAAGGTTATTAGTACTTAATGTATATCATACTTAAAGTTTAGATTTTGGCTTTATTGGGAAAGCAAAACTCTTTTATCCATTGTGTGGGTGGTTTAAAGCAAGCCAATTTAAACTCTTTAGGTGGTACAAATAGACTAATCTTCAGTACAGTTAATCACAAAGTGAAATTTTTGTGAAAATCAGTTGCATTTGTGTTGAAGGCATAACTCAGTATCCAAGAGTATCTGTGGAAGAGGCCATAGATTACTTAGTATACACTTAACAACATAACTTTAAAAAAATAAATTTTGCCAGTGGACAAAGTAATCTCATATACATACCTGGTACACACTTTTGATACACCATTTCTATTCATTTCTCCATCTAAAGCATTGCTACCGGAGAAGTTTAACTAACTTTGTTGATAGTATACAATACATCAGCTAAATGAATGAATGGCTCCAGATAGAGAAACTTTCTCTAATTCTTCTGGAAGAAAAGTTGTAAACTAATGTTATACATGCATACTATGTCACTGGAAAAAAATGTGTAAAGCGTTTTGAATTTATTAAAAGTAAATGTTTTATATATTAAAATGAAATGCTCAGTTTCTTCCATAAAAGTAGGATTTTTAAAGGTTTGAATTGTGGAATGCATGAGCGTTCAGGAGATTACTAATAGTATTTGGAGATTTTCACCTCTTTTACTTTCAATTCAGCATTATTTGGGAGTGATTCAGAGTTTTTACCATCTTTGCTTTTTGACCTATGTAAGATTAATTGATTCTTCTGCTTCCAATAAATGTGACGAGGTGTCCGATGGCACCTTAAAGACTAACAGATTTATCTGAGCATAAGCTTTCGTGGGTAAATAACCCACTTCTTCAGATGCATGGAGCGAATATTACAGACACAGGCATAAATATATATATTGGCACATGAAGAGAAGGAAGTTACCTTACAAGTGGAGAACCAATGTTGAAGGCCAATTTAGTCAGGGTGGATGTTGTCCACACCTAATAACTGATGAGGAGGTGTCAATACCAAGAGAGGGAAAATGGCTTTTGTAGTGAGCCAGCCTATTCAAGCCAGCCTATTCAGTCCCTATTCAAGCCCAAATTGATGGTGTTAAGTTTGCAAATGAATTGTAGCTCTGCAGTATCTCTTTTGAAGTCTGTTCGTGAAGTTTTTTTGTTGAAGGATGGCTACTTTTAAATCTGTTATTGAATGTCCAGGAAGATTGAAGTGTTGTCCTACTGGCTTTTGTATGTTACCATTCCTGATGTCTGGCAGAAGAGTCTGTCCTATCTCTGGGACTCTTTCTGCCCCACCACTCCCATGCACATGATACAGTTCTGTAGTTCTGCAGTGGTCTGGAAGCCTACTTTCGCCATCTCCGACTCAAGAAACTCCCCCCCCCTCCCCCGAGCGCAGCACGTTTCAGCGCTATAAAGCGCTACTGTAGACAGTGCACCCAAGCCAGTGTAGATTAGCCAGTAGACGCTTACAGAGTTAACTCTGTTGTGTAGACCAGAGCCAGTTTTTTGCTTAGTCGTGTCTTGGTTACAGGATCGAAGTGTGAAGTCTGACTCGTTCTTTCTCCACCCCATGATCATTTATCCATTATTTGGGTAGTTTTTAGATCCAGTCAGTCTTAACGGCTTGTAATCACTAGTCTTGTGACTGTATTTACCTGTGTGAGAGGCGCTTGAAACTGTTCTCCTCTGGAAGGCTTTTGTCCTTGTTTTAAAAAGGTGTCTTTTTTACAGTGAGGTAACTAACAAACAATAGTTCACTAGGCTTTTATAGTGAGATAAGACAACTTACCACAACCTAGCCAGGCAAGTTTAACACTGTATCCCCTTCCCCCCAATGGTTGATCTCACCTAGTTTATCTTACAGTAAAACTACATTTTCTCACCTCCAATAGGATTTTACAGCAAAAAAGCTAATTTGTGTTAGGGCTGGTCTACACTGGCAGCGCTTTAACGTGCCTTGTGTCATCGCAGCAGAGCATTGGGAGAGAGCGCTACCAGTGCTCTTAAAAACCCACCTCCACGAGGGGCGTAGCTCCCAGTGCTGGGAGTGCGTCCTCCAGCATTGGTGCACTGTCTGCTACCCTGGGGCTTTACAGCGTTGAAACCTGCTGCACTGAGGGGAGTGTTTTTTCATACCCCTGAGTGAGAAAGTTGCAGTGCTGTAAAGTGCCAGTGTAGACAAGCCCTTAGTTATCCTATGGTGAAAACACACCTTTTTCAGTTAAGACAAAGCCATATAGTCTTAAGGCCCAGATTTTTAAAGGTATTTAGGTTGTGAGGTCCTAAATCCCTTTTTGAAAATACAGATTTAGGCTTCTAAATCAGTTAGGCATTATAACACTGAGCACACCAATGTCTAAATACCTCTAAGAATCTGAGCCTAGCAATCCAGAAAGTCAATTCAAAAACCATGTCTTGGAATACAGGTCAGTAGTCCTTACCAAGCACCCTTACATTTATCACAAATACTTGTTCAACTACAGAGAGAACTTGCATTCTGTTATACAAGTGGCAAAAGGCATATGATTGACTGACTGAATTCTTCGTTAGTAGAAACAGATTAGAAAAGAGAGTGCATGAACCAGATTAATTTTTAAAATCAAAGAATATTAAGTAATGCCTTGAATATTTTCCCCACCATTGTGAAACAAGTATAAGCAGTTAAAGATTAGTTTCAGAATTAGCTGTGGGGAAAGACAGGACATTTAGAGAGTTTTCATTCTATTTTATTCTTTTTGTTAACTTCTGGCAACTTCAGTGCCTTGTAACTTCCTAAAGATCTGTTAGGTTTTGTTTAAACTGTGACTTTCTGCTCAAGTGTATTTAATTGTTTCTTTACAAATGAAGTAAACACCATTTAAAAAAAATTCCCAGAAGCTTTAAAAAAGTCTGATTTGTATCCCCACAAAAATCTGTGCAGCTGCTAGATGCAACCAAGAATTAAATGGCAAAAATCATGAATATCCAAAACTGTTCTGGAAAGAGATGCTGCTACATATGAACACCCTCATTCCTGAATGTTGCACTTGTTGAGGTGGTGGCAGCTGGAGCTCTGAAGACTACTGCTTCAGCCAAACGCATGTACTTTGCCACTTGTATAATAGAATAGAAATTCTTCTTCCTCCCTTCCAACCACCGCTTCCCTCATACACACCAGTTTGCAGGTAATTTGAGAGAGGCTCTCCTCCTCGTCCTCCAGAGTGGTAATGGACTGACTCTTCCTGTCTACCCCTACTGCTACAATGAAAGAATCTTGGGTTCTCCTCAGATGCTTTAGTAGTAGAAGATGGCTTTAAGGACAGAAGCTTCCATGGCACTTCATCCATTCCCGCATCTTTCACGCACCCCTTCCCCAAATAAAACCCATATTAGACAGTTACTAATTCAGCTCTCAATTTGTAATCCATATAATTTTTTAAAGAGTAATGGTTGGGGAAAATGGAATGTAATGACCCATAAACAGCTAAGCATGAGCTATTTAACTTTTGTGTCCCCTTTGCTATCTATTGCATTTAGTGATTTAATACTGTCTTCTATAGTATCCAAAACTAAAAAATAAATTTCCAGCTAAATGTCACTGTACATTCAGATTCTTGCTGATGCATGTCCTTATCTGTCTCTTGGAAACAGGGTCTATGTATTGATGCCAGGAGTGCTTTTCTGAATGTTAATTTGGGATCAGTGAATTTAAGTCCCAAATTATAATCTATTTCAGTTGTCCCCGTTTCCTACTAAAGAATGGTGCATTTATATTTAGAAATGCAGCATAATGGTCAATGTCAGCTTGATGAAAAGAATAATGCCCACATTTATAAGAATTCTCAAATAAAGCAACAAATAATAGCCAAGTGAAATTTGTCTGGAAAATGTGGCATACTACACCCCTCCCTTTACAAAAAAAGGAAAATAAAAAGAAATGTTTGTAGTTAGCACCTACATCCACATACTGGTCATTTTTCTGGAGAACTGTAATTGGTCTGAGTGCTTTGCAATTTTTTCACATGAAATTGACTGTCACTTTTACACGGCAGTGCAAAATCTAAAATTTAAGTACATGAATTTGAATAGAAGGAAATAGAAACACAGTGCAAGTCTAAAACTCATATTAGACATCTGTGCATGTCTATTCATTTTTATGTGACAAATTCTGAAAATGAAAAGTTCCCTATGCTTTTATATTGCATAGAAGATTGAAGTTGCCAGAATGTAGGAGAAGAGATTAAATTTGAACAGGAATGATAAATCTGAATAGGAGAGGACCCCTTAGTTCACAGACTGAAAGGCTGTGCAGCAATTAACACCATGGGAGTCTGTGCTTTTCTCAGGTAAATGGATATGAAAAAATTCCTGATTTAAAAACAAAACCATCTTTTGTGGCAACTATATTCACTTAGTTATCTTTTCCTCTTCCCTTATTCCAGACCAAAAGTATATTTCAAGAGGGAATTTATCAAACCAGTGTATTCACATGGACAGGCTGATGGTGGCCCTTAAGTTTTCATCTGCCTCCCTCCTTTATTATGGGCTGCCATTTTTCTCCTTTTAAAACTGTCTTTTTATGCTATAATTAATATGGTGCTTTAAAAGCTTCAAAAAAACCTTTCAAGTTTTGTGTTCGATAACATTACCATAATATTCTGTTTACTTATATAGAATACCTAACCCAGGGTTCATTGCAAATACAGAAGTAACCTTTATGTATAAGGCAATTGTAATGTTTTTGACATTAACCACTATACCTCTATTGCATCCGATGAAGTGAGCTGTAGCTCATGAAAGCTTATGCTCAAATTTGTTAGTCTTTAAGGTGCCACAAGGTACTCCTTTTCTTTATATCTCTGTAGTACATTAGGTATGCATGGTTCTTTACAGATAGATAAAGCCATGTCCCTACCCTAAGAAGCTTAATCTGTTAAGGTGGGGGAGGGAGAAGAGCAAGGGGAAGTGTGCTATAGGAAGAACAGTGGTCACAGTAAAATTGGCATTCTCTGGTCACATATATATCTTGTTGTGTCAAGTTTTGTCTTTCACAGGCCTAGAGCATAACACATTCTTTGCCACTAACCTCTTAGAATAAAAATATAATTTTCATGAGTATTTCAGTAATCTGTGATTCAGAGAAAATATCACCAAGATTATGAATGTTCTATTTCTGCCATGGTGTCAATGGAGGCTCCTATCAGTTCATTACATAGGTTTAATGCTCTGTTTAGGTTTGTCTTGGTGGTCACCTACTGTTAAGTCTCTGGGAGCTAAAGGTGCAGTCAATAGTTATATTAAATTAATATTCAGGGTATAAACTGGCTCTTGGCTCAAAACTTTAGACAACAGCCTCCCAGAATTTTTTTGCCAAGGACACCTGGGAACAAACTCTGTTATAAAAATCATTAGGATTTTAATGTCCATGCAAAACAGACAGGATTTTGGTGTTTGTCTCATTTAAAAGAGCACACATGTTTGAGTAAACTGTCTATTTTACTCAGCCTGCTCTGGAAGGATGAAGGGCTGAGTTCATTCTTCTGCAGCGAAAACTGATGATTCTTGGGTGTCTGTGTGTTTAATATCGAAGGCTTAGCTCACAAAACCATCCCTAACAGTATGGAGTATTTAAAAAATAAACACCTGCATTTCTAGAATATCCCAGGCTTTTCCAACTTTCCTTTCCTCTACTTATTGAAATACAGTGTGCTTAGAATACTTCAGGAAAATTTATTAAATTATACAGACATACATCAAAGGTGTATGGTTGGAATAATTTCCTCCATTCCCAAGGGGAAAAGAAAAAGCGTTTCAATCAGAATTACATTCACTTCTTATTTCATTACAGGATTTGGAGTTTCATGGAGTCATGAGATTTTATTTTCAAGACAAAGCAGCTGGAAACTTTGCAACAAAATGTATTCGTGTTTCTAGCACTGCCACAACGCAAGATGTAATAGAAACCCTTGCAGAGAAATTCCGACCAGACATGCGAATGTTGTCGTCTCCTAAATACTCACTTTATGAAGTGCATGTCAGTGGAGGTTAGTATATGCTGTCTGGGTCTCGTTCCTGTATTTTTTTCTTAAAAGGATACAGAATGATAAATGGTTCCTACTACTTACTATAACAAATGTACTTCGGTTTCTTTGGCACTTAAATATATAACTGCAAAGGGTTCTCAACTGGTGGTGGTAGTATTTCAAAATATAATGGGGTATAACGTAGACACAATTTGTGTAAATTGTGATGATGGTGTGACCTTTTTTGAAAATATTATACTTGTTATCCTTTAGATGGGTGATGACGGTGTGGGAATACTCATTTCTAACTAAAAGGCCTTCATTCAGAAATGACCAAGTTAATGTAGGTGGAATGCACAGCTATAGTTAAAGGAACACAATCTAGTGAAAGGACACTGTCATGTTAAACACATTTCTCTCAGAAAGGGTTGTTTTTACCTGCTTTTACAAGTAGCATCACAGTTTACAGTAACTGAAAGACATTAGAGGGGAAAATGTTAGTTGGCGCATTTGGTGTATCGTCAGTTTTCCTCTTCGCGTTGCACACTGAGATTCTCCTGTTGTCTCTTTCAATAGAGAAATAGCAATAGAAGAAAGAAAAGGTTTTTAAATAGGAAAGTTTTCTTCTAAAACTAGATGGATTGACTTAAATCAAGGCAATTTAAATCGAGTGGAAAGCCTGTTTTTAAATAATCAATTTTGATCAACTGTTTCATTTGTACTTCATTATTTTCTAAAGAAAGGTGCATGCTCATTGATTGATATAAACATTAAAATATCTTGATTTAAATAGGGCCTTTACATTGGATTTGGCACACCTTTTTGCCACCTAGGAGGGAACACTATAGTTGTATACATTATTTAAGTAGTTACGTAGCTTAACACTTTCAGCTTTATATTAACTGAACATTTTAGTATGTTAGAAAATGGTGAATGATATTGTTATGGGTTAGACCCCCACCCCCTTCTGGGATGCCACCTGATGTACTGTGGTTTCACTGAACCCCTCCTCCTCCATCAGCCTGGATTCCCTTTCCCTGTTTTGCTGAAGTAGGCGCTCTGACCTCTTGCAGTGTGTGTGTGCGCCACACCCAGCAGCAGACACAGACTTAAGTCAGCTCTGTGTGAGAGGATTCACCCAGCACTCACGTGCACACCTCCCCCTTTGGGGAATAAACCCAAAATAGTACTGTCTTGCACTGTATAGAAAGATCTGCACAGTGCAAGCTCATAAAAAGTCACCCTCTCCCTCAAATTGAAGAGAGAGATGCAAAACTTCTTGCCCGCCCCCCTGTTAGAAATTGCACAAACTGGGTTTAATAATAAAACAAATTTATTAACTATAAAAGGCAGATTTTAAGTGATCATAAGGGATAGCAAACAGAACAAAGCAGATTTCTGAGCAAATAAAGCAAAACACGCATACTAAGCTTAAGATCTTGAAGAGACTGGTTTCAAGAAGTAATTTCTCACCCTAAATGTTGTTTTAGGCAAGTTGCAGAGTTTCTGTAGCGTAGAGTTCTAGTTATTTCTTGTTACAGACTGGACCCCATCTCAGTCTGTACTCACCCCTGCTTTTCCCCTCAGGTTAGTTTCTTTGTTAGTTCAGGTACTTTCAGCAGTCTTTCTTCTTGGGTAGGCAATGGAGGAGAGTCCAGATTAACCCCCTCCCCAGCCTTAAAAAGGATTTACCTAAGGCAGGAAACCTTTGTTTGAGCCCTGTCCCCCTACAGAGGAAAAGTACCAGCAGTGTCCAAGGTGATATTTTGCATCAGGTGACATTATCATCTGACCCTGTAGAGTCAATGCAGCATCCCAGGAAACTCTTCAGGAAGTTGGGAGATTAGTATCTTCAGAGTTGTATTGTCCTTCTTAAATGGCTCATTCAGGACGATTGTTTACTGTCTGGTGGGCACAAGTGTACACACAGTTGTAATTGTTACATAGTCAATATTCCTAACTTCTGATACAGAAATGACACAGGCATACAAATTGGATAATCACATTCAGTAAATCTTAGCTTTTCCAATGATATCTTACATGAGCCATCTTGCATAAAGTATATCTTAGTTATGTTGTATTCATATTATAACCATATTTCTATGAAGACTAGAGGGTGTAACATCATAGATATATTGCTTATTTACTAGATAATTAACTTTTTGCTCATGATTTATGTCAAGCTGCATTAGGATGGTAACTGGGATTTAATTAAACACAGCAACATATAAAATTTATTTTTATTAAACAGCAGCTTTAAATGTTTTGGATAGGTAAACATCTCTTATCAAAACATGTTTCACATTTACAACTAAATGATTTATTAAAGGAACAGGGGGATTAACTGTAGTCATTGAATTAAACTGATTATTTCAGTTCAACCTGGGAATATTTTCAAATATGCTGAAGTATAAGTGACTGGAGCTTTCCTACTTGTCGACGTCTCTTGAAAATGAGAACTGTCTCCTAAGTTACTTAGGCTGTCCTTCAGTCTTCTAAAACTAGTAGATCTCATCCCCTCCTTCCCTGTTTTTATTCAGAGACTGGAAGAGGGACAAGTTTTCCTGCTTTTTCAACTCCCAGTTTAATTAATTCAAAGTTGAGAAATCGTCCAAATGAAGAAAATATTCTTTCTGGGCCTGTGGAAGAGAGAGGCTACTGATGTCAAAAGCTGGCTTAGCACTTCCAACAAACTCCGGTTCCAGGTGCTTACCTCGTGACGTCTGTCAGTTCAGTGGGTTGTCTTTTTCTTTATACCGCCATCGGCAAATATGTAGTGCTTGAATAGTTCATTTCCAGCCCTGAAATTTATTATGGTTGGCATGACTGGGTGATTATTAGATGCCCATGTCATAGCAGCAGCATCTTCAGCAATTAGGCATCTACCCCGGTACTTTGGGTTGAGAATGATGCCAAGAAAATGCAGTGGAGTAAGTTCTTGATCCAGCCACTTCTTTACTGCATGCAATTTAACTTTATTGTTGGGTATTTCTTCAGTGTTCCTTGATGATGAAATGTAGAAAACATTAAAAGCAATACAGCAGCAATTTTTCTGCAACTTGTTCCAGGCTGTGGAAATAGCTTTTAGTTTCTCCTTCAAGTGCTGTCTCTGTGGATGCTCTACTTCACGTGTCAGTGTATCCCGGAGCCGTCAATTGGAGACACAACACCAGCTCCTCAAGATTTTACACACACCTTCCATGACAAAAATAGCATTGCCCATAAATGATGCTTTGATGGAACCTGCAGAAACGGTGTGGCAAACATCTGCCACCATCCCTCCAACCAGTAAGTGTTTGGCAGGTAATACTATGTGCCAAATAAAGGTATGGACTTCCTTTTCTCATATCCACAACCCTAACTCCTTAGTGGTGGAGGTGGTCAGCCAATGGGGCAAACAACCTCCATGCAGATCCACGCCCCAAGACAAGGATTGGAAGAGATTAGACCTCTTGGGGCAAAAAGCTTACTCTTCAGTGACATGGCATTACTTGCTAATACAATCATGACAGTTATACTAAAATGAACGATATCATCCAGGAAATTCCGGAGGGAAAGAGACCAATTCCAAGCCATCATCAATGAGGGCCAACATATTGCTAGAACAGTGCACCACGCATCCCTCAACGTGGCAGACATAGCGGCATGCATATCGGTGACAGCCATTGTTATGCACAGAGCATCCTGGTTACGCTCATTGGATATCCTAAAGGAACTTCAGAACAAAGTAGAGAACCTCCCCTTCAACAGGGACAAGGTCTTCTCCACTAAGATGGATGAGGTCCTCCATTCCATGAAGGACTCTAGAGCGACACTGAGGACCCTTGGGATCTACAGGCCCCCTAAGAGGAGATGCAGATACTAGCCTTACAACCATAGCAGAGACAATGTGTCACAGCACCAGCGGAGACCATATGACAACCAAAGACAGAGGCACAGACCACAGAGACGTTGCCCTACCCAGCCTCAGGCTATGATGTCCCAAACACCACCAAAGACGACCTGATTTTGAAACATTGTTTGAGGGTCTGCCTGACCTCCCCCACCACCAGGGCCAATAAGCAGATTATCGCAAACCTTTGGTCATTGGGTACAACCATTATATCATACATGGGCTTCTATCACCACAGGCCAATGGGTTTTAGAAATCATTCGAATAGGTTATACCATCCCCTTTACCTCCATCCAACCTACCCACTCCCCCTCCCACAAGCACCTTTTGAGACCAGAAATACATCACCATCTACAATTAGGGGCTGGGGAACAAGTTCCAACAGAACTCAGAGGGAAGGCATTTTATTCACATTATTTCCTGACTCAGACGAAAAATGGAGGTTGGAGACCGTTCTAGATCTCAGAAAACTCAACAAATTTGTTTGTACCCACAGATTCAGAATAGTCACGCTGAACTTGATCACACTGAACTGCACTGGAAGAGAGGGGCTGGTTCTCAGCCCTCGACCTACAGGATGCATATTTTCACATTACCATCCACATTGCTCTCAGACGATTCACTTCCAATACAGAGTATTGCCATTTTAAACTATCTATGGCTCCATGAGTTTTTATCAAAACCCTAGTGGTGGTAGTGGCACATTTGTGCGAACAGGGAATATTGATCTTACCTTACCTGATGACTGCCTGCTAAAAGGCTCTACCCAGACAGAAATGTTACACATCACTAGACAAGCCATATTTCTTTTTCACTCCCTAAGACTACAAATCAACAAGCAAAAATCTACTCTAACTCCAGAACAATTGGACTTCATAGGAGCACACCTGAACTCAGTGGAGGCCAGAGCATCATTGCCGATACCCTGAATCACAGCAATGACCTCCCTCATATCAGTGATCTTAGACAGCTCATGGGTGTCTGCACACACCTGCTGACGACTCTTGGGACATATGGCAGCCACCACTTTTGTTGTATAACGCGCAAGACTACACATGCACTGCCTACAAGGATGGCTGAGCTTGGTGTGTATATATACCACAAAAGCACAGTTTAAACAAAAGACTCACACCAACCCCAGAGGTGCTGTAATCACTACAAAGGTGGACAAATCCAATAAATGTTTGCTCAGGTATCCCATTTAAACAGGTTCCACCATCCATATAAATCACAACAGATGCCTTGCTGATCAGATGGGGAGCTCACCTGAACATACATACAATCCAAGGCAAGTGGTCCCCCACGGAAACACATTTCCACATCAACCCGCTCGAATTATATGCAATCCACAACGTGTGCCTACTTTTCCTCCCTATTATACGAAGCAAACAATAAGGGTCTTGACAGACAACATTGAATGTATGTTCTATATAAACTGACAGGGTGGAGCATGTTCCCACTCCCTGTGCACAGCGGCTTTAAAACTATGAAATTGGTGCATAACACACAACATAGCTATTACAGCAGCATACCTCCCGGGTCGACAGAAAAAGATAGCGGACACATTAAGCAGACAGTTTTCCCAAGAGCATGAATGGGAACTGAACAATGAAATAACACAACACATATTCCACATGTGGGGATCCCCACACACAGACCTGTTTGCGACATTACTAAACAAGAAATGCCCAAAGATTTTGCTCACGAGCAGGACTAGGGTCATGATCCCTAGGGGACACTTTTCTTATCAGATGGAACGTTCCTCTTCTCTATCCGTTCCCACCAATACAGTTAATCTCCAGAGTAATACACAAAATACAAACTGAGAGGGCCAACATAATACTCATAGTCCTGACGTGGCCTGAACAGACATGGTTCCCTTACCTAACATGCATGGCAATCTGTACACTGTTCATTCTCCCTCGCCTACGGAATCTTCTTTCTCAGGACAATGTTCAAGTCTTCCATCCAGACTAGGAGAAATTTCACCTGAAGGTGTGGTTTCTTCATGGCTCCACCACGACGAACTAACCTGTTCAGAATAAGTAAAACAAGTGGTGTTAAACAGCAGGAAACCCAACACGCATAGCCTACTTACCTCCAAAAATGGAAAAGATTCTTCCTATAGTGCCAGAACAAATAAATATCTGCAAGCCAGGCACCGTTGGCATTAATTCTGGAATATTTATTATCCCTAAAAAACTCAGGGCTTGCTACAAGCTCACTTAGAGTTCACCTTGCTGCCATCACGGCTTTCCATCAGCAGGTAGATGGTACTTCGATATTCGTTCACCCAATTACTAAGCGATTTCTCACTGGAATACAGAACATGTACCCGGACATCTGAGAACCCACGCCAGCATGGGACTTAAATCAGGTGCTCAGAAGTCTCACCAGAGTCCTATTTGAACCCTTAGCCACATGCTTATTATTACTTCATTTATCTATGAAAGTGGCATTCCTGGTCGCCATTACATCCGCGTGCAGAGTCAGTGAGATAGGGCCTCTCATGGCTCACTCCCCATACACACTTTTCTTCAAGGATAACTTAGAACACATCCTGAATTTAAGCCCAAAATATTGTCTTCGTTGCACCTCAACCAACCAATTCACTTACCTACATTTCATCCAGAACCACACACTAATGTTCAAGAGGCGATCCCACACACATTAGATGTTTGCCATGCCGTAGCCTTTTATCTGGACATAATAAAGCCCTTCTGAAAATCACCTAGAGTTTTTGTGTCAACAGAATGATGAAAGGGCTCTGCCATATCTACGCAAAGATTATCTAAATGGATATCCAACTGTATCCATATCTGCTATTCTCTACACAACACTGAAGGCCCTTTGGGCATCAGAACCCACTTGACAAGAGTTTTAGCTACCTCCATAGCATTCCTGCACAATGTACGCATTCTAGACATCTGCAGGGTGGTGACCTGGGCCTCTGAACACACATTCAAGAGCCACTCTGCAATTACTCTCGATTCAAGCTCAGACACAAGACTAGGCCTCACTATAGTAGCCTCAGCAACGAACTCAACTCTGAAGACACTTCTGTCCTCATAAGGGCACTGCTGTACATTCACCTGAAGTGGAGCACCCACAGGGACAGCACTTGAAGAGGAGAAGGTTACTCACCTTATGCAGTGACTGAGGTTCTTCGAGATGTGTCCCCCTGTGGGTGCTCCACTACTCGCCCTCCTCCCATCTACTTTGGAGTACGAGTTAAACACTCCACAGTAGAGAAGGAAATGAAGAGGTTGGGCCGTACGCATGTTAGATGAGGCACCAGTGGCACCGCAAGGCTGCTACTGTGCGCGCACACACTGACCAGAGACTGATATCAAAAATCTCCGATTGACGGTGCTGGGACGCACCGAAACCTGAAGTGGAGCACCCACAGAGGGACACATCTCAAAGAACCTGAGTTACTTCAGAAGGCGAGTAACCTTCTCATATTCAGCATATTCTCAGTATATTCACTCATATTCTCAGTATATTCAGTTGGTTGACTGCTTTGCGTGTGATAGTTCCGTCTGCTTTTGGCACGATTTTCTTCACAAATTGTAATGACAATAGGTCAGTTCTTAATAAATAGCTCAACACAGTCGACCGCTGAATTCCAGCATACATCTTGGGAAGAATTAGATTGAATCCTCTTGCTCTCTTCAGTGAAGCCTGAAGCAAAGTGGCTGTTACAGAAGTGTTTTACAATTTCAGCAACATTTTCTTTTATTCCTAGAGCTGTAGTTAAGTCTTTGGCTAACAGATGCATCAAGTGAGCATGGCATCCATATGTTTTAAGTTTCAGGTTCCCTTAATTTTCTTCTTCTAGATTTCTCCTCATCTTTGCTACATCTGCAGCATTGTCTGACAAAGCTATATACTTGAATTTTTGTTCACAATTTGTTATAGCTTTTACTGCTGTTTCTTTTAAGCATTCTTCTGTATGGGCATTTCCTGATGTATCAAACGTTTCTGTAAGGTAGACAACCTCATCTTCTTGTCGCACAAGCATGTATTGAATCTTTTTGTATATTGCTTTATCCATCAAGACTTAGATCAACAAATTTACCATCAATGTTTTTTGCACACTGTTCAATTTCCTTCTCATATGCTGTATCCAGCAACCTTCCAGCAATGTTTGCTTTGCTGGTTGGAGTGTAGTCTGGTCATAATTGAACCACATCAATGAAATGTTTGTTCTGAACAAGATGAAAAGGAGAATTTGTTGAGCAAATGAACCAAGCAGTATCGCTGGAATTTGCTGGTCCTGATTTTTACTGGATGATGAAGAAAGTGTGGTGGTTTTTTTTTTTTTATAAAGTAATTTACTGATGTATGTTTAGTTGCAACACTTCTGTGTCTCTGAAGTTGTAGACATTGCAGATCATGCATGTTCGTAACCCCTTATGTCTAAGCTCGACCTTGAAACAAAAAAGTAACATCACACTCACTCACTATTACTCAGTACACTGCTTTTTTTAAAAAAGGGGATTTGTACCATTATGTAATGGTAATTTTTCTAAACCCAGTTTTATAGGGAAAATAATAAATCATATGGATTATCTAAATCTGTTAAAAACTTTTATTTCTAGCAACATACCAAACAACTTGGAAAAAAACCACTTTTTCCAAATGTTAAAATTCATAAATCCCAAATAAAACTTTACTTTTTAAACAGAAAATCTTTACCTAGAATGTTTGATTATACTGATCAATAAAAATCCATTTCAGAAGTAACAGTAAAAATGTAATTGACAAACGGTCCCACCACAAACTAACATGCCTAATAAACTAATATTTTGAACACAAACATTTTGAAATTCATAAGCAAGTAATCCACCCAAAACACAAATTTATGATAATAAGTTAGAGAGGCAAGATGGATGAGGCAATCAATATCTCTTTAAACCAATGGATGAGGCAATCAATATCTCTTTAAACCAACTTCTAGTGAGAGAGAGAAGCTTTCTAGTTACACCTGAAGTTGGTCCAATAAAAGATATGTCACCCACCTTGTCTTTCTAATATCCTGGGACCAACACAGCTACAACACTGCATACAATAATTTAAGTTTATCATTTACTAAGATAGTAAGACATGGAAGGCAGTACATAAGAATGGTGCAAAAATACATTTACTAACAAGTTGATCCAAATTGTTCAGACATGTCCTCATAATCATCTTCAAAGTATTGCCTTCTGAGGAGCATTTCTAAAATGTTTCATTCTGACAGCCAGGCCTTGTAGCTCTTTGTTGCATTGTTTACATTTGGCATGTGTTTCTTTCTTACCCAGAGGTATAGGAATTCCTTTAAAAGATTCCCAAATAGGGTCTTTATTATGACCTGCAGCCATGGCAGTTTTTTCCTTCTAAGTCCCAGGTGTTGAAATCAACACTAGAGGCTGCATGCTGAAGAATGTTGTACCTTCTTCCCACAGTGTCCTGCCTTGACACCAGTGTTCCTCCTGTCTAGCTGCACATTCTGCTCTTTGTCCCTTGTTACATAACCCCTACCCTACCCCAGAAAAATAAAAGAAGAACAATCCAAGATTTCTGCTCTTGTAATTTCACTGCAGTATAAATAGAGCAAAAGGCAGTTGAGAAACTAATGAATTTCTGTTTTGTTTATATCTGTATTGGTGAACACATGCAAGGAGACGGAGCAAGGCTCCTTTCAAGTGCCCCAAACCATCCAGAAGCCAGGGCTCGTAGTCACCGGGCAGATTGCTGTTTTTCTGTAAGCTGGAAAGTGGGTTTTGAAGATGGGTAGAGTCATAAATAATACTCAGTTTGAAACTGAGCCAATCAGAGCCTAGCTAGGGAGAAAATATAAAATAGGAGTATGAGACCACTCGGGCTCAATGGGTGATCTTGATGATGAGATACATGATGGCGTGTCTTGAAGTCAGAGGCTGGGTCCCAAAACCTGTGGTGACTTTGCCAGTCTGTTGCACAGCTCCTGGATCCCCTACATGGTCAAGCCCTTAATACATAGGGTTACCAGATACCAACTGTGAAAAAATGAGACCAGCGTGGGGGAGAATAGGCTCCTATATAAGAAAAAGTCCCAAAAAATGGGACTGTCCCTTTAAAAATGGGACGGATGGTCACCCTGTTAATACAGTACATGACCTGTTGTGCCATATTGATAAAATTTGACCTCAAAAGTTAGATGTTTCCTCCCCACACTTCTCTTCTCCCCCCGGCCTCCTCCCAATTTTGTCTTTCTATAGAAAAGCAGCTTTTAACTCTGTTTTGTATAGAAGCTTGTGGATTCAGCATATTTTATTTATTTTATGTTCTAAGAAATCATAAGTTTAGACCAGTGGTTCTCAAACTTTAAGTTAAGCTTTCATGTGCAGTTTGAGCTCTGCCCCCTTATATATGTGCATAGTGGGTTTTTTCACTTTTTTCATACTCTAAAATGGCTTGGTTTATTTTTGTTCAATCTTCCTAAACATATTTGTGTTTGTGCAGATTGGGTAAATTTCAGTCTAAAAGATGAATGTTTGAAAAAGTTAAAAGGTCTTTTAAAATGGCAGTGCTTTAGGCCAAGGGTTCTCAACCGTTTTCTTTCTGAGGCCCCCTCAACATGCTAAACTCCACGGCCCACCTGTGCTACAATAACTGGTTTTCTGCATATAAAAGCCTGGGCCGGCGTTACGGGATAGCAAGCGTCAGCGCCTCATGCTATGGGGCCCCTGCAAAACTATATTGCTCAGGCTTCAGCCCTCAAGTCCTAGGCTTCAACTCCATGCAATGGGGCTTCAGCTTTCTACCCTGGGCCCCAGCGAGTCTAACGCTGGCCCTGCTTGGCGGCCCCCCTGAAACCTGCTCACGGCCTTGGATTCCTGGTTGAGAATCACTGCTTTAGGCATTCTTATCTGTATATATTGCTATGTGCTCCACCTGTAGTTACGCATGGGGAGTTTGTGCTTCCCAAATTTCACTGTCTCTGTCCTACAAGATCCACAGATCTACTTACAATGGATCTTCAGTTTGTGCAGCTACAGGAGTAAAAAATTAACCTGTTAGTCACTGGAAAAGGCATAGCTCCTTGCATTGAGAAGCCCAGTAGTTTGAATTCTGCCTCCGTAGCTGCAGAAAAGCATAAGGAGACCTGCCTGCACAGCAAACCTTTCTTTAAAGAGAGAATCAGTTTAATCCTCAATTTGTCAACTCTGACTAAGCCAAAGTAACATACCATAATTGTGTTGAATCTTGAGATGCTGAATAACCATTAGTTATCAATTTTCTCTTTCATATTTTGAAGAAGAAAGAAGATTAGATATAGATGAGAAGCCTCTTGTTGTACAATTAAATTGGAACAAAGATGACCGAGAGGGGAGGTTTGTTCTTAAGAATGAAAATGATACACTTCCTCCAAAGGTAAGGTAATATGCAAGGTGGTGGTGATGGTTTTAGTTCTTAGGAAAGCGCTGTTGTGATTTTGTGACTTGTTCAAATTCAATAAATATTTATTTAGATTAATAAAAGTGTACCTGTTCATATCATAAGTTAAAAATATCTTAAGTGCTTCAATATAACTTACATTAACCTGCTAACAGTACAGAGAGACTGAATTCTAAAGCTGTGAAGATGTAACAAAGAATTCCTTGCCAGTAGCCCCTTCTGGTTTACACCATTGGGATCCCAGTTTGAGCATTTTTGCTACTTCCAGCTGTGGAAGTATGGCATGACAAGAGAGTTAGTTACTCTCTCAAACTTAGGACTTTAAAGGCCAAAACAACCACTTAAATATTACCAGAAAATCCACTGGCAGACAGTGTAGACTGTGTAGAACTGCTTTAATATCCTTGTACCCCGTCCTGCCCCAAACGCCCTCCCAGAGCCTGCACCCTCTTCCCACACACCCCCACACCCAAACTCCGTCCCAGTGCCTGAAACCGCACCCTGCCCCAGCCCAGAGCATGCACCCAGCACCAAACTCCATCCCAGAGCCCGCACCCCAGAGCCCAACCTCTCACCCCTTCTGCACCCAAACTCCCTCCCAGAGCCTGCACCCCAATCCCCTACCCCAGACCACCTCCCTGGACCCAAACTCCCTCCCAGAACCGTAGGCAGATGGGGGGGTGCAGTTTTGGGGGTGGATTCTGGGCAGCATGAGTGACATTATTGGCCTGCTGGGAGGATTTGAGGACTGGCACTGGCCCGAAGGTAAATTGAGTTTGAGACCTTTGCCTTAAAGTCTGAGTCTGAGGTCCAAAATACGATCCAAGACACCCGCTCCCCCTTTCAATAAGTCCAACCTTTTCAATGAAAAGACAGACAAGTCTCTCCATTCTCGCATGGACTCAAGATCCACCTTGTAATCCTTGGGGATTTATACTCCAGCCCCAAGTAGGAAACACCAGAGACAGCACTTTCAGCTATGACCACAGGCGCTGGCTTCCTCCAGGCCCTGGAGGTGCTCAAATCCCCACTCTACCCCAGGCCCTGTCTCCACTCGACTCCTTCCCCCAAGTCCCCACCCTGCCTCTTCCCACCCTGTCCCGCCCCCTCCCCTGAGCATGCCCCATCCCTGGTCCTCCCCTTCTCTCCTAGCGCCTCCTGCACACTGTGAAACAGCTGATCATGGCAGGAGGGAGGCGCAGGAGTTGAGCAGTGGGGTCGATGGTGGGTGGGAGGTGCTGGCGAAAAGTCGGGGAGCTGGCTTCTGGTGGGTGCCAGCCTATGGCTATGACTACGACTACCCCATTCACATACCTCATTCTACCAGCATCCACCTGAACCTCTTTGTAAGTGACAGAAGATTAGAGGTCTCATTTCTCAGCTCCATCCACTGCTACAGCCTCCATATCCTCTCAGCCTCAGTCTAGAGGATGGTTTTGACATGCACGTTGAGATCCATGTATCACCACTGATGCCACCTACATCTTCTCCTGTCATCTTTGGGGGCCATCTTACTTTCTTTGCCGACAGTTGGAACAAGATCACCATAGGCAGTTGAGTTCTGCAGATTATCCATCAGGGATACTCCATAGAGTATCTCTTCTTCCCTCTTCACAAACCCCCCTTCCGGGACCCTTCTCACCAACTGATTCTTCAACAGGAAGCAGAATCCTTTTTATTCCGGGGAGGAATAGAGAGCATTCCTCCTCAGTCGCAGGGGAGAGGGCCCTACTCCCCATATTTCCTAATTTTCAAAAAGGACGGAGCACGGAGACAGATCCTGAACCTTTGGCAGCTCAACAACTTTATCCGAAAGCTGAAATCCAGGATGGTAACAGTGGTATCTATAATCATCTCCCTTCAGGAAGGAGCATGGTATGCAGCTCTTGATGTGAAGGATGTATATTGTCACACGGGCATTCACCCATCACACAGGAAGTTCCTGTGTTTCATGGTTGGTCAGCAGTGCTCCCAATTCCACGTCCTTCCCTTTGAACTCATGATGGTGCCCAGGGTGTTCACGAATATTTTTGCAGTGCGAGTGGCCCAGATGAGTCATTAGGGTATATGGTATTTCCATACCTAGATGACTGGCTTCTGGTAGGCCAATCCTGCCAAGAGATTATATCAGCAACAGAGTTATTTTGGGGCCTCCTTGCCATCGTAGATATTTGCATAAACGAAGACAAATCCATTTTGTCCTGCACAAGAACAGAAAATTTTATAGAAGCACGGCTGGACTTAATATCTGTGAGAGCTTTAGTTTCTGCAGACAGATTTTAGGCAATGAGCAACCTGATCTCTTGCATCATCCGCAAACCTCGATCTACGGTGTGTCAGTGCCTCTCCCTGTTAGGCTACATGCACCTATCTGACATCTTTCACCAGACTCCACTTGCGGTGCCTACAAGCTTGGCTCCACTTGACTTATCACCTGGGCAGGGTTGTCATATCTTTCAATCAGTCCCCTCCCATGTTGAGAGGAGAGAGCTAGTATTCATACTGATGCCCAACCATGAGGGAAATCAGTACCTCCCTGTGTAGGTGTTTTGGCCTCACCAGATCTCCTTTCTAGAAATATCAAAAATTGAAGTGGTTTTCAAAAGGTTCCCAAGCAATTTAGTCAGCTTGCCACTCGCAGTGGCGTGCAAAGATCTCCTTGTCAGAGGCATTCTGGGAGCCTTTTATTACTGATTGCTTCTGACATATTGTTTTAGTATTACTTGTTAATGCTATGTTTTTCCCCAAAAAAATGCACTTGGGTACAATCTTATCAGGAAAAGAAGCTGCAAGAAATATAACCTCTGCTGCAAAGAGCCATTGAGCCTATGCCGTGTCTTGAAAGAAGAGAAGAACTTTTTCAGATCCTTCTAAATAAAAAGACAGGAGGATATATTATAAAAGGGGAAAAAAATCAGTGTGCATCCAACTTCATATTTCTTTTAAAGTATAAAAGAGAGTAAAATTAAGATGCCAGTAAGTACTGTAAGTTAGTTGGGGAGGTGGTAGTGAGTTGCTGCACCGGCTACAAGGTTTGTAATCATTTCAGACAGTCTTTGAAGAATATGTTTTTAGTTGTTTATAACTTAAAAATCAAATGCTTAATTGCTAATGGTTCCTTCCCCTTCTCTCTCTTTTTCCCCTTCCCACCTCCCGTAATGCAGTGGTTGTTGCTTTTCCTGTATCTATTTCCAGTATGGCGTTACTAAGTGTTTTAGGTTATGCTTTACAAACTTAAACTACTAAATCTATTTTGTGATGTAATTAGAGATCATCAGCAACTTTTCAGTAGACCAAGTGACCAAAGCAGTTTAACTTGATTCATTTCAGAAGGCTCAGAGCAATGGGCCTGAAAAACAAGAAAAAGAGGGAGTGATCCAGAACTTCAAACGGACTCTATCAAAGAAAGAAAAGAAAGAAAAGAAGAGGCGAGAGAAAGAGGCATTGCGACAAGCGTCAGATAGAGATGACAGACCTTTTCATGGAGATGATCTGTAAGTTTATTTTAATTTTGATGAGTTAATTATGATATAAATTAGTTGTATTACCTCACAAAAAATTAAATCATAAGTAACCACGTAACATTGGGGGTGGAGAGGGAATAATTTAAAATAAATAGCATTTGGCTGCGACAGTAGGACCAAATTTTATGGCAGCAACTCCTAAAGTGTGCAACAACCTGTAAATTTCACAGCAAAATTGTTTGTTGTCATCCTGACTCTCTTCCCATACAAAAATCGACAACTGTTGCTCATAGGTGAAAATACTTTTCTGAAACTTTTTTTAAAAAATGATTAATTTCAAAGATGGGTTTCTCCTTTTGCCCTCCAGCTAGCCTGGATCCACTCTCTGGGCTTTGACTCTTGGAATCTTGCCCAGGCGATCCAGCTCAGAACCTTCTCCCCTCCACACGTGCTTCTGTTAGGAAACGGAAGAGCTTGTAGCACGCTTCAGTGGCTCATCTCCTTAACTCCCTGGTCTTTGGGTGTTCACCCCTTCTCCCGGCTGCTTACCTCACCAGCCTACGATTCTGGCTCCAGCAGTTCTTCAATTGCAAACTGGACTCCATCTCTAACTCCCCCATATATTGCTGCCTAGTTCAGTGGAACAGTTCAGGGAGCATACACTATTTATCCTTGTATGGAACTTGATTTGTTAGGAAAACTGGAGAGCAAAAGGCAATGTAGGCAGGTCCCTGTAGAGCTCACATACAAAATAAAATGTTGGCTGTGATAACCAAGAAACTAAGTGTTGTAGTGTGTGTCAATGTGATAAACTTAAGACTAAAAATTTTAGAAATGAATGCCAAAAGTTAGGGTTCTGAAGTCTCATTCAGGCACGTAAATAAGATGCCTGATTTTCAAAAGTGCTGAACATCCGTCATGTCCTATTGAAGTAGCAGAAAGTGATTACTTTGAAAATCAAGCCACTTGTTTAGGTGCTTAAATATAGATTTAGGTGTATAAGTTTAGGCACCTATTTTGTAAAATGTTTGCCTTCAGCTTTGCAGACTGAAAACTTGTAAACCCAATAAATCAAGGTTTTAAAGGAAAAATTAAAATACAAAATCATACACTGTTATATTAGCATACACTTCTGAATTTTCAGACTATGAAATGAAAAAGTAAAGGTTCTCTTAGTAATGTTAATTCAGTCAAATTTCACGCACATGTTGTTCTGAAATCCTGTTCTTTAAAATGTGTACCATAACATTTCTCATGTTTCTAATCCACAACTATTTACTTGCTACCCATTTTATCTTGTCCAGAGGGAGCTATGAAAGTTCCTTTGCCATTGTTACCTGCTACAACTGCGAACCCATTGCTTGTATTTCCTTTTGGAGCCCCAGTCCACATCATCTTCGGAGGACAGCAGCAATTTCTTCTTTTGTTGCCTCAGAGTTTTGTTGCCTTGTGTCCTGCAGAATTTTTTCTTCTTCTTTACTTTTTCCCAGGTTTTGAACCTCCAATATTTTGTTGGGCACAAACACTTTCATCTAAATAGAAAATTTGGTGTCATTCACTTCATAACAGTACTTTCCTTCCCCCAGCTCTCCCTGGTCAGTAGGAGCCTGAAGTACCTCACAGTAGGACTTAAAAGCACGAGTTTTCTTCCTGCTCCTGCTTTGCAGCTTTATTTGCTGCAGAAATTTAATAAACACCTTGTATATTCACGTAAGCTGCATTGTGGACATTTCAAAGAAAACATTTGCTCAATGCTCACTTTTTGGTGAAGAAGCAAAATATTAGAATGTGTAAGGAATGGAATAGAAAATAATGCTGGAATATTATTCCTTTGTACGTATAGTAGTACATCTTCACCCAGAACACCATGTTCAATTTTGGTTATCTTATTACAAAAAAGATAGAGCAGAAATAAGAGTTTGAGAAGGAATGGGGAAATAGATGCCTGGTGAAACTGCCATGTGAGGAGTGATTGAAAAGACTTGTTTAAAGAGGAGTCAAATACCAAGAAACATGAACTAGGTACACAGAATAATGAATGGTATAGATGGTGAATTAGGCACACCGATTTACCCTTTCTCGTGATACAAGGGCCAGTGGACAATCGGTATCATGGAGAGGCAAATTTAAAACTGCTAAAAGAAAATAATTTTTTACACTCTGGATAACTGCTGTGTAATTCACTGCCATAAAGTATCACTGAAGCAAAGAGCTTATGAGGATTAAAAAAAGGATTGGATACTTATATGGATGATATTAACATCCACATCAGAATAGGATAAAAAGGGAGATCTAAACTCTCATGCTTCAGGATGTAAGCCAGCCACTTACTGTCTGATGTTAGCAAGAAACTTCACCTGTAGACGGGTTATTTCATAATTATTCATTATGATGTTTCTTGCACTTGATTCTGAAGCATCTGGTATGACCACTGACAGAAACAGGATACTGGACTAGATGGACCTTAATCTGGTATGAAAACTTCTACATGCACTTTATGAACTTCAGGAATAACTACATGATCTCTGAGATAAAGCTCTGGGCTGACATTGTGTATGGGGAATGAGTTTGGCTAGTATCAGAGATCTTTGACAAAATTGTGGCTACTTTGTAGAAGACCAGAATCTTCATGCATTTTGTGGCAACCAGGCTCTTCAACACAGAAGATACGCTTTTCTTGTGAATCAGTTGAATAGTTTCATGGCAATCAAGATCTTTGATATATTCCTGAGTGTGTGTATATATAAGTTCATGGAATTGTGCAGAAGGGACAATGGGATTAGAGGGAAGAGCCTGATCTGTGTGCAGGCTAGGCAGGATGTGTCGGTGGGATTTGGGGAGGAGGTGATGGAATGCCGGCATTTTTTTCAGAGACAAGTTTTAGTGGTGCATTCTCTGTGGTGCATAGTGCTTGTGATGAGTAGTGATGAGTTATGTCTCAGGGTGAGGAAATATACTACTGTTGGTCGTCTTTAAAGCCTTGCTTTTTTTAGGTTTTCATACCTTTTTTAAGACCAGAAGGGACCATTGTAATCATAGTCTGACCTCCTGTATGGCCATAGAACTTCCCCAAAATAATTCCTGGAGGATATCTTTTATAAAAACATCCAGTCTTGATGTAAAAATTGCCAGTGATGGAGAATCCACCACAACCTTTGGTAAATTGTTCCAATGATTAATTACTCTCACTGTTAAAATTTACACCTTATTTCCAGTCTGAATGCATCTAGCTTCAACTTCCAGCCATTATATTGTGTTATGCCTTTCTCTGCTAGAACGAAGACCCAATTATTAAATATTTGTTCCCCATGTAGATACATCTAGAGTGTGATCAAGTCCACCCCTTAACCTTCTCTGTGTTAAGCTAAATACATAGACTCAAGGAGGTCAGTCACTATAAGGCGTGTTTTCTAATCCTTTAGTCATTGTCATGGCTCTTCTCTGAATCATCTCCAATTTATCAACATCCTTTAATTTGTTAAGCATATTATGTAGAGAGCAAACTTAGCTCCACAATACAGTATTCTTGTGTATTACTATCGGAGTTTTAAGTTAATAACTCAATTTCTTTTTAGCACAATTTTAATGTTTTTACATTAATATAAAGAAATTATTGGTTGACATGTCAGTGGATTTAATTGTTCATTTGAATTATTAGTAGAATGCAGGTGTTTTATTTTGTCCAGAGTTCTCTCTGCATGTTTTTTTCTGTCGTTTTGCCTTCACATTCAAAATAACCTTTTTAGCCTTCCCTAACGTAATTTTCCGTAGCCTTCCCTAACGTAATTTTGCTTGAACTTGGTTTTGTGATTCAAATTGAATGAAATAAAATGAATGTTGAGTAGCAAACACATACCAACTCTAGTTGCTTCCAGATGAGCTAAAACACCCACAGACCAGAATAAAATTAAATGTGAAAATCTGACTAGCATTTCATAATTTAAATTTTTTTTCTAGAAAAAGACCTTGATTCTCTTGCCTTTGTGACTAGTACTAATATACAAGACTCTTGGTTACTATTTATTGTACATGAGCGCAGGCATGTGAATAATATTCTAACAGAGGTATGGTAAGTGAAAACATTATCCTTGTATAGTGATGTACTCTGACTGTCACGGTGCAGATCTAATTGTTTAATAGTTCATGTGGTAATTAGGATGTGTTTAGATGTTTCAAAGTATTGAACAATATATTTCCTTTTTTTTTTCTTTAAATTAATTTGACAGTGAGAATTCTCGTCTTGCAGCAGAGGTGTACAAAGATATGCCGGAGACCAGCTTCACTCGCACAATATCCAATCCTGAGGTAGTCATGAAACGACGGCGACAACAGAAACTAGAGAAGAGAATGCAGGAGTTCCGCAGCTCTGATGGCCGGCCAGACTCAGGTAGTGATTCAGATTTGCTTCTTGTATGTTTTAATTTAATGATATTCTACTTAAAGGAAGGTTAGCCCTTTTTCTCATGGCCAACAATTCTTGAAAGTTTCTGTTAAATTAGTCCAGTGAAATCTAACTTTCCTCTCTTTAATTTACTCATACTAAAGCCAGTTTCTGTATTTGGTAACTGATCGTTTACTTTGATCTCGTTGCTAGTAACATCTTTAAAAAAAAATGGCTAGAGTTTGAAAAAAAAATTACTGCCAAACTATTAAGTAAAAATTAGTCCTGTAAAATTCCTGGACTTCAATGTACCAATGTGTGTGACAGTGTTACGGGATTCAGGTAAATTAAGATAATTTAAGCTCTTCAGTGCCCTGTTTATCACAACTCTGCTCTGTGTACCTGGATTTAACTGTCAGAAAGGTTGTAAGATGTATTGCTGGAATGTGTGGTTTCCCATTCATGTTGTTTACATTTCAGAAAAGGATTCTGGGAAACAGTTTGTTTTTGATACAGTGATTGCATGCTCATTCTTATCCCAGGCATTTTCTTTAAAAGGAAGGAGAAATGGATCTCTCAGGGAAATATTGAAGAAGCTGTATACTGGTGTTTTATAAGCACAGTCTTTCTCAGATACATGAAATTAAATATTTAGAGTAACAAATGAAAATTCTTTTGTATAATGTGCTAAAAGATAGCTTTTGTTGTTTGGATGGGCACAGCATTTGTATGTAGGGATGGGCAAGAGATGGAATCTATGAAAGGAGGAATTTGTAGAGTTTTGATGTTAAGGTATACTAAAGAAGTCTGTTCAAACGTTTAGGATGCTTAAGTCTGTGGTTGCATATCCCTTTCCTCAGATAAAATAGTAATTAAATATATTTTTAAGGTGGGACCCTGAGGATTTATGCAGACAGTTTAAAACCAAATATACCATACAAGACCATCCTGCTGTCCACTACAGATACTGCAGACTTTGCAGTTATTGAAGCACTGGAGAAGTACGGTCTGGAAAAGGAAAATCCCAAGGATTACTGTATTGCTCGGGTAAGTAAAGCTATTAACATCAAAATACTCCTGATGCTTATGTTTGAGGGTTTTTTTTCTTAAAGCAACTTTTAAAAAATCAGCATAGTTTATCAAAGTTCGTTGATATTTTAATCTTAGAACTTGTAACTTGTCACTTAGATATGTTAGTAGTTCTTAAGCAATTCAATTTCATTTTCATTTAAACAAATCTTTAAAACCTTACAACATTTTTATTGCTGTTTTGTTGCATAGCAATGTGTAACTGATGGAAATATATTTTTATACTTAAATTGATACTGCAGTCTTATGCTACTATATCAAATAAATTTTAGGAAAGTTTATAAATTGAGGCCTCGGTCCTGCCAACACTTAAACTTGTGAGAAACTTTGTGAATGGTTGATTCCACTGAACTAAATGGAATACTCAATTCATAAGTGTTAGGAGGATCAGGCCCAAGTCTGATAAAGTTTACATTTTGGGATATTTTCAGATGCTGTTCAATAATGTATAATAAGAAAGCTGTTACTGAAGCTAAAATTGAATTTCAGTTTGGTGTTTAACTTTTCGAAGTTGAATATATATTTTAAGGATGTCTAATTAAAAAAACCCAACAACCTCAGCTCATTGAATGATATGAAAATGAGACATAGGTTTCTTTTAATTTGAATAAAAAAATCAAACTTTTTATAGAATTTGTCTTTAATGTACCTATTAGCTGAGTGGTGTAGCTTCAGCAGGGAGGTCTACAGGCAACACACTGATTAAAAATACAGCTCCATCTGCCCATTGCAGCTGCTGGGGTGAGGAGAGGTTGTGGGATTTGGAATAAGTTGCTACCTCTGGGCTTTGATTGTGAGCTCCATCCTGTGTATCAGCCTCTGGGCTAGTACCTGACTGACTGACTTAAATTTGAAGCTGTTACTCCTCTAGTTGCTAGAAGGGAGAAAAGACTTTTCTCCTTTCTTCTTGCCTTCCCCAAGACTCATAGTTTTTGGTGGGAAGTGGAGGGCAGGGGATCTGCTCTGCTCATCTTCTAGTCTCCTAGTTGTTGTGGGGAGCAGTACCTGTCACACTAATCTTCTCCAGGCTCTGCTTTAGGGGTTGGTTGGTTTTTTTTTGTTTTTTGTTTTTGTTTCGTTTTTTGTTTAACACTGCCATGCTCATAGCTCTCAGTGGCATTATCAGCTTGAAACTGATTCGTTACAGCTTCATGTTTTCCCACATGGGACTAAATAGCATCAGGGAAGCTGACTAGAGATTTTTATTTGATTTTTCTGATGTTTGAGAGAACTGTGAATAGCTGCAGAGATACTGCAGCCTAAGCCTGCAGTTTAGGAAGATAGTACTGAATCAGTTTCTCTTTGGTTCGCTGTGGAGTGTATTTTAATGTTTTAAGGGGAAAAAAAAAGTTTATATTTTGCAGAAGTGTGTTAAATCTTGTATGTATACCAAATAAATATTCCATATGATGATAAATTTTTCAAGCCTTATGTATGATTAAAATAGAGAACATGTAGTCTAAGGACTTTTTTGCATGAATTTTAGCAAAGATTTTGCTGGTCTTACCAAAGAAACAAATTGCTGCTTTAAGTTTGTAGCCTTGTGGAAAAGCATTAATTTGGAAAGTGGAAACTTTCCCCAGAAACTTGGATCTTCCTTGTATATCTAGTATACTTCCATGTGTTTTTAAGGAGGTGACTGGTGATTTCCATAGATAATTATAGATTTGTTTTGTGCTGTATCCTTATAAATGTGGCAGACTTGCTTTTCTTGCTCTTCAGAGTCAATGTAGTTGGATAATATCTTGTACTCTTCACTAACTGATCTGAATTTGCCACACTTCTGAGCCTACAGTATGTGGACTTAAATGTGGAAGTGATTTACTATTAGACTGAAATAACTTGAAAACCTAATTCTAGCTAAATGTTTTATGAAACTGAACTTTCCTGTAAAGAATTGCTTGAATTCTTTTTTTAAAATCTCCTTGATTCATCTTAGCTTACATACATCATTATTTTCTTCACTGGGAAACGTGAATAATGTGCTAAATAGATTAAATAGTTTTGGTTTCATTGTAACTTCTTTAGTACTGTTTACAGGATCTTTTAGTGAATCACAGCTATCTGGCAGCATCCAGTGAACAATTTCTCCTCTTCCTCCAGTGTTGTAAAAGATTGTGCTATATTGAGATTTACCTTGTACATGTTATGTTCTTCATTTAAAGCTGTCTTTGAAAAGCTGCATTAAACAAAAGTAACATCGCTTTTTGAAAAGTTTTGCTCTCCTAGTGGTTAGCATTTTGAAAATACAGTTCTTTCTTTTTGTTGGCAGTAGTTGAGATATCTTTGGGGAAGATTTAAGTGGGTGACATTTACTTAGCTATCTGATTGGATTTTAAATTGTTTTACTAAGAAAAGACCCTGTATAATGCTTCATAAAATATCCATAATAAAGTTCAGTTCACTTGGTCTTTCAAGTGAAACTTCAGAACATCATCCATATTTTGCCAGTGCTGACTTTTTGTTGGACATGGCTCCTTGGGTCTGTATTTATCATTTTTCTTATCACATTTTGTTATATAACCTATCTTTATACTGCAACTTTACACGGTACAAGAATGGTGCCATTCTAACAAAACATTAAGTGAATGTAAGTTTTTTGTTCCGATACTCCTTTTTCTTTGTCTTTCAGCATGTTAATTTTGAGGCTCATTGCCTATCATGAGGTTCATAGCGCACACCTCAAGATGTCAAATTAGACATTTTTGTCTAAGCTACATGTGTACATTCCCTTGAATGTGACCTAAAACTTAGAAAATATTGTGTGGTATACAGGATTCTATTTTAGGAGGTATTGGGATCAGACAGTTAATTTAGGATGCTTTATTTCTTTTATTCCTTATCCTCAGATGAATTAACGTTTTTTTGCCTGTAACACATAAAATGAAAGCACGCACATGCTGATCTAATTTTTCTTTGAAAATGATCTGCTTTTTGTAGCTGACATGAAACAATTTTGTTCCCCGGCATGTTAACTAACATAAATGTTAGTGGCTCTTTTTGGGTAGCAGTCAGTGATCTTTAATTTTATCAAAGTGATATGAAAAAATCTTATTAGCACTGAGTTGATTTTCACAAGGATATAAGATTATAAAGTTTGATCAAAATTGTAATTTATTTTCAATAGACCAGTAGTAACATGGCAAACAGTGGTTTGTTGACAAAAGAAAGTGGCAGGGCAAAAGAACAGCCTGTGGAAACTCCAATATAGCATTGTTTGTTGTTTTTTGCAACGTATACTAAGCAGTGATCCCAAAACTGTGGGATGTGCCCCCTAGGGGTGTGTGGAGGAATATTCGGGTGGACGCATGGCAGGACCTGGGTCAGCCCCCCACAGGGGACGGGGAGGGAGCACCACCCAGCTCCGCCTCTAGCCCCCTCTCCTTCCCCGCTCCACCTTCAGCCCAAGCTCTTCTGCTGAGCCAACTGTGCATTTAATGGAGGGGTGTGTGTACAGATTCCATTTCTGGTAAGGGAGGGGGGTGACAGGAAAAGTTTGGGTACCACTGTATTAGAGGTATAGCTAGTAGCTTTTCCTGCAGCTTAAGTTGCCTAACACATCCTATTATAAGATTCTGTTTTCAGTAGCTTACAACTTCATCAAATTTTGACTCTTCAGGTTGAAATTTTCCATGCTGGTTATTTGCTTTAGGCTGAATTTTTCTGGGGATGTTTCAGCTAAAACGATTCAGACATTTCAGAGAATGAGGTTAGGGAAAAAATTATTTTGTCCATGTAAAAAAAATTCTTACATCTGTTCCATTGAAATGCTGTAATGCTGCTTTGCTTTGGGGTGGGGGCTTGCCACAGGGGATACCGTGGTATCAGTGATGTACCTCTTGCTGCCCCCCTGAAAATCCACTCAAATTTGACCAAGTTATAAACCTCTGAAAAAAATCACAACACGTGATAGATAAGTAGTGGTTTGTTAGAGACTTGCAGTGTTTTCTCACGATTCTGACAAAGGTAATTGTCCACCAGACTATCGAGCCAATTTTAAGATTGCTTTGCATTGCCAGAGTGGCACAAAGTAGCATTAAGGGGGCTAAAGATCTAGTCCAGTACATTAATTGTGTTGGTCAAAAGAATTATATAGTGCGTGTGTGTAGGGGGAATTACAAAGTGAGACGTGTGTGTGGGAGGGGATAATAAGCATGTGTTTGATTCTGATTTACAAACTGTGAAGACAAAATTAATTGCTTTATCAGAGGATGGCAGTGTATTGTGAATGAAATTTGTTTTTCCTTGGTGCCATGAGAAGTGATTGACCCTAGTTAACTTGTTGTTTACTAAGGTTTTTTATATTTCTCGTTGCATAATTCACTATCTTAAAACAGAAGCTGTAGTGAGGAAAATCCATTGCTAGGTCCTCTGTACAAATCTGATAACTATGAGTTTCCACTGAAAAAATAACTTTTCTTTATAGGTTATGCTTCCTCCTGGTGCTCAACACTCTGATGATAAAGGTGCTAAAGAAATTATCCTTGATGATGATGAGTGCCCACTTCAAATATTCAGGGAATGGTCTAGCGATAAAGGTACATTTAAAATATTATACAGAAGTGTAAGATAGTACAAGCCATCAGTGTGAAACTGTGTAAAGTAGGAGGTTCATTTGAATTATATTTTGCAGTGTTCAGTTGTATTGTACTTGTGTTCTTTTTTTAAAATAGTCCATGTCCAGAATTTTCCAGGGTGAACTTCAAGGCTGACAGTAATATTTTTCTCATTCTTTACAGTTAAATACATTCTCAAAATGTACAATAAAATGGAAACATTTTACTAAAGTCCTTAAAATTGACCAGTGGGTTAAAATAAATGACACACACACACAAATCTATGGTGTCATGAACCTTAAATAATTTAACTTAATAAAAACATAAGGAACATATTGAATATGCTATATTATAAGCAATATGAAGAACATTTACTGCTTTATGGATGTTATATTTGTTTATGCATTGGTAGTAGGACTCAGTGGACCTGGGTTGGGATGGGAGGATGGTCAAGTGGTTAGGATGTTAGCCTGGGACTTACAAAGCCTGAGTTACGTTCTCTGCTATAAGCTTCTTTAAAGGTTGGGGGAGGGATAGCTCAGTGGTTTGAGTATTGGCCTGTTAAACCCAGGGTTGTGAGTTCAATCCTTGAGGGGGCCATTTAGGGATGTGGGGCAAAAATTGGGGATTGGCCCTGCTTTGAGCAGGGGGTTGGACTAGATGACCTCCTGAGGTCCCTTCCAACCCTGATATTCTATGATTCTATGACATATATAATGTTGTGTTGTTTTAGGAATACTAGTCTTTCAGTTGAAAAGACGGCCTTCTGACTATATCCCAAAGAAAACCAAGAAACAAATTGATGGAAAGCCATTAAAGGGGAAGGAAAGAGTTGACGGGTCTGGCTATGGCTCTTGCCTTCCTCCTGAGAAACTACCCTACCTGGTGGAATTAAGCCCAGGTAAGAGTTCTGATTGATAACTGATGGAGTTTTTGTAACTGACCACGCTTCAGATTGAATTACAGATTTGTTATATTGAGCTTTCAGATTTAGTACTTTTAGAGTACAGTGGTTAAAACTCTTAATGGATATCACTTTAGTAGCAGATTATCTCTGAGCTTTTACTAGCTAGCTGCAAAAATTAGCTTTAAAGTGTTGCAAAAGAACCTTCGTTTGGTGTTCTTTAACTTTCCATATTTTAGAAGATTCATCTAAAAAAAAAAAAAGTTGTTCACTGAAAGCAGATCACATTTTAATAAACTGACAGTATAAGAACATTTGACTGACTGCTTGGTCGTTAATAGGAGTTTAACTCTGAGTTTGTAAAGATAAATTGAGAATGTATTATAATGGTGAAAAATGTTGTTGGACATAGTGTGTATTTATAGTGGGAATTTATGAAAGGGAAGAAACAGTGCTATTAAACCATACTTGAGAAATCAGAAGAAAATTTTAATGCTTCCTAAAGATTTAAAATGTACCTGTAAACTGTTCAGTATTGAAAAAGAAAGCATAAACTGGAGTTTTGTTTGGATTTTTGGGTGCCAAACTTGACAGATGCATCACTGTATTTAGATTTCTTATACGTTTTTATCACCTTTTAACACCTTCTCTATAGATGTCTTTCAGTATACAACTTAATATGAAAAGGTAGTTGTACATAGGGTTGCCACCTTAAGCAGAATAAATTGAGGCTTTCATAGAAATTTATTCCTTTTGTGCTTTACAAGTGTATAGATTGTGTACATATTTTACGCTTCAGCAGATTGGTAGAAGTAGTAATCATGTAATTGGTGCTACCGTAACACAACTTCTTTCGAAAGGTCTGTTGCTAAAATTTGAATTACCTAATTTCTTTGACATATACTGCAGCACACTTATTAAATCATTACTATGTACTGTGAAATATTATACATATAAGTATACTTGTTAAAATAACTACATTTATAATACTTGAGTGTATTTCTGTGATTTTTCTTAAAAATCATTTGTTTTGTTTTCTAATATACAAAAACAATCTACATTGGGTCTCCAAATGATTAGCAAAAATGAGGTTTTATTGTACAGATTCTATTCCCACTGTTCAGGCTGCTCCATGGTCAACAAATAATTTTATGAGAAACATCCTGAAGTGCTGGTATCTGCCGTTTCTTCTTTGAGTGGTGTCCCTATGGGTGCTCCATGTCAGGTGTTTTGTGCACTCCATGCACCTTTGATTGGAGATTTTCATTAGCAGTGTCCGTTCAACCTGCACATGTGCAGGCCATTGATATCTTTGTGCCCAGCACCAAAGCTATATCAGGCTGCCCTGGTGAACTGCCTTCTGTTCCTTGTCAGCTGCCTTTGCACTTGGTGTTTGCCTTGGCTATTGCTGTGCTTTTTTATCCCAACTTAGCTAGCTAGTTGGTTCTTAGTTTGTAGTAGTAGTTTGTAAGTTCTTTTGTTTAAAACAAAAAAGTGTTTTTCTTTTCCTCCCAGGAAATCCTCCCTGTTGGGGGCATGCCCGGCTCACAAGGGTTTAAATGTTGCTTCTTATTTAGAGAGGCTATCCTGATCAGCAACAGACGCTTAAAGTGCATCTGCTGCTTGGGAGAGTTGCATGTTCCCCAGAAGCGTAACTTCTGTTTAGTCTTCAATTCTAGGGCTTGGACTACTGATGAAAAACTTTTTCACTAGGAGGGTGGTGAAACACTGGAATGCGTTACCTAGGGAGGTGGTGGAATCTCCTTCCTTAGAGGTTTTCAAGGTCAGGCTTGACAAAGCCCTGGCTGGGATGATTTAATTGGGGATTGGTCCTGCTTTGAGCAGGGGGTTGGACTAGATGACCTCCTGAGGTCCCTTCCAACCCTAATATTCTATGATTCTATGATGGAGTGCTCCTTTTGCCCTGCTTCAGAGCTGGATCAGGAAACCCTCTCCTGTACATCACTGCCCGGGGGCCTCTAGCCCCACCTGGCACATCGCCCTCTCAGAAGGGGAAATCTCAGAGTTCTCCTCTAAACATCCTAAGAAGAGGAGCTTTAATTTGCTTCCCAAGGAACCCTCCTCAGAAAGACCTTGTTCCCTGACCTGGTCAGTAGCCTTAAATAACGTCCTTGAGGCTTGGTACTGTGGCAAAAAGCTCCTGTGGTACTGGTGAAGCAGAAAAGCCTTGCAACTCTTAAGTCCAGGCATGATGCTGGGAAGGCCCTGGAACTAAGTACTGCAGATGGACAGATTGATGCTATTGGACTTAACTCCTCTCCCAACACCCCTGTTGAGTTGGTACCATCTTTAAGCCTCCAGCCAAATTGGTGCCATCTGTGAAGCCCCCTAAGCAATCCAGTATGGGCCGGCAAGGACAACCATACTGATTTGTCAATGCTGCAACATCTGTTGGTACTGCAGTACCCCTCAGTGTCGCAACAATACTCAGTATCACAACATCATTTGGTGCCACAAGATTTTAGATATGCAAAGGACTTACCAGTGACTGTGGAACCAGAGTCCCCATGACCACCACTCCCAACAGGAGGAGACGGGTGGTGGTGGTTGGGGACTCTTTCCTAAGGGGGACGGAGTCATCCATCTGCCAACCAGACCCGGAGACTCGAAGTGTGCTGCTTGCCTGGAGCTAGAATCCAGGATGTGAAGGAGTGTTTGCCAAGACTAATCAAGATCTTGGACCTCTACCCCTTCCTACTTCTCCACGTGGGCACCAATGACACTGCCAAGAATGACCTTGAGCGGATCGCTGCAGACTACATGGCTCTGGGAAGAAGGATAAAGGAGTTTGAGGCGCATGTCATTTTCTCATCTATCCTCCCTGATGAAGGAAAAGGCCCAGGTAGGGACCATCGAATTGTGGAGGTGAATGTGTGGTTATGCAGGTGGTGTCAGAGAGAGGGCTTTGGATTCTTCGACTATAGGATTTTGTTCCAGGAAGAAGGATTGCTAGAAAGAGATGGGATCCACCTAACGAAGAGAGGGAAGAGCATCTTCACAGGCAGACTTGCTAACCTAGTGAGGAGGGTTTAAACTAGGTTCGCCGGGGTGGTGACCTAAGCCCAGAGGTAAGTGGGGAAGTGGGATACCAGGAGGAAACACAAGGAAGAGGGTACAAGATGGGAAGCTTCCTGATTCATACTGAGAAAGTAGGGCAATCAGCTAGTTATCTTAGGTGCATGTACACGAATGCAAGAAGCCTGGGAAACAAGCAAGAAGAATTTGAAGTCCTGACGCAATCAAGAAACTATAATGTGACTGGAATAACAGAAACTTGGTGGGGCAGTTCACACGACTGGAGCACTGTCATGGATGGTTATAAACTGTTCAGGAAGGACAGGTACGGGAGGGAAGGTGGAAGAGTTGCATTGTATGTAAGAGAGTGGTATGATTGCTCCGAGCTCCAGTATGAAACTGGAGACAAGCCTGTTGAGTCTTTGGGTTAAATTTAGAGGTGAGAGCAACAAGGGTGATGTTGTAGTGGGCATGTGCTATAGACCACCGGATCAGAAAGATGAGGCCTCAAGACTTTTTTTGGACAGCTAATTGAAGTTTCCAGATCACAGGCCCTGGTTCTAATGGGGGATTTCAATCACCCTGACATCTGCTGGGAGAGCAATACAGCAATGCACAGACAACCTACAGCATTCAAGGGCAGAGCCATTGGCTATTATTTTTCAAAATTTGTGGCGATCGGGGGAGGTCCCGGATGATTGGAAAAAAGCAAATATAGTGCCCATATTTTAAAAAGGGAAGAAAGAGAACCCCAGGAACTACAGACCAGTCACTACAAGCCTCACTTCAGTCCCTAGCAAAATCATGGAGCAGGTCCTCAAGGAATCCATTTGGAAGCACTTAGAGGAGAGGAAGGTGATCAGGAACAGTCAACATGTATTCACCAAGAGCAAGTCATGCCTGACCAACCTGATTGCCTTCTATGTTGAGATAACTGGCTCTGTGGATGAGAGGAAAGCAGTGGACGTGATATATCTTGACTTTAGCAAAGCTGTTGATACGGTCTCCCAAAGTATTCTTGCCAGCAAGTTAAAGAAGTATGGATTAGATGAATGGACTATAAGGTGGATAGAAAGCTGGCTAGATTGTCGGGCTCAACGGGTAGTGATCAACGGCTTGATGTCTAATTGGCAGCCGGTATCAAGTGGAGTGCCCCAGAGGTTGGTCCTGGGGCTGGTTTTGTTCCACATCTTCATTAATGATGTGGATGATGGGAATAATTGCACCCTCAGCAAGTTCGCAGATGACACTAAACTGCAGGGAGAGGTAGATAATGCCGGAGGATAGGGATAGGGTCCCGAGTGACCTAGACAAATTGGAGGATTGGGCCAAAAGAAATCTGAGGTCCACCAATAAATCTCTAGAGCAGTGGTTCTCAACCAGGGGTCTGGAGCAGGGTCCGCCAAGCATGGCTGCCTTTAGACTCACTACGACCCAGGGCAGAAAGCCCAAGCCCCGCCACACAGGATTGCAGCCCGGGGCCCTGAGCCCCACAATCTGGGGCTGAAGCCGAAGCATAAGCCTGACCAACTTAAGCTTTGTGGTGCTTTCTGTGGAATGGGGCCCAAGGCAATTGCCCTGCTTGCTTACCCCTTAACACCAGCCCTGGCTTTTATATGCAGAAAAACAATTGTTGTGGCACAGCTGGGCTGTGAAGTTTTTATAGCATGTTGGGGGGGCTTCAGAAAGAAAAAAGTTGAGAACCCGTGGTCTAGAGCTGTGCGCGGGCACACAATTTGTATCCACATCTGATCTGCAAATATGGTCCGTGGATGTAAAATGGATATCCGCAGATTTGCAGGGCTCTATAAATATTCCAGTCACTTCTCAACTCCTCTTCCAGGACACCAGTCCACTGCTGCATCCCAGCCTGAACATTCTCTGCCTCAAGGCTTGGCTCCTTGATGGGTCGCAGGGCTAGAGTTATCCTGTTCTTCAGAGGTATAGCACATAACATTATATAGTACGAAAAATTATTCCAGATATACTTACCTTCAGAAATGGAGAAGTTTTGTTCACTGGTGTGAACTCTAGGACACTGTCCTGACTTCTGCCCCTCTTCCACTCGTTCTGGAATACCTGTTACATCTAATGAAAACAGTACTGTCACTTAGTTCTCTTAAGGTTCATTTGGTGGCCCTAACAGCCTTTCAGACCACTATTGAGGGGTTCTCACTATTTGGTCAACCTGGAACCGCAAGGTTCATGAAAGGCCTGGGAAATCTCTTTCCACCTGTAAAAGTTCCTGCCCTTTTTTGGGACCTTAATCTGGTTCTTGGTCTCATGAAGCCTCCTTTGAACTGATGGTGACCTGCTCCTTATTGAATTTGTCTATGAAAACAGCCTTCCTAGTGGCTATTATCTCAGCCATAGAGATGGAGAGACTAGGGGCTTAATAGCAGACCCTCCTTTCACAGTTTTCTACGAGGATAAGGTTTCCTTATGTCTGCATCCCAGGTTCCTTCTAAAGTGTCATTTACCTGCAAGTTATCTTTCTGAAACTGCCTGAGTCCAGTGTGGAGACTGTGTTCTCTATGCTAGATGTCAGAAGGGTGTTTATCCTTTTGCCTACATAGGACCAAACCATTTCATAAATCCACAAGACTTTGTTTTGTTTTCAGACAGATCCAAGAACTCTGCTCTTTCTACCCAGAGGCTAACAAAATAGATTTCAGGGTGTATTATATAGCTTGTTACAGTGTTGCCAGCATTCTAGCTCCTGCTGGTGTGTCGGCTCACTGGATGAGGTCACAATCTACATCTGTGACTCTCTGCTTAAAAATGTCGCAGTTGCTGAGATCTGCAAAGCTGCTCCATGGTCTTCGGTACGTACCTTCTCCAGACATTATGCTTTAGTTGATGCCTCTAGATCTGATGTGGCAGTCCTTTCCTCTGTAATGGACCCAACTCTGAAGTTCTCAGGGCAGGTCCACACTGCCACTTAAGTTGACCTAATTTATGTTGCTCAGGTGCAAAAAAGACACCCACTGCGTGACGCACGTTACAGCGACATAAGCACTGTCCACGCTTCTGCTATGTCGGCAGGAGACACTTTCCAGCCGACATAGCTTCTCCCTCTCGTGGAGGTGGAATAATTGTGCTGAATGGAGAGTTCTCTCCTGTTGGGATAAAGTGTCTTCACCAGACCCGCTACAGCGGCGCAGCTGCATTGGTGCAGTTGCGCCAATGTAGTACTTCCAGTGTAGATCTGCCCTCAGCGAAGGAGAGAAGGAACTAAGGGCAGTTTGCCTGTGCAGCCTGTTATAGCCTCTGTGTGGGGCACGAGGATATCAACACAGCACATGGGCATGCTGAATGGACATTGCTAATGAAGATCTCTGATCAAAGGTGCATGCAGCATATGTGCACCTGAAGTGGAGCGCCCATAGGGGCACACATCTCGAAGAAGTACAGTTACTGCACTGGGGAGTAACTTTTTCATAGCATATCAGGGTTTTTTGTTTTATTAAATGTGTACTTTATTTTTCCAGTGTATCTTTAGTGTTTTAGCATTGTAGGGATTAAACATAGGTTTTAAAACAATTTTTTTTGTTAGTATTAGTTATTTGTAGTTCTGCTTTATTGGTTATGTAATTTGGCTGGAGTGTTTGTATTTGACCTGGTTCTTTCAGTTGGTGTATTTGTTCTGGAATTTGAAAGTTGAGGTGGTCTGTTAACTTTCATGAGACAAGGATGGGAAACTTTTTGTATTAAGTGATTTTTGAATCAGTTAGCCTTTTGGCTGTAGTATCCCTGTGATGCTATTTTAAATTATGATTTTATTTAAATCAGTAAAAATTCAGATAATTGCTGGTGAGGTCAGCAGAACATGTGGCACATGCCAGAATTTTTTTGAGGACTAAAGTTAATGAGATTTGCCTTTGAATTTCATAAGAAATTAAGAGTCTTATAAAAACCATCTTTTTTTGGTTCTGGTCTAAATTTTCTGCTTATGGAGCTTAGTTGTTTTAGTATTAAAATACTGTGCATCTGGCCAGTAGAACAAGACATCCAATAATCAAAAGAAAAAGAATCTTAAAATGAGACAGGTGGCAACTCTGTATACAGTTAACTAACTACAGCCTTTGCACATTGCTTGGACACTGATCTATTGTTGGTGCTTTCTTCTAACAGCTAGTTGTTGGCTTCTTAAACAATAATAGAAATTAATCCATCCACTTACTCTGCAGGATTAAAGTCCTTGTAGGTTTTTAAGTTGAAAGTTAAATGCACTGCATCCTTTTAAATTGAATAAGCATTGTCTGGCTACAGTTTCACCCTTTCCTGTCTTTTCTTTTCCTGCCTCCTTCCGCATGTTCTGCATGGTTTCTATCCTGCTGGTGCTGCCTTCACCTGGGTCCTGTGCATGTGTTTCTAACCCCAGGGAGAAGGAATCACTTTGCCTACTACAACTATCACACTTATGAAGGTAATGCTGTATTTAATACTGTTCTTTCTTCTTAGTCACTAAAAACAGTGCTGGCACAAAAAACCAACCCCAACATTTTTTCCCAACGAATGAAAGACCATTCTTGTTTTTGAAATGGACAGTTTATTACATGAAACACTTATTTTCCTGGATATATCAGATTAATTTTAAATAGTCTAATTACTGGTGAAGAGGTGTCAAATAGGTCTTGAATTAATCAGATACTATTAACCCAAGAGCTAAATCTTCCAGCTAAGACTCACAACTGAATTTCATAAGGCCTTTCCCTGTGGTTAAAGGGCAGCGCTCTACTGTGAAGGAAAATGCTCCTTTATCCACCTTGTTGCAGAACACAAGGGGAGTGATTTTTTTTTTTTAACCTCCTTCTCCCTCACTGTACAGGGAAAGGATTTTTTCTTCTCAATGCTCTCTCTTGGCTCTCTGAGTCGGGGATGAAGTATTCAGTAATCTTTGCTTCTTAGGCAGATGCTCGGACCACTGGAAGAACTCTCTCTTCTGTCTTCCCTATAGAGTCCCAGCGGCAATCTTTGGTATTTCTCATATAAGCTGGATACGCTACTCCCTGCTCTGCGTGATACATCTATTAGGCAGAGCATTGATCAGCGGGACTCCAGCACATAGATTCCAAGGCCAGAAAGGACCTGATCTGATTTCTTATTAGTAAACAAGCCATAAAACTTCCCCAAAATAATTCCTAGAGCTTATCTTTTTAGAAAAGCATCCAGTCTGGATTAAAAAAAGCTTGAATTGATTTTAAAATGGAAAATCCACCGTAATAGTGGTAAAAATGTTCCAATGGTTAATTACCCTCAGACTGTTAAAAATTTAGGCCTTATTTCCAGTCTGCAATTGTGTAGCTTCAATTTCTAGCTACTGGATCTTGTTACACTTTCCTCTGCTAGATTGAAGAGCACATTATCAAATATTTGTTGCCCATGTAGGTACTTTTAAACTGTAATCAGTCCGTCCCACCCCCGTAACGTTCTTGTTAATCTAAATAGAGTGAGCTCCTTGAGCCTATCACTATAAGGCATGTTGTCTAATCCTTTAATCTTTCTCATGGCTATTCTCTGGACCCTTTCCAACTTATCAACATCCTTCTTGAATTGTGGACACCAGAACTGGACACAATATTCCAGAAGTGGTCGCACCAGTGCCAAATATATGGCTAAAATAACCTCTCTACTCCTACTCGAGATTCCTTTGTGTATGCACCCAATGAGCACATTAGCCCTTTTGGCCACAGTGTCACACTGGGAGTTCATGTTCAGCTGATTACCACCAAATCTTTTTCAGAATCACTGCTTGCCAGGACAGAGTTCCCCCATTCTGAGCTAAGGGAAACATATCTAAACATACAGCCTTTTTGGTTGCTGCCAAAAGATTTTTGAAAAAAAATTCTAATTTAATAATTACTCAGTGTAAAATTCCATAGGGAATGAGATGAGGAACCACAGCAGGCTGCACTCAGTTACAAGTCTCCCAATTTTAAAGTTCTGCTCATAACCTGCTATATAAATCATTGCAGTGTTCTTTGATTCTCCTGATTATGTAACATAATATGCAGTTACAGCCTATTTTGTCAAACAGGAGAAGAGTACAAAACAGCTGGCTTACTACTTGAGAAGCTACTATGGTATAACCTGTACCAATACACCATTTCCCAGTTTATTTAGCAGTTCTCTTCTTTTGTCTTTGTTCCATAGAGTACTTTAAAGACAGTAGTGTTTTTTTTATCAGCAGTGCTATTGCAGTATATAAGTGTAGTATCTTTGCTTGGGGAAATAATAATCCCCTCTGCAGACATTTGGCATCTGGCTCCATTGTTTTATGGAACTTACTCCAGTTTCACAAAGAGCATTGTCCCATAGAGTTGAAAAGACTCATGAAATCTTGTTTGATTACAGAGAGTAGATTTCATCATGGAGGAATAACTTGTATTACAATTGCAGTTTTTCCACTCAAGCAGTTCTTTAAAATATATTTCTTAATGTAATTTTAACCAATTCCTATATTTAAGATTGCGGAAGACTCCTTTCCTTTGTTGGATCTCTTCGTATAGTAGAGTCTGCTAGGCCCATCTTCATTAAGCTGTTTTACAATTTTCAAAGTCTTCTGTTTTACAGTAGAAGTTACCTCCTCACTAGGTGTGTACTATTGTCACAATCTTAGCCATCTACAAGGGCCTGGCAGACTCTATACTGACTAGATTCATGCCACAATTGCAACTACTGCCTGATAGATGGGCATTTTGCTGCCAGATGCGTTCCTCACATTCTGTTGGATTGATGGGCACAGGTCATGCAGGCAACACCAGTATATGAGAAACAAAAACATTACAGAGGAACATTACAGAGGAATGGACTGCACTGCCAACTGCAGCATCCAGGCAACACCAATATATTAGAAACAAAAAGAATCCTAACAATTGTATTGGTCCCTTACTGGATGGAAATAGTAGAATTATCAATAATAATGCAGCAAAGGCAAACACGTTCAATAAATATTTGTTATATATTTGGGGAAAAAACAGATGATGTAGTCACATATAAAACTCTTTCCAGTCCACTAGTATCTCAAGAGGATGTTAAACAGAAGTTTCTAAAGTTAGACCTTTTTTTTTAAATGAACAGGTTATATAACTTGCATCAAAGAGTATTTTAAAAGAGCTGGTTGGGCCATTAATGTTGATTTTCAATGCAGTATTGGAACATCAAACAGGAATATCAAGGGTGGGGTCCCACAGGGATTGGCTCTTGGCCCTATACTATTTAACAGTTTGAGTAATAATCTGGAAGAAAACGTAAAATCATCACTGGTAAGATTTGCAGATGAGACACAAATTGGAGTGGGGTAAATAATGAAGAGGGCAGGTCACTGATACAGAATGATCTGGAGTGTTTGGTAAACTGGGTGCAAGTAAACAATATGTGTTTTAATATGGCAAAATGTAAATATGTATATATAGGAACAAAAAAATGTAGACCATACTTCCAGAATAGGAAAAGCAGTGACTCTGAAAAAGATTTGGGAGTTGTAGTGATAATCAGCTGAACATGAGCTCCTGATGTGACGCTGTGACCCAAAGGACGAATGCAGTCCTGGAATACATAAACAGGAATCTTGAGTAGGTGTAAAGAGGTTATTTTACCTCTATATTTGGCACTGGTGCAACTGGTATTGGAATACTATGTCCAGTTTTGGTGTCCACAATTCAAGAAGGATGTTGATGAGTAGAGGGGAGCTCAGATTAGATCCATGAGAATGATTAAAGAATTAGAAAACCTACCTTGTAGTGATAGACTCAAGAAGCTCAATCTAGTTAGTTTAACAAAATGAAGGTTAAGGGTGACTTGACTGCAGTCTACAAGCATCTACGTGGGGAGAAAATATTGATAGTTGGCTCTTCTGTCTTACAGAAAAAGGTATAACACAATCCAATGGCTGGAAGTTGAAGCTAGGCAAATTCAGACTGGAAATAAGGTGTAAATTTTTAACAGTGAGAGTAATTAACCAGTGGAACAACTTAGCAAGGGTCATCGTGGATTCTCTGTCACTGAAGCTTTTTAAATCATGTTTGGATGTTTTTCTAAAAGATCTGCTCTAGAAATTATTTTGGGGAAGTTGTCTGGCTTGTGGTTTATACGGGAGGTCTGACTAGATGATCACAATGGCCACTTTTGGTCTTGGAATATATGAATCAATAAAGTTAACCAGCCTGGTTTAAACAGATGTCTCTCTCCAACATTGCCTTCTGCACTGGTTTAACTAAATCAGTTTAAAATGATACCTTTAGTTAAACTGGTGCCACTCTAGTTAGCTAAATAATGATGTATATATTGAGAGTATGTAATACTGAATGATAGTGTACTTTGTTTCAAGAGTCCGCCTTTCTCAAATTTATAAATTCATTGTGTAATATCTTTGAATTGGTACAGTTATGAAAGTGGCTATATATCAGTGGTACATTGCACTGATTTTTTTTGTAGAGTGATTAAACAAATATATGAAAAATTAGATCTAAACTAGTTTTGCAAAACAAATATTGTATGAAGTTCCATCTTTCCTTTTGTATTTTTAAACTAAAAGATCAATGACAAAGCAGTAGGAAAGTTAATAGTGCTTTATATGTTATAAACTTACTTGTTGCTGTATTTTAATAACAAAGTATCTGTGCTGGGCATTGTTGTGGGTTTTTTAAACTGTGCAGTACATGGTTTTTACAACTGGAGCTGGTCAAAATTGGGAATTTGGGGGGAAGTTGATCATGTCAGAAGAAACCCAATTTTTTCAAGATTTCCCATGAACCAGGGACTTAAAAAAAAAAAAAAAAAAAAATTAGAAACCACTGAAACGTGGTGTTTCTGAAACTAAATATGCTCCCCGGATCCTGGACAAAATTAGTTCAATCTGAAATGTTTTGTGAAACTTTCAGGTTCAACAAATCAGTATTTCCAGCAAAACTAGTTCATCAGAAAATTTCCAACCAGCTCTAATTATAGCTTTATCTTGTTAGGCGGTATGTTGGTAAATCACAAATGTTCATAAATGACTATTCCCTGAATAGTATTAGATGGCAAGATCACCTTTGCAGATTTTTATTACTTCAAATAATATTTGCTTTCCAGATGCTTGTGGGCACTTTGTAAAAATGTGTGCATGCAAATACGAATCTTTGAAGAAATTAATACTATTAAGGAAGTTGTAGAGAAAATATCTTATCAAGACATTTGAAACGTGTAAAATGCCAAATTAGAAAAGATACAGTTCAATCCCTACACAGTAGTCTAGAAAGGTCTGAGCTGCATAAATAACCAAGTTTAAAATACACAAAAGCTAATTTGATCTCCCTTCTTAAAGTTTATACTTCCATGTTGGTTTATGATGTCTGTATATGCCAAGTTAGCTTTAACCAACTGCGTCTACAGTGAGAATCTGTAAGAATTTTTCTGCACATGTGCATCTCTGCTATTGCTACCAATTGTGGCAGATGTAGTGCAGATAGGGTGCAGGCATCTTTACTACCTTATGTCTACACCAGTAAAAATTTTAGACTATACCATCACGTATCTGTATGTGTATAAAATAAAACACAGATCAGTGTTATACACTTACTTTATTGTGCACCTTCTACTACTTTACATGCAATGTGCCCAATAATGCACATCTCCCTAGGAATTTTACAACATTTCCAAGTTCAGAGCTTAAAAAATAAAAAGATAGTTTTAAAATGAGTATCCTGCCAAATAAATATTTCCTTTCAGTCTCAAATGTATAATTCCCCTTTGACACACATACATCCCTCCCACTCATGCCCCGCACCTTCCCCCCCAAAAAACTGCATGGTCTGAGTTCTAGGATGAACCATATTTCCATTCTGGACAAGTGACAGGTTTAAAGTTTGATACCTTTGATCTATTAGGGAAAGGAACAACTTTCTTAAAATGTAAGTGTTCGGGGACAGGGATTGTATTTTATATATGTAAACAAGACCTGCCCCAGTGTAATAATTAGCACCATTGGAATGGGACTGCTACAAGCTTTCCAATGAGAAATGCTGTGTTTGCTTCTGTCTGTTAAAAATCCTGAGTTAGACCTTAACTTTGTGGAATTATGATGAATGGAAAAGTACTTTTCAGAGGTTTTTAAAGTTTTATTAATTCTCGTTTTCTCTCCCTTGCAGTCTGTAAAGTTGTTCTCATGATAACTAAGACACCTGACTTTATTAGTGGATGGATTAAAAAAAAAATGTATCATTTTTTTAAGAAACTGTAACATATGTGACATATGCATAGTGATATAAAAAGTTTTATTGGCTTGGACACTCAATGAGTAATGAAGATTTCTGTAATTTAGATAAACAAAAACTTTGTGACTCCATACCTTGTCTTGTGCGTTTAATTATATTTTATGGTGTGTATGTCTATGTAAGAAATACCTGACGGTGTGATATAAGGTTTTACTAGTAAGAGTGTGTGATATGGATTCACTATTCACAAGGGATAAAGTCATGAATGAGAGATGTAGATCATCCCAAGCAAGTGCCTATGTTTATGCCTAGAGGTATTTTCTCTGTGGCATACATAACAGAAGAAATATTTTAGAGGTTTATTATTTGGGATCCTTTTTCATATCTCTCTGCATGAAAACATAGGTGTCTTTGTTAGCATGACTGAAATTCTGGCTGCAGATGACATCAATAGCAAACTTTCATTGACTTCATTGGGGCCAGGATTTCATCCTGAGTCCAACAGTAGAAGGCTCAGAGGAAGCTGTAAAAACCTTTAAGTAAACTAGCACTGCAGAATATTGAGTTATTGGTCTTTAAAACTGTGGTATTTTTAGGTGTAGAATAGTTGCCACTAGTACAGGCCTGAAACTTGCATCTTCAGGGCCTCAGTCAGGTGTCATTTGGATCTGTGGTGTTGGGAATTCTGTATTTCGGAGGAGGAGGTGGAAACACTTGTAGGTTTAAAAACAAAACTTTGCTATTTTGAATTTTGTAATGTATAAATAAATCCTCGGGAGAAGTATTAATGGGCAGCGTGCAGGTGAGATGATCAAAGGTGTATATGATAAATCATCATGTGTGCCATTTATCACATGGATGTTGCTTCCACATTTTTGTGTGTGTGTGTGTGTGTAAAGGATTGTTTGATAGCTCTCTCAGATACTATAAATGCCTGGAGTTTTCCTTGAAACATCATATGATGACATTTTAGATTTCTGTAGATTTGCTATTGTGTAGCTTTTACTCATTTAAATAAACAAAATGTGCACCCTTCAGAACTACTGTATTTACCAAAGTTAACATAGTAAATTTCAGTAGGATGCAGTGACTTGAATTGTGAATTCCTAATATCAAACATATGGTTAGCTTTTTGCCAGTTGTGCAGGCCACATTTGAAGGAATATAAGAGGTAAATGAATGTTCTCTCATTTTTAGCACATTGTCTTGTTTCTTCTGCTGATTCTTTCATCCACCTTAACATTATTTTTTCTCTCCTCTTCTACATTATCATTTATCCCTTCTTCTGTGTCTTCCTTTTTTTGGTCTGTATGTGGCTCTCATCAGCTGCTGTGCTGTCTTCTATGTGCTGGCAGTTAAGTGTAATTCATTAATATCCTGTACAATAAAGCACTGGCATGTAGTATTTCAAAGATATGAATGTTTGTGAACTTTGCGGGCAGTGCAGACAGCAGCATAGTGGAAGTAAAGCACCTTGGATGAGGAGATCAACCTAAGAAGATGAATGTGCAAGTGAAGTGCCCTTTAAGGATATGGGCTTCTAAAGCAGTCATGTATTCAGTGATCTGCTGGTAAGGAAGAACTTGCATATCAAGAGAAACTTGAAAAGAAATTAAATCGTTTACCTTAAAGAGGTGACTAGAGGGGTGTCATAAAAGTATATACACTGAGTGGTAAAGAGAAGGTAGATCAGGTGCTTCTGCTCTCTGTATTTCAGGATGCAAGATCAAGGGGACGGTCAATTAAATTTAAAGGTAGCAGATTCAAAACTGATAAAAGGAAATACTGTCTCTACACAAAGCATAATTAGACTATGGAATTTATTGCCACAAAATGTCTTTTGAAACCAAGAATAGAGCAAAAAGGGATTAGACAGTCATGGATAATAAGAATATCTGAAGTTTTGTTAATTAATGTGAACAAAAATGGAATGAATATATGATTTCGTGATTCACGGCTTAGACCAATATCTGTTAGAGATTGGGGATGAGAGGGTAATCATCCCAAATCTGCCTACATTGGGGCTTCTTGCAACTTTCTCTGAAGCATCAAGTACTGGTTGCTGTTGAAGACTGAATACTGGGCTAAATGGATTGTAGGTTGATCTAGTCTGGCAGTTCCTGTGTTCCTAGACAGAGACCTGAAAATGTAGGTTAACAGAAACTCAGGAATTAGGAGTGATTTTTAAGGGGCTTTCAGGAATCTTGAGAACTTAGAACTATAGAACTTAGTTCTGGACTCTGAATAAACTTTCAATTTCTGACTGATAAAATGTCAAATTAATCATGGGTGTGAAAGAATGTGGATAGACACTATACTTAGCTCTTGTTTTTAGATGCTGAAGCAAGCATACATCTTTGATTGCTATAAAAGATGTGTAGTGGGGCTGTTTAAATGACATATATTCTAGACATACAATTGCTCCCCAAACTGATTTGCAATACAATAATTGAGAGATTTCCAGTGGCTTTTGTCCCCATGAAGATCCCATATGTATTGGTTTCCATTTTAACTGACAAGATTACCACTCCCCCATTGAAGAGCATTTATACATGTGCTGTAATTTGAATAACGTTCTCTAGTGCTTTTGTGTGCAGACTGAAACTAAAAATAATTGGAATGCTATTTGTAGGCAACAGTATTTTTCATCTTGTGGCCAGCTGTGTGTCCCATTCTAGATATCAGACATAGAGATTTTGAACTTCTGCACTCGTTCTTGAGGGGGGAAAGTAAGATGCATAAGTTTCCATTAACATTGAAAGCTGTAATACCTACCTGTAAAACGAGTTTGTGTATATGCATGAAAATCAATGGTAGATGGCGAGAGGAGATGGCAGCTAAGTTCTCTCCTCTTCGGTATGTCTCACTAAAAGGTGCATATGTTTGTGCGCATGCACACATTTGGTTTTCTTTGGTGGGAAAGGGAGAAGTAGGGGTTAGTATATACATTTTAAAGAGAATAATATTCTTAGGGTCTCCGGTTGCTCTTTTATCCCTGGTTTCATTTTCTGCAAGATCAAAATGTAGGTTGCTGGGACTGAAGATAAGCTCAGGAGGAACATTACTGCAGTCATAGTCCTTTTACAATGTATCTTAATTGTCATTTCTCATCCATGAGGAAGAAGCTGACACATAGGCATATGTTTAGTAGGGTAACAGTTTTTACACGGAACAATTTTTTTTTGCTTTTTGACTTGTTTCAGCATCTGGTAAAGGGGAAAAAAGTTGGTCTCACAAGCTACCTGACACAGTGATTGAGGTATTGATGGCAATGTGCATTTCATTAGAGGTGCTGTGATAGAGACAAGGCTTAGACCTATATCTGTGGTGCTGACATCTACACATTTCATACAAATATTTTTGAAATCCTTATTTTTTCTTTCTCTGTTCGTATATATCAGAACTCATTTTCCTCAAGCTTCTTCTATACTGTAAGCTACCATTTAAGCACAAATGGAAATATAAAACAATATGTACAGTAGAAAGCTCTAAGAAAAAGATTATCCTTTCTAAAGTTCCTAAAGCAATTTTCTGTTGCATGGGCTTTCCTGTTTAATGTTTACCATCCATTTTATCTTTCTTCACATAAACTTTAGCAACTGTTTCTAATGAAGTTTAAGGACACAAATTAGATTAATTTTTGGTTAACATTCAGAATTAGATGTTTTGAGTTTTCCAGTATGAATTAGAAATAATCAAGCCATATTTGCAAATCAAGTGCTTTACGCTTACTCTACAGATGGTTCTGACTCCAGAGATAAGCCAAAACTCTATCGTCTACAATTAAGTGTCACTGAAGTTGGAACAGAAAAATTTGATGACAATTCTATCCAGGTGAGGAAAAACAGCCTCAAGTGAAAGAGCTGATCTGAACTTCAACCAGTCACATGTGTAATCCTGGGAGCGAGCTCAGTTCACTGAGGACCATAACTATTTAATTATTTAACCCCCTCAGCATGGGCCTCAGGCTTTCCTGTTAGTAAGCATTAATGCAAAATGCATTTAAAAAAAGCCACTGTGTACCTACCAGTTTACTTCATCCTCACCATATCTGGCTGAACTGACTTACCCTTACAAGTCAGAAGGGCAGATAAATCTAAATGCAAACACAAATGATTTTCTGTTGATCAGAATGCTTTGATTTTTTTTTTCTCTTTTGCTTAAAGAAGAAACTGAAGGCTTGATCCTTTAAACACAAAAATGAATACAAGCAGTCCTTGGACTTACGACACAATATGTCATAATTTGGAACCGCAATCCACTCCATTGCGTGACCAAGCATCATAAAGTTGAAACCAGTTGTAAGTCAAATTGGTGTCAATTGAGAAGCGTGGCAAGTCAAATGTTGTAAAGTTGAGGACTGCCTGTAGTCCACTGAGGAAAAATTCCTAATCTTACCACAGGTACCTATTTGGCTGCAACTGCTTTGGCATCAGAATGCCTCACAGTCTATAATGTATTTTATCCTCACAACAACTTTGTAATCTAGGGAAGTACGGGGAACTGAGGCACAGAGAGACTGTAACATGCCTTAAGTCGCACATGATGATTGTGGCAGAGGAGTCTCTCATGTCCCAGGCTACCACCCCAACCACTGAACCATCCATCATCATCCACTTTACTAGTATGTATTTGCAGGTTCAAGTCTTTTTATCCACAAAAGGACTCACGTGTTGCAATATCTATCTTTTAGACCTCTTGAAAATTACTGGAATTCACATTCCCTGAGTTTTAGGTGCCTAAGATCCCCATAAAATGAATGGGAAGATGGGAGGATGGGATCCAAAAAAATCAACCTGCTAGTTGGGCAGCTACTTAAGCCCCGCCCCTTTCTTGGATCCAGGGTGCGGGGAAATGCCTGTCTCTGTTAGTGATCTGCAGCTGGGAACCCCTCACCAGGAGTCAGGTGGGTTAGACATCCAAGCAGTTTCTTGCAAGAAAGGCTTAGGTGCCTGCCTAACGCCACACAGATGCCTGTGGTGGAGAGACCTCCTTATCCCAGTGGTTAGGGCACTCACTAGGATGTGGGAGGCCTCTCTCAATTCTCCCTGCTGCCCGATGAGAAGGCATTTTAACAAGGATCTCCCATATCTCAGGTGAGTGCCCTAATCACTGGTCTATGGGATAATCTGACATGGGCCATCTGTGTCTCTTGTTGAAGCCATTTCACTTTAATAAAATATTATTTGGGCCGGAAACTATGAGAATCACTCTAGTCCAGTGACTAGGTCATTCACCAGAGAGTTGGTAGACTCCTGTTCAAATCTCCTCTTATCAGAAAGAAGATGGAATTGAACTGGAGTTTTCCCATCCCAGGTGATTTCCCTAACCACTGGGCTAAGGGTTATAAGAGATGCCTTCCCCCCCCTTCAGTGTGGAGTTAGATGTGCTCAAAGCTTGTCTATCAGATCAGACCGCACAGGCAAGGTAGGTGGGTCAGTGCCTATCTTCCCCTATGTAGCGGGGTGAGACTCACCAGTGCGGCGTCTCCTGCTGGCTCTCCAGGGAATTAGCTCTTCACCAGCACTGGAGCGCCCTCTGCAGGCTGGTTTCTCACCTGCCACTGGCCACGTGTCCCTCCCAGACCCTGGTGCCTTTTTCCCTTGGTTCTGCCCCAGCAGGACCCCCACTCTGGGTCTCCCCTCCCAGGGAACCCCCAACCCTCTAGACCCACCTTGCCTCAGTGGCTGTTGCCACTCATCAGCTAGCCCCCTTTCATTGGGGCAGACTGCAGTGTAATGGCCACTCATCACAGGCAAGGAGGTAGGATCTGCTGCCTTTGCTTATCCTCAGGCTGCCCCTCTGCAGCCCCAGTGCCTCTGTAGGCCTTCACCAAGGCCTGCAACCTGGGGGTTTATCAGGCTGGAGGTCCCCAGCTCCCTTTGCCCTTCCCCAGCGCTGCTGTGCTCAGGCACCCTGTTCCCAGGCAGCTAGCCCTTCCCACTCCAGGGCTAGAGTGGGATGACTTTAGCTCCTAATTAAGCTGGCCACAGCTGTGGCTGCTACTCCAATCAGCCTAGCTTGGCTGTTTTAACTCTTTTTTTTCCCCAGCTGCAGCCCTCTCCAGGGCTGCTTTAATCCCTTCGGGACGCTACACTCTAGTTTGAGAATTGTGCTGGGATTGAAGTGTCAGGCAGCTGTGTGCATGCTCAGAGGCAGAATCTTAGGCACTTAAGGAGCTTCTACAGCAAAAATCACTAGGCACCAAAGGAACCTATGGGGTTAAGCAGTTTTGTGTGGATCACAGTGGTACCTAAAACTCAGACTTAGGTTCCTAAATCCCTTTGAATCTTGTAATACAATTACGGGCAACATATTTATAACAAAACGGTATATTAATAATGTGCAAAGTATATTTTGAGCAGAAATATTTAGCTTAAAATATGCTGCAAAAACATGTTATGGTTGTCTTCATCTGGAGCAAAGCTTAAACTAAGATTAAATTACTGATGCTTTAATTGATAAATTTCTAATGAAAGTTCAAAGGCAGGAGTAAAACTATATCAGTATATTGCAATTAGGGCGAATTGCGATACACAGTTATGCTTTTTTTCTGCAGTGATTCTGAGTTAGGTCATTTTAGAACTATTTAATATTTGTATTTCCAGTTGTTTGGTCCAGGAATTCAGTCTCATCACTGTGACCTCACCAATATGGATGGAGTTGTTACTGTTACACCAAGAAATATTGATGCTGAAACTTATGTGGAAGGTCAGCGTATTTCAGAGACCACCATGCTGCAGAGTGGCATGAAGGTTCAGTTTGGATCATCTCATGTATTTAAATTTGTGGATCCCAGTCAGGACCACATTATTCCTAAAAGAACTCTAGATGCAGGTCTCATGATCAAAGGTCCAAGGCACAAAACTGGGTGAGTACACAATCATATTTTTTTGAGTGAAAATAATATAGAGCCATAAAATAATATAGAGTCTTGAGTGTAAGACCATCAGGCTGTGAGTGGCTACTCTTAATTGTTCTAAATTAAATTTATAGTAGAAATAACTATTATAATACTTTAGCTCCACCTTGTGAAGTTTTTAGGACTTGCATATGTTTCGTTATTAAATATAGAAGTGTATTTTTCTCATGACACGGATTCACCAAAATGGAAAAAAAAAAAAGTAAAATTATTAGAATCCTAACACATTTCACGGCAGCTCAGTCAAACACTAGGAACATAAGGTTTTTACTAACTTTACATAGTGAGTCTGGTGCTTTTCTTTTTCCTTAGACAGTAACTTCGGAAGTTTCATTAGAGCAGATGTGAATAAACAAAACAGGAAAAGATGTACTCTGGGTGCATCTCTTCTGTTTGCCACCTACAATCCAGATACAATGTAACAAGAGTTTCAAAAAATATCTGGATTCCCCCTCAGAAATGGATGATTGCAAAACTCCATTTGAGATGTCAGAATAGGGAGCCCAATATTTTACCTTGTGGCCTTGTCTTCCAGCTGTGTAACAGTTGCTCCTCTTTTTTTTCTGTGCCTAGAGTCCATCCATCCAAAGTTTCCCCTATCATTTGTGTTCATATTATTTTGATGGGTGCAGTATAAAAACATAGATTAGATATGAGGACAAATATTGCCTGGCCTTAGGGCTTCATGTTCATTGGGGATGTAAATATGCAGAGAGCCCCAAGAGTTAAAATCATACGGAACTACTTGGAAGATGTAAAATATTGATGATCTGCTCACGTCTCTGACTGGTCCAAAGGAAACTACTAGAGTAGGATGTCTGGGTGGAAGACATTGAGGCACAAAAGCTGATTATGTAAGAAATTATCCATTTTGAAAAACTGGGTGAGAAGAGGCATATTATGCTGTCGTTCAGTGTTGCCAGTTAATTTTAAAAATCTGTACTTTTTACCACACTCCTCTTCCTATTCTGGATTTATGTTTAAAACTGGAAGTACATGTGGGCATTCAGTGTAAGAAGTTAAAAAGAATTTTGTGAAAGCTGCTTTTCTGTGATCTTCATTATGGGTGAAGAGTTATTCCTTCAAAGACATTGGTCCAGAATCAGTCAGTCAACAGGTTTCTGTCCTTTTTTGTGATCCTCCCCCCGCCCTCCCAGTATCAGAGGAAGTCCAGTCAACATTTGAAGTGTAGGTTATAGATGTTACATTCCTTTCAAGGTCACAAAATACAATACACCCATCTATCAACTCTTGAACAGTACCATACTTTTGAATTGGTTTAAAAAATATTCACGGTCCAAAGATGGAGCAGCTCACTGAATGTGGAGAGGGTGTTCCTCTCCTTGGCAAGCATTCAGAAATGTAATCCTAACTGAGAGCAAAGAAAAAAGTGTGTCCGTTGTAAAACCTGTACACTTTGTTTAACTTATGCAGGTAAAACTATTTTATGTTCTTCACCTAAATAAACCACTGGCAAAAACTACTGTTTAACAACCATTTTAAATTATGATCTGAGGAGTGACGACATTAGTCTACTGTAGTATTTGAAACTCATAGATTCTTTTGCAAAAAGGCTGTACTCACTTATTGAGTCCTCTCTGAGATCTGTTGCCATGCATATTTTCTCAATTCAGAACAGACCAAAAGTCTGTAAAGTTGATAATTTTATAGTTGATATGCAGCTTTTTTCTCTACAGGACTACTGCAGTAATTAGAAAGTAACACCTCTTTTTGTGACTTGGGTGGCTGTGCTCAGGTCCAGAAATATCCATTGTTATAATTAATCTCCAGTGTCTATCCTCACAGAGTGGGTGTTAGAGTACTGCTGCAACAGAAACCTTTATGTGCAGTGGGGGTACCCAAAACACACACAACGTTATATTTTCATTGGCTTCTTCCCTGTGCTGGGATTTGGCTTCAAACTCCCTAATTTTGTCACCCTGCGGACTCCCATTGGTTGTAGGGGTGTCTAATTATGCGTTTGAGTTTTTCGTGGTAGAGAAGTTTATTGCCAGGGAGTATAAGGTGATACTACCTAGAGATGTAGGGTCCCATCTCTAGGTAGTAATCAGATCTTTGATAGTTCATGGATAATATTTTCATTGAAGAATTAATGTCTTATAATTGTGTTCTCAAAACCCAGGAAAATGTATTTGTTTCCTATCCTGTGGTCAGTGTAATGAAATTTGTATCATGTAAAGGCTTCCAGTTTAAGCCTGTTTTATCAATCAGTAGGCAAAAAGGATTGCACTTCACTAAAAATTGATGTGTGTGTTCCAGTTCATTTGTCCAAATTAGTCTACGTGCAGAAGACTAAAGAAGCTCACTGCTGCTGCTCTCCTAAAACATAGCAAATTGTAAAGCAGTCAAGGGTACACCAGACTCTCCAGGCTTCAAGGAGTGTTGTGCTTGCAGCGAGGCAATCCCAGTCGCAGACAAGCACTCCCAGTGCATTCACTGCCTCGGTGAGGGCCACAGCCAACTAAAGTGTACCCTCTGTCAGCAGCTCTGACCGAGATCCTGCAAGGACACAGAGCTCCACCAAAAAATCATCTTTATGGAAGCAGCTCTCTGACCTCAGCCCTCCAGCGAGCATGACTCTTCCTCTCAATCTTTGCCTTGGAAAGATAGTGAGTTGAAGAAATTGTCTGGGTACTCCACTCACAAGTTGAAAAAGAGAGTGGGAAGTCCCCTCAGCGAGCCCAGAAATAACCGAAAGCGATTACCATCTCACTTGGTTGGTATCCTCAGCACCACCAGCACCAAAATCATCCGGCGCCCACGCCTCATGGCACAGTTGGTGTCCAGTACTGTTGATAGGCTCGCAGACCCTTTGGGCTTGGGCACCGATTCTGTGGTACAAAGACACCAGGGCAGACTCCCTAAGATGCTTCTGGTATGCGAGCTGTCGTCCGTACCACCAGCAGCATTGACCCATTCGGCATTGGAGAGAGTGGTACAGATGAGGTCCCCGTGTCCCTGGCACCACCACCAGTGCCAGGACACTCCGTACTGGCAGAATTCCATCAGGTTGGTGACCTGGCTATGTTGGAAGTTCCTGACTCTCAGTCCCTTGGTACTGGAACTGAGCCATGGCCAATCAAAGGTTATTTCCCCCACAGTTATGCCATGGCCCTCTGATGTCAAGTGAGGGATTGGGCAGTGAGCCAGATGGGGTTTCTTTATACTCCTCCAAAGCTCTATATGGGACACAATATCAACAGGGTCCAGGAATGTATTACCCGATGGCACCACCCTCATCTTGGTATAGTCACCCTTGAGCAACTCCACCAGGCCCTATGCTACTGCAGTGGCCATACGAGGACCTCTGGTGACTCACCAACAGCTTGCCTCAAGGTCACCAAGCATCATCCGAAAGCCTCCCAGGCACTCCCCCTCAGCTACACCATCGTATGCCTCAGAATCCCAAGAAGTGGAGGAGCAGGAGGTGGACACAGAGGAGGAGATCACACCCAAAGCCATATCCTCTTCTTCGCTGGGCAAAGCGATCATGCCGTCGCCACTTTCCATGGCGGATGACTTCTGCTTGTTCCAAGAGCTGGCAAAGAGAGTGGCGGACGCACTTAACATGCCATTGGAGTTGGTTAAAGATACGCCTCATCAGCTTATTGACATCCTTCATTCTTCATCTACTTCCAAAATCACATTGCCAATCAACAAGGCCATCCTACACCCAGCTAAGACGGTGTGGCAAACCCCGGCCTGAGTGACTCCAACATGCAAGCAGGTGGACAAAAAGTATGATGTCCCCACAAAGGAATCAAAGTTCCTATTCACCACCCACCACCAAATTCCATCATAGTGGATGCTGTGAACTCTCATGTCTGACAGAACCACTCTTAAGACAACACCTATGACAGAGACTGGAAGGCGTATTCCTCAGCCAACTTACAGTTTTGAATTGCCAACTGCGAGGCACTCACAGCAAAGTATGACTACATGAATTATGATAAATTACACAACTTTATTGATAAGCTGTCAGAGAGCTCCTGGGATTCCTTCAAGGCCATCATCCAGGAGGGGCAACTGGTAGCAAAAACATCTTTGCAGTTGGCCCTTGATGCTGTTGATGCGGCTGCCAGTACCATCTCTACGGCTGTGTTAATGAGATGGGAGTCGTGGCTCCACCTCTTGGGATTCCTAAAGGAGGTGTGGACCACGGTGGAGGACCTCCCCTTTAAGGATGAAGCTCTTTGCCAAGAAGACCGATGCCTCTCTCTTTGAAGGATTCCATGGCCACTCTCAGGTCACTAGGAATCTCCACATAAGGACAAAAGAGACATTTTAGCCCTCAATACCAACAGAGGCCTTATTCATCCCGATTCCCCTCACAACGGAACTATGAGCCCCAGTGGAAAAAGGGAAAGTTCTCAAAGTGAAAACCATCAGGCTCCCACTCCTTGATCCAGCCGCCTGCCCCTAAACACCACTTTTTACGGGCAAGTCAAGGCTCTGCGAGACCACTCTCCGCTACTGTCTGTGACCATGCACCCATTTGGCCACCGTTTGGCAGCGTTCCGCAGTGCCTGGGAGCATATAACCTCAGACAGATGGGTCCTAGAGATCATCAGATGCGGATATTCCATCCACTTCACCTCCCTGCCCCCTCCAGAACACCCTTTCCCATCATCCCTTTTCAGGGACCCTTCTTATGAGTTTACTCCAGCAGGAGATAGATCGCCTCATGCGGTGTGAGCCATAGAACCAGTACCTCAACATTTACAAGGCCAGGGGTCCTACTCTTGTTACTTCCTATTACCCAAATGGAAGGGCGGTTGGAGACCCATCCGGGAGCTCAGAGCTCTCTTACTACTATGTCAGTTTCACTGTACACATGCAAACCAAGGGAAAAAATATTTCAGTCGTAATTTACAGATAGGCAAAGTAAGAAAAGTGCTGCTTAAGAATTTATTAGAGTTCTGTTTAAGGATATTTACTTTTTGTCAACATCACATACCAAAATATACAATTTGTGTTTCAATGGTTATAAAGCTTTCACTTCTTGAATCTCAACATCTGCTATCAATACATTTTCTTGTCTTACCACCCCGTAGTTTCCTGCCACTGTGAACATTTAAATAGATAAAAATTGAAGAAAAAAAAAGAAAATTTAAATCAGTAAAAACAGAACAAATGCTTAAAAGTAAACATTGATATTGAAACATCAAAATTATAAAAAAGAAATTGAATTCTGTCAAGCCTATGTATAGTTCCTATAAATACAGTATTTTAAATACAAATATTAATAAATAAGACAGTATGGCAGAGCTGTTTGGTTTGCAGTGTATTTGCGTAACTGTCCTATGTCATTGTTTTTTATACTGCATATTTGTAATTCTTGAAAGTTACTAGAGGTTTTTTTGGTCTTAATCTTCTTAGGATTGTTCAGGAAACAACATTTGATCTGGAGGGAGATGTTCACAGTGGAACAGCATTACCAGCGAGCAAGGTATTAAACTGTGACTAGACTGGGCAAAAATGATTAAATTTATAGTTTTATATTCTCAGTTCATAAATCTCACCAATTATGAAATATTGTGTGGTTCTCGAGTGGCACTAGGTAAGCTTTTTGGATGAGTGACTGTCTTTTTATGTCTATATAGCATCTAGCATACTTTCTGTTTAGGGAGAGAAGAACTTTTTTTAGGAAAAGAACTGCAATTTTTAAAAATATTTTGAAACATGTCAGATTTGGAGTAGTAGCATAAGTTCTGGAAGAAATGGTTTACTGGATAGAGGACAGGTTACACACTCAAAAGTGCGTGAGCAAATGAAGTGGGGAAGAATGCATTGTAAAACCACTTGTAAAACTGAAGCCCATAATGCTGACGATAGCTGACCTATAAAGAGGAAAAAATGGATTTGTGTGCCCTTTTATGCTGCTTTGGTGTATAAAGAAAAGCAAGATTTTTTTTCAAAAATAGGAGTGTTCCTTCCTCTCCCTCCCCCCCACTTTTTTTTTAAACATTAGAAATTCAGGTTCTGTCTAGCTTCGGGGAGGGACTGAATATTGGAAAACTAGTGAAATAGCGGCATACGTCAGCAGTATAAACACTGAGCAGTTGAAAGGGGAAAAGATTTTTAATCAGTGTTTAAAAACGTCTTTTTTTTATTCTATTACTGAGGTTTTATTTAACCTCCGTAACTAACATTTTGGAGAAAGGCAGCCCGTTATTCCTAGTTTTGGAATTATTCTATATTAAAGCTGTTTTAAGCAAGAATCTGTAGAATCTTTGCATCATTATCAGCACTGTTATTGGCTTTCTGTTAATGTTAACTTCGTTGGTTTTAACACTCCTGCCAGTACGTTGCCAAAAATACGTTTCTAGTTGGCTGTTGTGATGTTTTGAATAGCTAGTATGAAAATTTCATTGTGGTGAGAAAACATGCTGCATTGCTATCTTCTGTTCTGTAGTCTTCTCTGTTCCCAGTGCCTTTCTGGCAGCCTTGACATTTTTTTCCACAGTGATGAACATAAGTCTTGGCTGATCTAATGCATGCATGTTAAAGATTTGTCTTCCTGTTTGAGTTAGAGCACCAACAGACTGGATGGTGACAGAACTTCATCAGCATCCAGCACAGCTGAACGAGGAATGGTGAAGCCAATGATTAGAGTGGAACAGCAGCAAGACTATCGCAGGCATGACGGCAGGTAGGAAATACATATCATTTCTAATATTGTCAATAAAACAGACTTTTTTTCTGGAAACGTGATGCAAGGTGTCATCAAGATGTATTGAAATGGTAGGAGTCTGCCTGGGGAAAAGAAGTGTTTTAATCCTTTCCAAAATAAAGGATGAAATTAAGAGAATATTAAAATATCTTATTTTTATGTTAGTTTTGATTTTTCTGTAATTTATATCTGGTTTTTCCAGACAATTTGCTATTTTCTGAATTTGTTAGACCGTTGTTGATTTTTTTGATAAGAACATAAGAATGGCCATATTGGGTCAGACCAAAGGTCCATCCAGCCCAGTATCCTGTCTGCTGACAGTGGCCATTGCCAGGTGCCCCAGAGGGAGTGAACCTAACAGGTAATGATCAAGTGATCTCTCTCCTGCCATCCAGCTCCACCCTCTGACAAACAGAGGCTAGGGACACCATTCCTTACCCACCCTGGCTAATAGCCATTAATGGACTTAACCTCCATGAATTTATCTAGTTCTCTTTTAAACCCTGTTATAGTCCTAGCCTTCACAATCTCCTCAGGCAAGCAGTTCCACAGGTTGACTGTGCGCTGTGTGAAGAAGAGCTTCCTTTTATTTGTTTTAAACCTGCTGCCCATTAATTTAATTTGGTGGCCCCTAGTTCTTATATTATAGGAACAAGTAAATAACTTTTCCTTATTCACTTTCTCCACACCACTCATGATTTTATATACCTCTATCATATCCCCCCTTAGTCTCCTCTTTTCCAAGCTGAAAAGTCCTAGCCTCTTTAATCTCTCCTCAAATGGGATCTGTTCCAAACCATTTTAGTTGCCCTTCTCTGAACTTTTTTCTAATGCCAGTATATCTTCTTTTGATATGAGGACACCACATCTGTACACAGTATTCAAGATGTGGGCGTACCATGAATTTATGTCAGGGCAATAAAATATTCTCGGTCTTATTCTCTATCCCTTTTTTTAATGATTCGTAACATCCTGTTCGCTTTTTTGACTGCTGCTGCACACTTTGTGGACATCTTCAGAGTACTGTCCATGCTGACTCCAAGATCTCTTTCCTGATTAGTTGTAGCTAAATTAGCCTCCATCATATTGTATGTATAGTTGGGGTTATTTTTTCCAGTGTGCATTACTTTACATTTATCCACATTAAATGTCATTTGTCATTTTGTTGCCCAGTCACTTAGTTTTGTGAGATCTTTCTGAAGTTCTTCACAGTCTGCTTTGGTCTTAACTATCTTGAGCAGTTTAGTATCCATCTGCAAACTTTGCCACCTCAATGTTTACCCCTTTCTCCAGATCATTTATGAATAAATTGAACAGGATTGATTCTAGGACTGACCCTTGGGGAACACCAGTAGTTACCCCTCTCCATTCTGAAAATTTACCATTTATTCCTACCCTTTGTTCCCTGTCTTTTAACCAGTTCTCAATCCATGAAAGGACCTTCCCTCTTATCCCATGACAATTTAATTTATGTAAGAGCCTTTGGTGAGGGACCTTGTCAAAGGCTTTCTGGAAATCTAAGTACACTATGTCCACTGGATCCCCCTTGTCCACATGTTTGTTTGACCCCTTCAAAGAACTCTAATAGATTAGTAAGACATGATTTCCCTTTACAGAAACCGTGTTGACTTTTGCCCAATAATTTATAATTTAAACCCATCTAATGGAGTATTTTAATAGGTACAGAATTTCTTGACATCTATTGGTCGGGCTTCCACATTTGTCAACTGTGGGTTGATGTGCCCCACGTTCAGACACAGCTATAAGCCTCTTTTAGTCCTTGTAGCAATGCAGTTGGCAGGATTTGTTGACAGACAGTTTCAGCCTCTAGTCATTTCAGTCTTCCCTAATTTGTAAAACATTTATCACAACTTGGTAAAACAATCAAAATATGATGTTTATTTCTGTGAGTCTTCATAAATCCTGTTCTTAAGTTTAAGTTCCTTGAGTGATGATCCCTATATGCAGAGCTGTCTCTTGGGTAGGGAGAATTGGGGCAACCGCCCCAAGCCCTCCCCTTTGGGGGGCCCCACGCTTCGATAAAATCATGACTGTCCTGATATTTAGCCCTTTGTCCCGCGTCCCGACCGATGTACGATTGGGACACCATTTGTCCCGATATTCAGGTGAGGAGGTGGGTGGGGAGGCGAACGGGGAGGCAGGTGGGCCAAGGGTGAGGATGCAGGTGGGCGGACGGACGGCGAGGAGACTAGCAGGGAGGCAGGTGAGGAGGCTGGGGTTGAGGGGGCGGGCGGACAGCAAAGAGGAGAGCAGCGGGCAGGCGGATAGGGAAGGGGGAGCGCTGGCTGGCGAGGAGACTAGCGGGGAGGAAAGCGGCAGACGGGCGAGGAGGTGTGCCAGCCAACGAGGAGACTAGCAGGGAGGTGAGCAGCGGGCAGGCTAGCGAGGAGGCGAGCAGCGAGTGGGCAGGCGGATGGCGAGGAGACTAGCCGGGAAGCTGATTTGTTCCATGCCCCACACCCCCTTTGGGATGGCCTATATGTATTGTATTTGAGGTGCACATGCACTGCATGCACCTAAGACTGGAAGACCTTTGCTAGAAGTATCTACTGGTCCATGCCTGTAACCTTCTCCTTTGCACCAAACTGAGGGCTAGCGTGGAGTGACGCTCTCTCCAGTTCCTTTCTACCACCCATGGTCTGAGACCACTTCTGCAATGTCCGCAGTGTTAGTTAGCATTCTTCAAAAAGCGTAGTTGTAAATAGCTAATGAAACCTGTTTTTACCTAGTTTACAGTTAGAGTAGTTTAGTAGTCTTGCAGGGGGGTCCCCCCCTCTGGACATCCCCCCTGCATGGAGTGCCTAGTATGCCCAGGATTCCAGGACTCAAAATCTGAGTGGCCTGCAACTGAGCTTTTCTGGTTAGCAATAAGCATGATACATGCCTTTGTTGTTCCAGGGAAGCTAATATCCTATCTGCCAGTCCTTTCCTAGTTAAACCCATTGAGTTGTTATGGACAAGCCAGGCATAGAAGATTCCCGATGGAATGTGTAGTGAGACTGAAGTCTGTTCCTGACCTGTCAGATAACCCTCCACCCCCAGTGTGTCGGACGGAGGTACCAAGAAGCATGCCTCCGAGCACAGTATTCTCCAGCTTTGGGGATAATCAGACCAGGGCTAAAGACTGTTCCAAAGAAAGTTTGCTCCTACCCCCTCATAACATGTTCACAAAAAAGTGTAAGAAATCCCCTTCCAAGCCCTCGTCCAAAAAGAGCACCTCCTCTCTGACAAGCTCTAAGCTATGTTGGCCCACTAAATCGGCACCGCTGCGATGGATACAGTGACATCGATTTAGCAGGTCTGCTGAAAATTCGATAAATTGATGGGAGAGCACTCTCCCATTGACTTCAGTACTCCACCCTCCGAGAATCAGAATGTAAGTTGTCGGGAGAGCGTCTCCTGCCGATATAGCGCAGTGTAGACGCTGCATTAGGTTGATGTAAGCTAGGTTGCTCAGGGAGGTGATTATTTTCATGCTCCCTCAGTGATGTAACTTAGGTCGATTTTAAGTGGCAGTGTAGACGAGGCCTAAGTCAGGCGAGACTCTGTGTCCTGGTACCCAAGTGTCAGGAGCTTACAAGGAGCATAGTACCAGTTTCTCAGAACTGAAGGGCAAAAGTCCCCCTCTATATTGGGACTAACTGAAGGGGCTCAGGGATCATCCTTGGTACTGGTGAGGAAAAGAAGGCAGTGAATGCCTCCTATACTGTTGATGCCAATGAGTAGAGTTGTCAGTACTGAAGACCATGGCCCACCTGAAGTTCGTACCATCAGTGTCACCAATGGATAGAAGCCTGGTCCATTTTCCAGTATCAGGAGCCAGGTACACTGCCCTGGAGAACACTACTATCTACACGGACTCAGTCACCAGTACTGTTGAGTCTGTGGTGGTGATATGCTGTTGGTTCGCTGTTCACTGATACCAAAGGTCATAAATATAAAGGGAAGGGGTTAAGAAGCTCTGATACAGTACTATAAAATCCTCTTACCTGTAAAGAGTTAAGAAGCTCAAATAACCTGGTTTGCACCTGACCCAAATGACCAATCAGGGGACAAGATACTTTCAAATCTGGGGGTGGGGAGGCTTTGTCTGTCTGTCTGATGCTTCTGCCAGGGACAGATCAAGAAAGCAAGCAATCCAACTCCTGTAGAGTTAGTAAGTAATCTAGCTAGAAAATGTGTTAGATTTTCTTTTGTTTTGGCTTGTGAAATTCACTGTGCTGGAGGGAGTGTGTATCCCCGTTTTTGTGTCTTTTTGTAACTTACGGTTTTGCCTAGAGGGATTCTCTGTTTTAAATCTGACTGCCTATGAGATTATCTTCCATTCTGATCTTACAGAGTTGTTCTTTTATCTTTTCTTCGTGGTTCTAATGAAATTCTGTTTTTTAAAGAATCCGATTGGGGTTTTTCGTGTCCCTAAAAACCCAAAGTTGGTCTGTGCTCATCTTGTTTATTCTCAAGCCACCCCCGGAAAGGGGTTGTAGGGCTTGGGGGATATTGGAGGGAGATAGGGTTCCAAGTGGCCCTCCCTAAATGTTTGTTTGAATCACTTGGTGGTGGCAGCGTTTACCTAATCCAAAGTACAAGGGAGAATTTGTGCCTTGGGGAGTTTTTAACCTAAACTGGTAAAAATAAGCGTAGGGGGTCTTTCATGCAGATCCCCACATCTGCACCCTAGAGTTCAGAATGGGGAGGGAACCCTGACACCGTAACTGGAGGTTCTTAAATATGTGTGGTCCCTATCTGTATTCCACTACCAGCTCTTCTTCCACTCTGCTGCAGAGCCTTATCCTGGGGCTATTCTGGGTAACTGGAGAGGTGGTTGGTCTACACAGTGTCTTTTTTTTTTTTTTTTTTTTAGTTCCATCTTTTAGCAATTTAAGATCATTGAGTCATAAGCTATTTTTGAAGCCTGAGAAATGGGCAGATATTTTCTCCTGTTTTTTACATTTTAGTTAATGAGTACTTGTAGGGTAAAGACACTGTTAGTGGTTAATTTCTCAACAAGGGAGACAGTATGGCTTATGAGTTGAAGTGGTGCAGTTCTATATGTAATGTACTAGTATTATCACTTCACAGAAAACAAGTATGTAATAGAAAATTGTTCTTCTCAGTCAAATACTGTCTTTCATAGATTTGAAGGCCAGAAGGGACCATTGTGATCTAGTCTGACCTCATGTATAACACAGGCAATAATAGTACTTCCCCAGAATAATTCCTAGAAAAACATGTTTAGCAAAACATCCAATCTTGAGTTAGAAATTGTCAGTGATGCAGAATCTACCACAACCTTTGGTAAGTTGTTCCAGTGATTAATTATTTTCAGTGTTAAAAAATTTACGTCTGTCTTCGTCTGAAATTGTCTAGCTTAAACTTCCAGCCATTCGATTATATTATACCTTTCTCTGCTAGATTGAAGAACTGATTATCAAATATTAAGCTAAGTAGATAGACTCAAGGAGCTCAATCACTGTAAGCCCTGGTCTACACTAGGACTTTAGGTCGAGTTTAGCAGTGTTAAATCAATGTAAACCTGCACCCGTCCACACGATGAAGCCCTTTATTTCGCCTTAAAGGGCTCTTAAAATCGATTTCCTTACTCCACCCCTGACAAGTGGATTAGCGCTTAAATCGGCCTTGTCGGGTCGAATTTGGAGTACTGTGGATACAATTCAACGGTATTGGCCTCCGGGAGCTATCCCAGAGTGCTCCATTGTGACCGCTCTGGACAGCACTCTCAACTCAGATGCACTGGCCAGGTAGACAGGAAAAGAACCGCGAACTTTTGAATCTCATTTCCTGTTTGGCCAGCGTGGCAAGCTGCAGGAGACCATGCAGAGCTCATCAGCAGAGGTGACCATGATGGAGTCCCAGAATCGCAAAAGAGCTCCAGCATGGACTGAACGGGAGGTACGGGATCTGATCGCTGTATGGGGAGAGGAATCCGTGCTATCAGAGCTCCGTTCCAGTTTTCGAAATGCCAAAACCTTTGTCAAAATCTCCCAGGGCATGAAGGACAGAGGCCATAACAGGGACCCGAAGCAGTGCTGCGTGAAACTTAAGTAGCTGAGGCAAGCCTACCAGAAAACCAGAGAGGCTAACGGCCGCTCCGGGTCAGAGCCCCAAACATGCCGCTTCTATGATGAGCTGCATGCCATTTTAGGGGGTTCAGCCACCACTACCCCAGCTGTGTTGTTTGACTCCTTCAATGGAGATGGAGGCAACATGGAAGCAGGTTTTGGGGACGAAGAAGATTTCTCCGCTTGCTTGCTGTGAGCTACCGGTTTTCCCGACAGCCAGGAACTGTTTCTCACCCTGGACCTGGAGCCAGTACCCCCCGAACCCATCTAAGACTGCCTCCTGGACCCGGCAGGCGGAGAAGGGACCTCTGGTGAGTGTACCTTTTAAAATACTATACATGGTTTAAAAGCAAGCATGTGAAAGGATTAATTTGCCCTGGCATTCACGGCTCTCCTGGATGTACTCCCAAAGCCTTTGCAAAAGGTTTCTGGGGAGGGCAGACTTATTGCGTCCTCCATGGTAGGACACTTTACCACTCCAGGCCAGTAACACGTACTCGGGAATCATTGTACAACAAAGCATTGCAGTGTATGTTTGCTGGCGTTCAAACAACATCCGTTCTTTATCTCTCTGTGTTATCCTCAGGAGAGTGAGATACCATTCATGGTCACCTGGTTGAAATAGGGTGCTTTTCTTCAGGGGACACTCGGAGGTGCCCGTTCCTGCTGGGCTGTTTGCCTGTGGCTGAACAGAAATGTTCCCCGCTGTTAGCCACGGGGAGGGGGGAGGGTTGAGGGGGTAGCCACGCGGTGGGGGGAGGCAAAATGCGACCTTGTAACGAAAGCACATGTGCTATGTATGTAATGTTAACAGCAAGGTTTACCCTGGAAGAGTGTAGCCACTGTTTTATAAAATGTGTCTTTTTAAATACCGCTGTCCCTTTTTTTTTCTCCACCAGCTGCATGTGTTTCAATGATCACAGGATCTTCTCCTTCCTAGAGGCTAGTGAAGATTAGAAAGAAAAAAAAATGCACTCGTGATTAAATGTTCTCTGAGCTCATGCTGTCCTCCCACACTGACAGAGCACAGACGAATGCGTGGAGGCAAATAATGTTAGAGTGCAGGAAAGCACAAAATGACCGGGAGGAGAGGTGGCGGGCTGAAGAGAGTAAGTGGCGGGCTGAAGAGAGGGCTGAAGCTCAAATGTGGCAGCAGCGTGATGAGAGGAGGCAGGATTCAATGCTGAGGCTGCTGGAGGATCAAACCAGTATTCTCCAGTGTATGGTTGAGCTGTAGCAAAGGCAGCTGGAGCACAGACTGCCACTACAGCCCCTGTGTAACCAACCGCCCTCCTCCCCAAGTTCCATAGCCTCCACACCCAGACGCCCAAGAACACGGTGGGGGGGCCTCCGGCCAACCAGCCACTCCACCACAGAGGATTGCCCAAAAAACAGAAGGCTGGCATTCAATAAATTTTAAAGTTGTAAACTTTTAAAGTGCTGTGTGGCATTTTCCTTCCCTCCTCCACCACCCCTCCTGGGCTACCTTGGTAGTCATCCCCCTATTTGTGTGATGAATGAATAAAGAATGCATGAATGTGAAGCAACAATGACTTTATTGCCTCTGCAAGTGGTGATCGAAGGGAGGAGGGGAAGGTGGTTAGCTTACAGGGAAGTAGAGTGAACCAAGGGGCGGGGGGTTTCATCAGGGAGAAACAAACAGAACTTTCACACCGTAGCTTGGCCAGTCATGAAACTGGTTTTCAAAGCTTCTCTGATGCGTACCGCGCCCTCCTGTGCTCTTCTAACCGCCCTGGTGTCCGGCTGCGCGTAACCAGCAGCCAGGCGATTTGCCTCAACCTCCCACCCCGCCATAAACGTCTCCCCCTTACTCTCACAGATATTGTGGAGCACACAGCAAGCAGTAATAACAGTGGGAATATTGGTTTCGCTGATGTCTAAGCGAGTCAGTAAACTGCGCCAGCGCGCCTTTAAACGTCCCAATGCACATTCTACCACCATTCTGCACTTGCTCAGCCTGTAGTTGAACAGCTCCTGACTACTGTCCAGGCTGCCCGTGTACGGCTTCATGAGCCATGGCATTAAGGGGTAGGCTGGATCCCCAAGGATAACTATAGGCATTTCAACATCCCCAACAGTTATTTTCTGGTCTGGGAATAAAGTCCCTTCCTGCAGCTTTTGAAACAGACCAGAGTTCCTGAAGATGCGAGCGTCCTGTACCTTTCCCAGTAATCCCACGCTGATGTTGGTGAAACGTCCCTTGTGATCCACCAGAGCTTGCAGCACTATTGAAAAGTACCCCTTGCGGTTTATGTACTCGGCGGCTTGGTGCTCCGGTGCCAAGATAGGGATATGAGTTCCGTCTATGGCCCCACCACAGTTAGGGAATCCCATTGCAGCAAAGCCATCCACTATGACCTGCACTTTTCCCAGGGTCACTACCCTTGATATCAGCAGATCTTTGATTGCGTGGGCTACTTGCATCACAGCAGCCCCCACATTATATTGCCCACTCCAAATTGATTCCCAACTGACCGGTAGCTGTCTGGCGTTGCAAGCTTCCACAGAGCTATCGCCACTCGCTTCTCAACTGTGAGGGCTGCTCTCATCTTGGTATTCATGCGCTTCAGGGCAGGGGAAAGCAAGTCACAAAGTTCCATGAAAGTGCCCTTACGCATGTGAAAGTTTCGCAGCCACTGGGAATCATCCCAGACCCGCAACACTATGCGGTCCTACCAGTCTGTGCTTGTTTCCTGAGCCCAGAATCGGCGTTCCACAGCATGAACCTGCCCCATTAGCACCATGATGCATGCATTGGCAGGGCCCATGCTTTCAGAGAAATCTATGTCCATGTCCTGATCACTCACGTGACCGCGCTGACGTCGCCTCCTCGCCCAGTATCGCTCTGCCAGGTTGTGGTGCTGCATATACTGCTGGATAATGCGTGTGGTGTTTAATGTGCTCCTAATTGCCAAAGTGAGCTGAGCGGCCTCCATGCTCGCCTTGGGATGGCGTCCGCACAGAAAAAAGGCACGGAACGATTGTCTGCCATTGCTCTGACAGAGGGAGGGGCGACTGATGACATGGCTTACAGGGAATTAAAATCAACAAAGGGGGTGGCTTTACATCAATGAGTATTTCAGGCAGGACTTCACAGAGGGTTCCAATAAGAAATGGTGCACCTAAGTAATTGTTCTTATTGGAACAAGCAGGTTGGTCTGGCCTCTGATTGATACATGGCTAGATTTACCTCACTGCACCTTCTCTGTGAGTGACTGCAGTGTGACCGAGAGGAATGAGTCCCCTAGACGGGGGAGGGGGGGAAGCAAATGAGTACAAAAGAAATCTGGTCTATTTCTTGTTTTGATCCACTCCATCTATCTTCTACATCTTTGGCTGGCAGCAGACGGTGCAGAAGGACTGCAAGCCATCCATATCTCATGGCTGCTCGGCAGAAGACGGTGCAGTAGGACTGCTAGCCATCCTCATCTCTTGCCTGCCTGGCAGAAGATGGTACAGTAGGACTGCTAGCAATCCGTATTGCCTGCCTGCTCACCATAAGATGGTTCAATAGGACTGACTGCAGGACTAAAGAGTGACCTGGTCAAGTCACTAAAAATTTAGTCCCTGCGCCCATGTCTGCCCAGGTGCTCCTGGCTGACGTGGCCAGGAGCACCTCGGACATGACGATGACTGCTACCAGTCGTACTGTACCGTCTGCTGCCACAAGGCAGTGGGTTGCTGCTGGTGTGTAGCAATGCAGTACCATGTCTGCCAGCACCCAGGAGACATATGGTGACGGTTACCTGAGCAGGCTCCATGCTTGCCGTGGTATGGCGTCTGCACAGGTAACTCAGGAAAAAAGGCGCGAAACGATTGTCTGCCCTTGCTTTCATGGAGGGAGGGAGGGAACGGGGGCCTGACTATATGTACCCAGAACCACTCGCGACAATGTTTTAGCCCCATCAGGCATTGGGATCTCAACCCAGAATTCCAATGGGCAGCGGAGACTGCTGGAACTGTGGGCTAGCTACCCACAGTGCAACACTCCGGAAGTCTACTCTAGCCTCAGTACTGTGGAAGCACTCCGCCAAGTTAATGCACTTAGAGCATTTTCTGTGGGGACACACACACTTGAATATATAAAACCGATTTCTAAAAAACCGACTTCTATAAATTGGACCTAATTTGTAGTGTAGACATACCCTAAGGCAGGTTTTCTGCTCCTTTAATCATTCTTGTGGCTCTTCTCTGAACTTTCCCCTACTTACCAACATCCTTCTTGAATTGTGGACGTAAGAACTAGATGCAGTATTCCAGTAGCGGTCAACATCAGTGCCAAATACAGTAGTAAAGTAATCTCTCTACTCCCTACTCAAGATTCCCTTATTTATGCATCCAAGGATTGCATTAGCCCTTTTGGCCAGAACATTGCATTGGGAGCTCATGTTCAGCTGGTTATCCACAATAACCAGGGTCACTGCTTTTCAGGATAGAGTCCCCCATTCTGTAAGTATGACCTACTTTCTTTGTTCCTAAATGTATAAATTTACATTTTGCCACATTAAAACGCATATTATTTGCATGCACCCCGTTTACCCAGTGATCCAGATAGCGCTGTATTAATGATCTGTCGTCTTAATTATTAACCACTCGTCCAGTTTTTGAGTCATCTGCAAATCTTATCATTATGATGATATTGTTTTCTTTCAGGTCATTAATAAAACAGTTAGTTAGTGTATGGCCAAGAACTGATCCCTGTGGGACCCCACTAGAAACACACCCATTTGATGTTCCAAGACTTTCTGAAAATCACTACTGATGGTCCAAGAAGCTTCTCAGCCAGTTCTTTTAAAACTCTTGGATGCAAGGTTTCTGGCCAGCTGATTTTAAAACTGTCTCTCTGTAGTAGCTGCTGTTTAACATCCTCCAGAGGTACTCGTAGACTGGAAAGATCATTACCATATGATATGACTACATCATCTGCTTTTCCCCCAAATACAGAAGAGAAATATTTATTCAACAGTTCTGCCTTTCCTGCAATATTATTAAGTCTACAATTTCTAACTAGTAAGGGACCAATACTATTGTTAGGAGGCTTTTTGGTCCTAATATACTTTAAAAAGACTCCTTAACTGTGCTTGCTATTGATTTCTTGTGTCTCTTTGCTTCCCTTATCGGGTTTCTACAATTCCTAGCATCTGATTTATATTCATTACTATCAGTTTCCCCTTTTCTTCCATTTATATATATATATATATTTTTAAATGTAGCTGCCTTCACTTCCCCTCTAAAATAATTTGGGGGTTTTTGTTTTTGTTTTTAACCAATACAACCTTCTTCCTTGATTGTGGCTTTTTGGATGTCTAGTAAAGTGTTCTTAAACAATTCCCAATTATTCACATTTATCTGAATAAATTCTTCCTCCCAGCTGATTTGGCTCAAAATTGTTTTCGGCTTTATGAAAATGGTGCTTTAAAAGGGACAAGTGTGTGTTACCGTTAATTGTTCTGTAATCAGTTCCTCTTTATCTGTCAAAGTGAGGTCTAATATAGAATTCCCCCACGTTGGTAGCAACACTTTCAGAATTAGGAAATTGCCTTCTATATTATTTAGAAATTCTAAGGATGTTTTAGTACTGGCAACATAAGATCTCCAGTATATGTCACTCAAATTAAATTAAGTCCTCCATGATTCCGCAGCTTTTTTCCCTATACATTATAGATAGGTGTGTAAAGAGCTAGTCATCCTGTTCTCTAGTGTAATTTGGTGGTCTGTTGCAGATGCAAATGCCATTTAGTACCCCATCTTGTACTTTGTCTGTTAGGACATTGATCCATAAGCATTCAAGATCGTTTTCTTCCAAGTTATGATATTCTTGACAGAGTGCCAGTGCCACTCCCTCTCCCCTTTTGCCCATTTGATCCTTCCTAAATAGGTTATACCCATTGATTATAATGTTCCAGTCATACAAATCATCCCACCAGGTTTCAGTAATGCCAACTTGAAAATGAATTTATGCTCATAAATGAGCAATTCCAGTTCTTCTTGTTTGTTACCCAGACTCCTAGCCTTGACGTGTAGACAGTTCAAAAATTTCTTCTCCATGTCCTTTGGTTTCTTGATTAATTTTGTCCTCAACATCTCTTTTTTGTGCTAAAAGAGTGCTCATTTCTTCCCTCTTTATTTTACCCTCCCCTTTTTAAAAAAGTTTTATGCTCTCCTAACTACTGTAGCCAGCCTATCCCCGAGGAGATTGGTTCCCTTTACGCTGAAGTGGAGCCCATTCTGTAAGGGATCCATCCAAACTATACAGCCCTTTCTCCCCACAGAAGGTGAACCAATGTTGCACCAAAACCCTCCACCCTGTCCCACTTACCTAGCCAGTGGTTCACTTTCAGAATCATTTGTCTTCTGTCTTCCTTCACTTGAGGGACAGGAAGGATCTCAGTGAAGATTGTTGGACATTCTTCTTCAGCACGTTTCCAAGTTCCCTGGGGTCATTCATTATCTGAGAGATCTCATTAGGGCCAATATGAACATCCATTGACTTCAGAACCCCATCCAGTCTTAGTGATGTCTCGTGTCTTGGCTCTAGGAAGGCAGCACACTGTCCTGTCTGCCCTTTGCAGAATGTTCTGTAGATTCTTCTGAGTATTGAATCCACAATAAGGATCATATGTCTTCTGTGGATGATTGGAGAACATTTTGTTGACAAGCTTGATTTTCTTACAGGTCAGGCCAAGCTGCAATCCACAGGTGTGTCCTGTTCACCTCTCCATTCCCTTGGACCAGCTGGATCTTGTGAGATATCTTCCACAGTTTCCATGTTTCTAGCATCAAAAGGAAACTTCTAGCTGTGTGGAATTCCTCCTTGTCCTCTTCACTCTGGTGGCCACAGCCCATCCATCATTGTCTGTCTCCAGCTGTGTAGAATGTTGCCGTGACCTCTTGCCTCTGATGGTTATAAACTTCCAGGCCTCTTTCTCTGATTTCCTTTCTCCCCAGCTCCTTGGTGGCCAGCTTTTTTTCTTCCTTGAACTTTGAGTATTTCCTAAAGCTCTCTGTCTTAACAATAATTGAAGTATAGCTATATATTTCATGATGTGAATGGGGGGAAATTAATCAAACATTTTAGACATTGTGAATAATGTGGAGGGGAGGGGGAATCTTAAACACCATTAAATATCCCTTATGTAGGTGGCATGGTTAATGCTGACAGTTCAAAATTTAATGGTACTTCAATATTTCTGTACATACTGCCTGTAAATATATCCTAATCATGTCCTGTAACCACCTTAAAGCTGAAATGACTTTGCTGAGCAACCTCATAATAAAACACTTAATAGACTGCATTAATTCTCTGCTTAGTTTTGGGTGAGCTGGAACAATATTTTAATGTGTAAAGGTGTAAGGATTGTTCATGTTCTCAAAGCAAGCTATAGCTAGTCTATCTAATTTTAGACCTGCGTTGATGCTGTCTCTTAAAGTCAATAATAAAATTGGTTCTGCTTTGAAAAGTGGCTATGTAAAAATGGACTCTTATTCAATGGACTTGTTTTCCATATACATGCAAAATCCCATGTGTTTGCTTTAGTAATTCTTTACTCCCGTTAGCTCTGCAGAGCCAGCACTGGTCTGGGCAAATGAGCTGGTTTGTCTTCTGTCTTATGTATCATTAACAGAAGCATTTACTGAGTTCCAAACAGTTAAACCTATGTGACCCATCAGAGACAAAGGTGTAACACAGTTGTCACTGAGAGCATGAGAGAACATTTTAATATGATTCATAAGAAGAAAAGTACCTAGCTTGACTTTCAGATCCTAGATTAAATTTGTAAGGTTGACAGTTAAAAAAAGCCAGTTGAATTGCAAACTTGACATAGAATCTATGATAAAGAAATCATTAAGGCAGTAAACACTGACCCCCATAATGCCAACTCTACAGTCACTTTGCAGGATAGCACTAGAATTTAAGTTAGATAAAGGTTAAGGGGAACTTGATTCATCACTCTTAGAAATGGGAAATAGAGTCCCAAGCTGTTTCTAAAATAGCTGGTGTAGTTGCTTCATAACAGCTCGTTTAGTAAATCTTTGCCACTAGGCTAGCTCTTTAGGCTGAGTTTGATTAACTTTTTCCCCATGTATCCCTGAGTTGGTTTTTTAATAGTGATATTTGAGTCATGTCAATGGCAGGTGGCAGACTGACTTGATCATTATAGCATACAGTGAAAAGGAGGACATTCATTAATAATATACTCCACAATTCAGGTTTCTTGTGATCTGTTGTCTTGCAAGCAAGCACAGCGTGTGAATTTAAAAGGAGGGCTGGGGGCAAGCAATTGAATAAAAGGAAAGTATATTTGCAGTATATGCTTTTTTGGAAAATGTTGTATAGAGGTTCAGAAACAAAGCCCTTGGAGAAGAACACATCATTTGACAGTTGAATTAACTTTATCTATGTGAATTGGTGTGTGTTTGTTTTTGCTTTTTTTTTTTTTGAATATGTACCCTCTTCCTTTAGACCTCAGGACATGGTTGGGCCAGAACTGATATTACCTGCAAGCATCGAATTCAAGGAAAGTTGTGAGTATTTAATGAAGCTTTAACTACCATTTAAAATAAAATATTAAATATAACAATAAGGTAAAAAAGTGAACTTTTTTCTGTTAAAGTCAATCACTTTGAAAATTCAAAAGGAAACTTATAAGTAAAGTTTGGAAATCACTTAAAAAGAGGTATTTATTTTACCAATATGGCTGGCTTCGTGGCGAGGGGAGAAAAATTATTCAAGTTCTAGATGGGTCCCTGTATAGTTTATTGCAACCACATTGGAATTCCCTGTCTCCAAAATAAATTAAATTAGAACCAGAGTTGTTAATAGAAAAGAGATATCAGATTGAAACCATCCCCCTCTTATAAAAAATTCCACATATACTAGTTTGTAAGTTAATAATAAACTAGATCTTGGTCAAAAGGCCAGTTGAGTTAATATTCCATAAAGGGTATCAAATAAAATGTTAGCTTAGATGACTATAGGTTTTTTACTGTCAAAAATATTGTAGACTCTTGGCTATGCCACATTATTGTGGATTTTTAAAAACTTCCACCAGTTATATAAGAAAATTTCAGGTCAGGTGATTGTCTGAAACCTCACATTATTAGAACGCTGTAGATAGGATGTTTGATGAGCAAATAGAGAAATTGTTCTGACTGAAATGTACTGTAAGAGAGCTTTTGGAGTGGCACAGTGAAAAGGGAAATTTTATTTTATTAAAGAACAGTATTGTCCCTGGAGTAGTTCTTGATGCAGTAGAACGTCAGAGTTGCGAACACTTTGGGAATGGAGGTTGTTTGTAACTCTGAAATGTCTAGTATCAGAGGGGTAGCCGTGTTAGTCTGTATCCACAAAAACAACGAGGAGACCGGTGGCACCTTAACAACTAACAGATTTATTTGGGAATAAGCTTTTGTGGGTAAAAATCCCCACTTCTTCAGATGCACAAACAGAAACGTGGGGTTTTTTTTACCCACGAAAGCTTATGTCCAAATAAATCTGTTAAATCTGTTCGGTGGCACCTTAAAGACTAACAGATTTATTTGGACATAAGCTTTTGTGGGTAAAAAAACCCCACGTTTCTGTTTGTGCATCTGAAGAAGTGGGGTTTTTTACCCACAAAAGCTTATTCCCAAATAAATCTGTTAGTCTTTAAGGTGCCACTGGACTCCTCATTTTTCTGAAATGTCTGTAATTCTGAACAAAATGTTTTGGTGGTCCTTTCAAAAGTTTACAACTGAATATTGACTTAATGCAGGTTTGAAACTTTACAATGCAGAAGAAAAATGCTGCTTTTAACCATTTTAATTTAAATGAAACAAGCACAGACAGTTTCCTTATCTTGTCATATCTTTTTTTAAACTTTCCATTTTTTTTAGTAGTTTACATTTAACAGAGTACTGTACTGTAATTTTTTTTTGGTCTCTCCCTGATTGCATGCTTCCTGTTCCAAATGAGGTGTGTGGTTGACTAGTCAGTTCGTAACTCTGGTGCTCATAACTCTGAGGTTCTACTGTACATAAATGGGAAATAACGTAGAGCTATATCCTCCTACATAAAGTCTCCTACCTAGCTTATATGTGGGTTCTTTATTGTCCTACTTCAGTAGTTGCAGCACATAGTTTAGACAAATAGGAACATATGAGCTAAATAAAACAAAAAAACAGAAGAAACTCACCTTGTTTCATTGAATTATGAAATTTTATTTTCTTTTTCCAATCCTTGGGTGACTTTTTTTGTCTATTTCCACAGCTGAAGATGCCTTCTTATCTGCCATTATTAATTATACCAACAGCTCGACAGTTCATTTTAAATTATCACCTACTTATGTTTTGTACATGACGTGTCGGTATGTATTGTCAAACCAGTACAGACCTGACATCAGTCCTACTGAGCGTACTCACAAAGTCATTGCAATAGTCAACAAGATGGTGAGCATGATGGAAGGAGTTATACAGGTGAGTTTTGATCTGCAGAGACATATCAAAGGAATTTAAAATATATACATTGCAGACTATAACTTAAATTTCTTCAGAAAAGTCTTTTTCCCCCCCACTCTAGGGTTTCACTCAAAAGGTTGCTGTGTATGAGCCTGTAATGTATTTATTTCTCTAGTAAAGATTTTTTCTCTTGTGAGATAGTAAATAACATTCCCTCAGGAGAAATTTGTGGCTTTGATGAAGACCTATATGATGAGTAAAGGTGATTTTTTTTCCACCTCCACATTGTTTCCCCCTTTCCCTATAGCAAAAAAACAACCAAACAAAAAACCAACCACACCCCAAACAGTTGTAAACTCAGTCTTTCCATTAAGTATTTTTGATCCTCAACCACTTTTAATGTGGCTTGTAATTGCTTTTTTAGTAATGCTTTATAAATACAGGCATTTACATTGATCATGTTGTATAGAAAATTGATCATGTGTTGTACAGAAAATACTTAGCTTAACAAAGGCATGTAATTATTGAACTTTGGTCCTGTTCCTCTTATGTACACACAAAGATATTACAGCATTTAGTATTTTTAATTTTTTTCTCAAATATATCGATTTGATACTGGCACATCTTGCACAAAGAGAAATTTAAGATATCAGGATAAAAGTTTTAGTATATAATATGAAACCTGATCCTGCATTCCTTGCACATATAAAAATGCCATTGAAGCCTATGGCATTTTTGCTTTTACAAGGAATGCAGGATCAGATCCACAGTCCTGACTTTGAAATCTAGAAAGGAATATCTTGTGCTGTCTCTTCACTGTTGTTATTGTATGCTTTTACTGTATTTAATTTTACTGTAATATCCTGAGAAAGTAGTTATAATATTTTGTGTGTTATACTAATAGCACTAACTCATCAGTTGCAGATTTTTCTCAGCGGGAGCATTAAAATCCCTATTCTTTATAATACATAAAACACAAGATTACATAAGTGTTTTCTTAAAAATTATCAATAAATCAATTATTGTTATATACTTAAATTTGTGTATTATGATTTACGTATTTCATTGGTGCCTAGAGGCTCCGGGCCCCATTTTGCTAGGCATTGTACAAACATATAACAAAGAGACATAATCCCTGCTCCAAAAGAGCTTGCAATCTTAAGTGTACAACTGTAAACAACAGATGCATAAAACAAATAGATGGAGCATAATGAAACTGTGCTGGTCAGCATGAAAAACTGGTCACAGCAAACCAACTGCTAAACTTTTCATAGGCATTACAGTGAAGAAGAGTTTTAAGAAGGGAGGAGAACAACGAGGTGGCTTTGCAGATATTTACAAAATGCTCCTCCCATGCACAAGGTGGCATTGGAGAAAGTGCAGTAGTGTTTGTAAGAATTTTTATAAAAGGGAAATCAGGACTTAATATTTGAAGAATGAGGACAGAGGCTGATGTCTCAAAACAATAATGGATAATGGGGCATTCATAGACCCTGAGAAGCCCTAAAAGTGAAGACAATTAGTTTGAGTTTGATGTGATGATGTAGGGGGTAGCAATTTGAGGGATTCAGAGAGTGATGATGATTGAAGTGGTGAGCTAGGAAAATGATCTTTTCAGAAGTTTTGAATGGATGTAGGTGGACAAAGGTGGAATTCATCTTGGCCATAGAGGAGAATGTTGCAGCAGACATGATAGAAATAAGGAGATCCTTAGATAAGATAAGAGACTTAGCTGTATGAATGGAGAGGAAAGGCTTGATCTTACGCATGTTATCCAGGATGAAGTGACAGGCTTTAGATATGGTCTGGATGTGAACATCTACAGAGAGGCCTGAGTCAAAGATGATCTCCAGGTTTGGGCATGAATGACAGGGAAAATAGTACTGTTTTCCACAGTGACTGAGAAAAGAGTGGCAGCGGGAGGGTTTGAGAGGCAAAGATGAAGAGCTCTGTTTTGGCCATGTTGAGTTTAAGTTGATGGCTAGACATCCATGAGGAGTCAGAGAGAAGGTGACACTTAGTTTTGGTGGAAGGAGGAAAGTCAGGAATGGAGAGGTAGATCTGAGGCACATCAGCGTAGAGATGATAGTTGAAATTATGAATGAGCTCCCTCTAAGACAAGGCCTGAAGGGAGAAGAGGGAATCAAGGACTCAGCCCTGTGTAAACCACCCCTCTTCTTCACGCCCCCCTCCCCCACTGAAGAGGGAGGATGAGGATAATCTTCTGAACGAGTGATAACAGAAGTAGGAGAAGAACCAGGAAAGGACAGTCATGGTAGCCAAGTGGGGGACAAGATTTCAGGAGGAGCATGGTTAAGGAGGATAAAGACAGAGTTTGCTAATTCTGAGCTTTGACCAGGAAGAGTTCATTGGAGATTTTGAGAGCCATTGGTGGAAGCTGGTTTGGAGGGATATACAGGATGCAGTTGGACGAGAGGCACTCTAGACAGTATTTGTACAGTGAGTGGGGCAAGAGAAGTAGATAGGATGAGATCACTGTAGCCAAATGGAGGAGCTAGAGAAGGAAAGCGCACAAATATCTGTGCCAGGGACTGGGAAGAGGAGATACTGGTCAAAATTCTGATTTTTGCTTATCAGAACTATAAAGAGACTTCTAGTGTAATTTCCAAAAGCTACTCTCAAAATTTTGTGAAGTATTTTCAGAATCTTTGATGGTAGGAACGATAAACAGCAGAAAATATTAAGATTTCATGTGATAGGGAGTAATTTTATGGAAGGGTCTGAAAAAGTTGAATAACGAAGTAAAATCTGTTAGAATAGCAGAAGGCAAAGTATAGTTAGTTTAGGTTGCATGTTGCAGAACTTTGGAAGTTTAGTGCAGTATTTTGTTTGACTCAATATTTTTCATTGTGTTTTTAAAAAAAACCATTGTTTTAAAGTGAAAACCATTTATTAATCTGTTCCCCACCTTGTATTTTATTTTTTAATTTTCCTTTTGTCCCTGTTTGTGTTTGTACATTGTCTTCATTTCAGTAGTGTGGGCAAGTAGCTCTCTGGAATTAACATTCATGCTGCTACAGAGAGACTTGGCGGATGCTCTACAGGAAATCTGTGTTGCACTGACTCTGAAACAGCCTGTGGTTCAAGGGCATTCCTTGAACTAATTGGCACTTTTTGGTTCTTTGCTGTCATATTACTGGGTCTACCTAAAATATAAGTGGTCTCAGTTGTGTAACAGCCACTGATGAAATATATTTAGGTGTATCTGTGAACATAAGTGTTATACCTTCATATTTAGTGTCTGATTTCTAAAACTACCATGATTGTTCACAAGTTTCTTTCTTCTATTCTGTTTGATTTCCTTCGTCCGTTTTTCTCCAGGAGGTAGACCAGGTTGATCAGGTAGGATATACTGCTGGGAACTGATCCTAGCTATGTTGGCTTAGCTCAGTTTCTCATGCTGCTTCCATGTCAAAATACAATACTCAAACAGCTGGACTGAACGGTTCATAACACTCATTCAGCAACTGGAACATGCAGTACTAAAATTCTTTTTTGACTGTGCAACCTTTATCGGCATTCCATAATTTCTGCTTAACGCACTTCAGTGTGGATATGAAATGACCAAAGTTCTTTTTCTTCCCTTTATTTCTTTTTTTTTTTTTGTCTGTGGTTCCTATTCTTTGGATCTCATCTGAGGTTGCCTAGCCTGGCATTTGTGGTCGGGAGATGGTGAGATAGATCAGTACTTGATACTAAGTTGCCTGGTGTCAAAGCCAGTGACTAGCAGTATCAGGGTGGCAGTGGGTAACAGCTAATATGTGCTTATGCACACGCAGATTACCAGATAATGCATATGGCTAATCTTTTAGCATTACGTAACTAGATGCTAATGCCATTATTCCATTGATTTCACTAATGGCAACTGGACAGAATTTTGAACATACTGGATATATTTAAAATGTAACTTATTTGTTGGAATAATTGCAGTATTATCATTTTGTTATATATAGAAAAATATTTTGCAAATATCTGGTATCTGAGGTATGTTTGAAATGGGAAATGTACTGGTCTATCTTTGGAGCTCTTTGTCTAATAATTTCTGATCAGAAAGGACCTACCCCTATATTGTTTGCTACTTCTCTTTTTACTTACAGAAGCAGAAGAATATTGCTGGGGCACTTGCCTTTTGGATGGCAAATGCATCTGAATTGCTCAACTTCATTAAGCAAGACCGTGACCTTAGCCGAATTACTTTAGATGCGCAAGATGTTTTGGCACATTTGGTTCAAATGGCTTTCAAGTAAGGGCATCAGAATTTTGTTTCTTTTGTATATTTGCCATGTGGAAGTATTAAGCTTTATTTCTATACTTTTGAAAAGTACTGTACACTTTTTTCTAAGTTCTAGATGTCATGATTCTTTAGTTGTATTGAAACCAGTTAAAGAAATGCATGGGGAGTGGACAAGCATTCCATTTTTAGTTATTTAATAGAGATGGATCATTTGGACTGTAGTGAGAATGTAAATTGCATCACTTTCTCGTGTTCCTTGCTAAGCAGATTCTACAGAGACTCCGTCCTGAGTGGTTAGGGGCTAACTCTATTTGTTTAAATCAACATACATACCTTTTTATACATCTGATCATGAAAATGTTGAAATACCAATCAAAGTTGCTATTAACTACATACTTTTTTCTCAAAAAGAAAAGGAGTACTTGTGGCACCTTAGAGACTAACCAATTTATTTGAGCATGAGCTTTCGTGAGCTACAGCTCACTTCTGCAGTTTCCACAGTATGCAGCCGATGAAGACATTATATACACAGACACCATGAAACAATACCTCCTCCCACCCCACTCTCCTGCTGGTAACAGCTTATCTAAAGTGATCATCAAGTTGGGCCATTTCCAGCACAAATCCAGGTTTTCTCACCCTCCGCCCCCCCACAGACAGACTCACTCTCTTGCTGGTAATAGCCCATCCAAAGTGACCACTCTCTTCACAATGTGTATGATAATCAAGGTGGGCCATTTCCTGCAGAAATCCAGGTTCTCTCACCCCCCTCCAAAAACCACACACACACACTCACTCTCCTGCTGGTAATAGCTCATCCAAAGTGACCACTCTCCCTACAATGTGCATGATAATCAAGGTGGGCCATTTCCAGCACAAATCCAGGTTTTCTCACACACACCCCCCCGCCACACACACACACACACAAACTCACTCTCCTGCTGGCAATAGCTCATCCAAACTGACCACTCTCCCCATAATGTGCATGACAATCAAGGTGGGCCACTTCCAGCATAAATCCAAGTTTAACCAGAACGTCTGGCGGGGGGGGGGGGGGGGGGTAGTAGGAAAAAACTTGTCTTCTGCAATTTCCACAGTATGCATCCGATGAAGTGAGCTGTAGCTCACGAAAGCTCATGCTCAAATAAATTGGTTAGTCTCTAAGGTGCCACAAGTCCTCCTTTTCTTTTTGCGAATACAGACTAACACGGCTGTTACTCTGAAACCTGATACTTGTTTCTGACATTTTGATCAGCATCTGCAGTCATGTAGCTTAGTCCCCAGATAGGTTGTTTGTGGATTAATCAGTAGTTATCTGCAGCAGCTACACATTGTATTAGCCCACAATAATGGCTGGAACTGTTTTGTTCGATCCTTCTCTAAAGCTCTTCATTTGTGATTCCCACCCCATTTCTGGTGATCTGATGTCGAAGATAGTTGCTCAAATAACCTGGGAGTATAGATAAGGTCTGAATGAATTTTCAAGTTTCACCGCCAAATAGTAAGACAGATTTTACAACAGCGTTAAATATTCAAAGTTTTTAGTTTGGAAGGAAGGGTTTCTGTTTCTTAAGATTGGCTTTAGGGTTATGAAGGCATGTCTGGCAGATCAGGTGGTGATGTACCACATTATTTAATTTAAAAAAGCGGGAGGGAGGGGGGGATGGCTTAGGGCTAGAGAATGAGTGTGTGTATATATATATTTATTCAGTTGTGGAATGTGACCGTATCTGTATGGTTCTAAACTGCCATTACCTAGTATATTCTCTGATTTGTGAGCAAACACATCAAACCTATGAAAATGGACCCATGCAGAATATTCTTTTCAGATATCAATTACTACAAGTAAAGAATTATGCTTGGAATAACTTACAACAATCAACGGTGTAGATTGATATTAAATATAAGTTGCTTAGTGATTGTACAGTCAAGCTAGAATTTCTCCTAGATCAGTGTTTTGCATTACTGCAAATTTCTCCTAGATCCGTGTTTTGCATTACTGGCTTGAAACGCTTGTGTACAAATCTTCAAAGTCACTGTCTGTCTTCATCATACATTAGCTTGCATATTATACATTTTTTTATGACTGGGAAAGAATGACCATATATATTTTTTTCCCTTAATTGGTTCTAACTACAACAGTTATTCACACGCAGTCACCATCTTTTTGAATATATTTTATCCTCCCATTGTAACTTCTAAGCTTCCAGGAGACCAGTACCAACTTCATGTAACTTGAATGTTTTCTTTTTCACTTATGACACATGAATACAGTAGTGTAGTCGAGAGTAAATGGAGATGAACAGAATTTACCCACTTTTCATATGGGGAATATGGAGTTTAGTTTAGTTTATCCACGTTTTTACCACTACACAACTGTATGAAATATTAGCAACATAAAAAATTGTCCGCTCTTAAAAAAAAAAAAAAAAAAAGTTAATTCAGTGGTAGTATCAAAAAGTGTACCAGAACTTGTTGAAATTATTTTGCAACAAAATTTTTAAGAATCAGTACTTTCCATGATTAGAAATGTTTTAAGATGGAACAAGAAGTTAGGGATATCGTACTTTATTTAAGGAAGACATAAAATATCATTACATAAAGAGTTGAGGAAAATATTACAGCTTGATTCCAATCAGCTAGTTGGGTTTCAGTTTTAGCATTCTGCAATACACAAAAACGATGTTATGAATGAAAAACTATCTGGCTGAAAAACAATATTTAGAAAAAAATCAAATGTACTTTTCTCTTGGTTTCTCTAAACTGAGTGAAATGCAAAGAATAAATAATATAAAAAGCTACACTATCAGGTTCTCATATGCTAGCTCGGTGCTAGAATGTTTGGATTGCAAATACTTAGATATTCTTTTACAATACTTCCACTGGAATTTTTTTTTTAAATTTGGTCTAAATTTTTATGTAAAGTTATTTTCACAAAACTTAAATTATGGGTCAGTTTTAGCCTGACAAAAACTCCCATTAATTAAATTCATTTATGACATTCACATACTTGAGTATTTGAAAGTTTCAGTCTCAGATGTCCAAAGAATCTTCTCTAAGAGTCTTAATGCTTGCTGAATTATTAGTTGCATGTTTCTAGAAATTTTGTATTAGATTTTGGTCATACTGGATCATTTCGAGGAGCATTATTTTGGTTCAGATATAGTCATAAGCATAAGATTGAGTTAGGCATTTTATAATTTTTACAGCAGGTTGCTTATACTTTTTTACTTTGGAAGTATGCAAAATAAGATGCATAATTAATGTGTATATGGCTGCAAACGTGTTTTAATTTTTATTTAACATTTTAAAAAAGGTAGCAGAAATGACCATACAGAGGATAAAACTTTTAGTTGTATTAACTTTTACATACAAGATGAAATATAGAGACAAAAGGGAATAAAAATATGAGAAGGCGATAGACAGAAACTGAAGAAGGGAAGGAAGCGGGGCGAAGGCACGGGAAGGAGTCATAAACTAATCTACGGTTCATTCTGCTTTTTCTATAAAATCTGCCCATATATCAGTGAACTAATCTATATAATTTTTATTAAAGAAGATCCTTTATGATCGCTAGCAGGGAAGCCATATCAGTATACCATTCCTCAGTCATTGGACTGGATTTTTATTTCCACTGAAGAACAAGTTTTTTTACTGACTATCAGGGTTCTGTACAGCTATTGCTGCTTACCATAAGGAATCTTGATTATTCTACCTACTAACCCCAGAAAAATGTGTACTCCTTAAAGTACAAATGTCAGATGACATAAAAAAGTTAATTTTACGCTCCTTCCAGAATTGCATTATATTGGGGCAACTCCACAGTATATGAACCAAATTGGCACCTGTTTCCTAACAATGTCAGCGTTTATTACTACTAATAGCTCCAGATTTAAATAATTTATATGGGGGTCCAGTATATATTTCAGATAACAGATTCTATGTAAGTCAAGCAAAATTTCTTATATTGGATAATCAAAATTGTGTTCTTTTTCAGATATTTAGTTCACTGTCTTCAGTCAGAGCTTAACAATTACATGCCAGCATTCCTTGATGATCCAGACGAAAATAATCTTCAAAGGCCTAAAATAGGTTAGACTTGCTTGGTCATTTTGTCTTGCTATTAAATCAGTAGTTTATAGCCACTATTAATGGATTGAGTCAGTCTATTTTACCACTGATGTGAAATTTACATGTTCTCACTAACACCTTAGTTGTGTGTAAATCCACTATATACGGATAATAGATTAGTCTCTTTGGGATGGAATTTACATGAAAAATACTCTTTAAAATAAAGGTAAACTCACATTATCTAATGTCTCGGGAAGAACACTTGAAATGTTTGGTTAATCAGTGTTGTAGATAAAGAAATTAGCTTTTGGAAAGTGAGGAGTGTATCCATGTATAAAATTTCAGATAATTAGCATTTACTGGTATGTCTTCCACTGACAAGTATTAAATAATCTACTCAGGTTTGAAGAAAAAACATTTACGTTCTTCTAAAATAAAATATAAAGTTTAGATCTTTTGGATAAGAAGATTGAAAGTTATTCTGAAATTAAAACATTTTTCTGTGTTGAGAAATTCTTTATTAAAAAAAAAAAAGAAAAATATTGATTAAAAAGCAGTTTTTCCCCTATCAGTTTCTGTATTTCCTTTACTGTTGTCTCAGATATTTGGCTTGAATAAGGGTTTGTGTCATTGTCCAGCTTCCTCTTTTGCATGATCCTGAAGTACAGTCAGTTGCTATGGTAATGGATGCCACATAACAACCTAGATAGTCGTAAGTTTTCGTTTGACATTACAAATGGTTGTATGGAAACAACAAGAAATTTCATTATGTTTTAACTGTGGGATCAAGTAGGGGTAGGAAGAAAGACTATGCAATAAAAAGCTTTTATTTAAAAAACAATTACAAACTAGGAAATGTGAAGAAAAAATGAAAAACTAGGGAAAGGCTTTGTTTAGTGCATATTAAATCTAGTGTGAAAGCCCTTCTTTACAATTTAAAAACTATTCAACCTTCATTTTGATCTTTGCTTATAATCTTTAGCTGGCAAATAACTTAAAATCTCAGGAAAAATGTTTAGTCATCACAATTATAATATTGTATACAAAGAAAACGTACAATATTCTGATCTGACTGAAAATGTAAATATGCCATCACATGGTGACCTGCACTGTGGAGGGAAAGGGTATGTTTGCATCTTTCTGCGATCTGAATTATATAAAGCTTAGTAGATAATAATGTGAGTCTGCACTATACAGTCAGATGCGAGACTATTACATTTTTCACATTAAAGTTTATCCTGGTATTTACTGTGTTTAAATACTAAGTATTTTCAAGTAACTTTATAGGTTTTAGCACTGAAACATTCAGGGGATGATTTTTGTCAATCACACGACTTTTAAACTTTTGAGCAACCGTGAAAATAACATGGCTGATTTATTTAATAAGAACTTCAAGTTCTCGTAATTCCATATGTATGTTTAAAAAAAGAACACAACTCACCGGCCCCCAAACAAATCCCACCATCTTTGGGCATTAGTGATAGTGTTTCTTCATCTGAAAAACTAAACGTGCCCTACAGACTATTAAACTTTCTTAACAGGAAATCTCTAGCACTGTTTTAGTTACCAGTTTGAGTTAAAGCTAGGAGGAGGAGTGCAAAGTGTCTATTTATAATGTAGTGGTAGAAAGATGGAACTAAAATAATAAACACCCTAGGCATTTGTGAGCAAGAGGACATTGTATGTAATTTTAACTACTTTATGTGCCATATATTAATTTGGACTTACAATATAATCCTTGGCTATGTTCCGTTAGAAGTTGGAAAACCAATAATTATTTGTCTTCTGCCAAAAAGCATGCTATTTATCACTAGTATGGAATAGCTTAAATGCGTTGTATGTGTAGGAACTCTAACTTATAAGAATTTTTTACTGTATTTATTTTGTGTTGGAATCTAAACGGTATAATTAGTTGGTTTCTGTAATTGCATAGTTTAATAAAATGCTATGAAGATTCAACTTTAATCACGTAGCTTTCTATTTTTAAAATAGATTTTTGTTCATTCGTAAGTTCTTGAAATTTAGTATGGAATAAACAAATACCAAGTGTGCAGGAGCCATTCTGGAACAGTGTTCTAATTTGTCTTTCATAATTCATGCAGTAGTTACCTAATGTGATCGAATTCAATTTGGATGCCTGAACCTACTTTTTTTTTTTTTAAACGGTAAATACTAATGTGTACTAATACATGCTTCTCTGTCTCTGTAGATGATGTCTTGCATACACTAACTGGAGCTATGTCCCTGTTGCGACGATGTAGAGTGAATGCTGCACTGACTATACAGCTCTTCTCCCAGCTCTTTCACTTTATCAACATGTGGCTTTTTAATAGATTGGTTACTGACCCAGATTCCGGATTGTGTTCGCATTACTGGGGAGCCATCATCCGTCAACAGTTGGGCCATATCGAGGCCTGGGCAGAAAAACAGGGCCTAGAGCTGGCTGCTGATTGCCACCTAAGCAGGATAGTGCAGGTGAGTGGTGGTGGTCTTGGTTCTCAGTGAAACGTCGTCCTCATGAGGTGTTCTTTCAAAAATACAACATGATGTAATTGTGTAAATGTATTCTAGAACCCTGGTTCAGTGTGTAGAGTTGTAAAAGCCTCTCTGTAAATTAGTGCAATCATTCACTGAAAATGAACTGAATATCTGGATGTGTTTTTTCCCCAAGAGAATCAAATCAGTTTCTTCCTAATACACTGAGTTTGATTAGTTTGCATGGATATAGCATGGAAAATTAATCTGTTACCTAGTTTAGGGTTTCCTTGGTTCCTGAACTTAGAGGCAGAGTATTTGTGTTGCAGAAGAGAAGAGGGATTTTGAAAATGAAGTTTACATCACTTTTGCAGCAATTCTGACTTCTTGCTGCATGGTGTCCTCTGCTCTGCCTTCCCTGTAGACAAAAAGAAACTGTGAAATAAATAAGGGCTCTGGTTATATTCCATTCTTAAATTATAATTAAGTCTCCGGTGTGTTTTGGTTTTTTTTTAAGGCAACTACACTACTTACCATGGATAAATACTCACATGATGACATTCCAAATATTAACAGTACCTGCTTTAAGTTGAATTCTCTACAGCTACAGGCATTACTGCAGAATTATCACTGTGCTCCAGATGAACCATTTATCCCAACAGTAAGTCATTTAATGCATTGTTCAACATTTCTGGGGAAAATAGTGTGGCTATAGAGTTTAATCACCACTTGCCTGTAAAATAGTAAATGTATTGATTGACTATCACTTTTATAGGTGTAGTAGTGAGAAATAGTGTTAAAATCTTTACTGTAGAAATTAAATGAAAGGATCAAATATTTTGCTTTCTCTAAAGAGTAGGTGAAAATTCTTCATCTAAGTCATATTCCTTCAGAACAGGGTGTTGGAAACATCTTCAGATGAACAAATGGATACATACAGTCTTTTGCATGCTGAACCAGTTCTAAGGTTAAGGCCAAACAATTACTGGAAAAATGTCTAATATTATAAATCTTGCCTAATGACAAGTCTGTGGATTTTGTGTGTGTGCAAAAGCCAATGGATTTTTGTGTGTGCAGAATTCCACTAAGTGTATGTCTACACTGCAGCTGTGAGGTTTGATTTCCAGCACTGGAAGACAGCCTGGAGCTAGCTCTGCTTGAACTAGCATGCTAAAAGTAGCCGTGAAATAACTAAAAATAGCAGTTGCCCAACCTGCTGCCCATGCGTGGCACAACATTCACATTGCTATTTTTAGTGTGCTAACTTGAGCTGAGCTAGCTCAAGTCTGTCTGCCTGTGCTGGGAATTACACCTCCCACCAGCAAAGTAAACATCTTAGAGATGTTAGAATAAGCCATAAGTCACAGGATAGCTTTTTCTCCTAAGAAGGTTTTTCATATTAAAAAGGTAAAAGTTTAAGCAATGTTTTTAGTGTTCTAAACATTTTATTTTAATAGCAGCAACAAATATGTTAGTGTGCATATGCAAGTGCCTTTTGTTTAGTAGTGTTCCTGCACTGAACCATTTGTAAAGTCTTCGTAACCGAGGTAGAGCTGACTCTGCAGTGTAATTTTAAGTGTCTACCAATTGAAAATCTGTGAATATGGCCTAAATTTGAAAATAAACACAATTTTTCATCCTCTTCTTTACTGCAGAACATAGCTTAATTTAAACTGTCATTTTACAAGCAAGATTCACCCATCATTTTTTAATCATTCATTTGCTGTTAGAGACCTGGAAAAAATTGATTAAATTATCATCTTTGCATTAATAACACTGTTTGCTTCTTTTTTTTTTTTAAGCAGCCTTTGCTGGTGGTTACTTTATAGTGGTATCCAGGATACCAGAATTCACTGTATACTAGAAAAGACTCAGTACACCTGGACACGTCCGTAAAGTCTGAGAAGAGGCCCTAGATTCTAACAGAAGAGGATCCAAGTTGCTCTGAACTCACCCTCACTGGATACTTGAGAGATCTGAAGGAGTTAGAATTTTTTCAGATCCAAGACTGTGTGTTAGTTTCTTGTGTTTTGGGCCCCAAATAGGTGTTGGTTCCTATTTTGAGGTCCTTCAAGGCTCTGCACTGTGACTTATTGAGTGATGCAAATCAGTCCTTGGTCCTGAACCCTCCTCACTCTTTAAAGCTCTTTTGTGGCCTGCTTGAAATTTGCAAAAGCTGTTTCCTAGATTTCAATTTATGCTTTCATGAAGCTCTGTTCTCTTAATTGTGAATCCAGATCAGATGCTTAGGGCTTGTCTATAGCGGCACTGCTGTAGCTCTTCAGTGTAGATGCTGCCTGCACCGACAGGAGGGTGTCTCCCATTGGCATAGGTAATCTGCCTCCCTGAGAGGTGGTATCTAGGTTGAAGGAAGAATTCTGTGAACCGAGTGCTAAGTGCACCTGGAATTAGGTCAGTTTAACTATCTCGCTTGGGGGAGTGTGCATTTTTCACACCCCTGAGCAACCTAGTTGGGTCAACCTAACTTTTTAGGTTTCAGAGTAGCAGCCATGTTAGTCTGTATTCGCAAAAAGAGAACCTCTCAGGGGGGCAGATTACCTATGCCAGTGGGAGACACCCTCCTGTCGGTGTAGGCAGCGTCTACACTGAAGAGCTAGAGCAGTGCTGCTGTAGACAAGCCCTAAGCATCTGATCTGGATTCACAATTAAGAGGGCCTAATCACATCAGCCACACTATCAGAGGCTCGTTCACCTGCACATCTACCAATGTGATATATGCCATCATGTGCCAGCAGTGCCCCTCTGCCATGTACATTGGTCAAACTAGACAGTCTCTACGTAAAAGAATAAATGGACACAAATCAGATGTCAAGAATTATAACATTCAAAAACCAGTTGGAGAACACTTCAGTCTTTTTGGTCACTCGATTACAGACGTAAAAGTTGCAATTCTTCAGCAAAAAAACTTCAAAAACAGACTCCAACGAGAGACTGCTGAATTGGAATTAATTTGCAAACTGAATACAATTAACTTAGGCTTGAATAGAGACTAGGAGTGGATGGGTCATTACACAAAGTAAAAGTATTTCCCCATGTTTATCCCCTCCCCTCCCCCCACTGTTCCTCAGACATTCTTGTCAACTGCTGGAAATGGCCCACCTTGATTATCACTACAAATCTCCCCACTGTATTTTCCACTGAATGCATTCGATGAAGTGAGCTGTAGCTCACGAAAGCTTATGCTCAAATAAATTTGTTAACTTTTTAGAGTAGACCAAGAATTATTTTGAGACAGCAGTAGTTTAGTCTCCCGTGTCTAATGGTACTGTCTATCTTACATATAGTTTTATACTGTTGCCCATCATTGTCGTATCTGAGTGCCTTCCATGTAAAATGGATAGCAATAGCAAAGTCTCCAATGGACTGCATGAAGTTTCTGGCATTTTCCCCTTTTTGGGGTGAAAATATGCTTAAGGTAGGGTTTTGGTTTTGATTTTTTTCAGGGTGATTTGGCTCAACATTTTATATTGGTTGATGGGCTTTTTTGCATGGGGAGTGTTTCATTGTTTTTAGTGTCATTCTGGTGGCAAAGAGGTTTTGTAGTATTACCTAAAGACAGTCAGATTCTGGATTTGCTGATCTCCTCTGGAAATTTGTTCCATATCTGGATCCCCTCAATTGAGAATCCTTTATCCTTATTTTCAAAGTGGCAGGGAAGACAGGAGCAGTGATCTCTGGGAGTCTTTAGTCACAAATCTGCAGACAGGAGACAGCCATGTGATGATCGCTTTATACTTGGTTGAGATGGAAGTGCATTTCAGCAGCAGCAGCTGTGACTGAGCTGGCCTTTTCAGGATCCCCTCTGCTCACTCCAAATGGGGAGGGGGCTAGAAAAGGTGCCCCAAACATAGGCTGTGTCTCACTCTTCCGACTGGATGGCCATATACAGTGGAATCACTCAACTCCGCGGCTGAAATGAGGTATGACAATTAATTTTGCCACCTGGAATGTCCGCACCCTTATGGACTCTCAGTGCAGTGAATGCCCAGAAAGAACAACTACCATAAGTGCCAGAGAACTGACAAGACTCTACATTGACATTGTAGCTCTTAGTGAGACCCACCGGGCTGATGAGGACCAATTAAAAGAGGATGGAGGTGGCTACATCTCCTTTTGGAAAGGAAAGCCACCTGAAGAGAGACGAATTCATGGGATTGGCTTTGCCATAAAAAATAAGATCGCCAGTCAGCTTTGGAGCTTCCCGTGGGGATCAACAAGTGTCTCGTGACTCTTCGGCTCAAGCTTAGCAACAACCAGTACGCTACGGTCATCAGCGCATAGGCCCCACACTCGATGATGAGGAAGACAGTAAGGAGCAGTTTTATAGAACGCTTGATGTAGTCCTCCCAACCACACCTAAGGCAGACAGTCATCCTCCGGGGAGATTTCAATGCCAGAGTCGGATGGGATTCCCAACTGTGGAGAGGCACAATAGGTAAAGAAGGTGTGGGAAATGTAAACCCCAGTGGTATTCTCCTCCTCAGCAAATGTGTGGAGCATGACCTGCTCATCACAAATACCACCTTTAGGCAGAGTAACAAATTTAAGACCACCTGGAAGTATCCTTGGTCCAAACACTGGCACCTTACTGATGTCTCTATAACACGGGCTATGAGAGGTACCGATCACTATTGGACAGACCATAGATTAGTAAGATCAGTCATGTATCTGCAGCTCGCTCCACCACACCGCAAACACCCAAAGACCAAGCGAAAGCAGTACAATGTCAAAGCACTTCAAGACCAAGCCAGCTGCAAGACATTCCAGGAACATCTGTCTGAGAGACTCTCACCTGCCTAACAATATCACTGACATTCAAGAACGCTGGGATCAACTTAAAAACACCGTTCACAATACATGTGCTGAAACAGGGTATTCGACTTGTCAGCACCAAGACTGGTTTGACAAAAACAATGAGGAAATCCTAGCATTAATTGAGAAGAAAACAAATGCATGTTGTAACTGGCAAAATGATTCCTCTAATAAACAAAAACATGAGGCCTATCACCTGCTTAAATCCAAAGTCCAAAGGAGGCTACATGACATCAAAAACAAGTGGTGGCAAGAGAAGGCCTCTGATATTCAGGGTTTCATAGACCAGGATGACATGAGAAGCTTCTTTCAAGCAACAAAAGCTATATATGGGCCACGCTCCAAAGGCCCAACCCCCTTACGCTCTCAGGAAGGCTCCGCCCTCCTCAAGGACAATGCAGCCATTAGACAACGCTGGAAGGAGCACTTTGAGAGCCTACTAAACCGTGAATCCATAGTTTCTGAAGACACCATTGAATTTATTCCACAGTGGTCAGCAATGGAACACCTTGCTGATCCCCCATCTTCTGAGGAAGTCCGGCATGCCGTCACTAAGACAAAAAATCATAAGGCACCAGGGCCAGACGGCATCCCAGTGGAGTTTTTTAAAGCTGGTGGAACAATGCTCAAGCACAAACTTTGCCAACTCCTTGACAAAATCTGGACCTGTGAAGAAATTCCACCTGCCTTTAAGAACACCAGTGTTGTTTCAGTATTCAAGAAAGGGGACAAATCTTTGTGTGGGAACTACAGAGGTATTGCTCTCCTCTCCATCGCAAGGAAGATTCTTGCCTGGATTCTACTAAACCGCCTCCTCCCCCTTGCTGGGGAATTCCTCCCTTAATCACAGTGTGGCTTCAGGCCATCCCAAGGCACAACTGACATGGTCTTCGTGGCATGACAGATTCAGGAGAAGTGCAGAGAGCAACACCAGGAACGGTTCATGGCATTCATCGACCTAACCAAGGCCTTTGACTCTATCAATCATGATGCTTTATGGAGGGTGCTGGGTAGGTTTGGCTGTCCACAGAAATTCATTTCCATCATCAGGCTACTCCATGATGGGATGGCAGCCACCATTTTGTGCAACAGCTCAGAGACCGAACCATTCACCATTAGCACCGGTGTCAAGCAAGGCTGTATCATTGCTCCAACACTCTTCTCCATTCACCTTGCCGTGATCCTGATTCTCTTTCGTGACCGCCTTCCTGACGGAATCAGCATTGAGTATCGTATGGATGGCGAACTCCTCAATCTTCGATAAAAGAAAAGGAGTACTTGTGGCACCTTAGAGACTAACCAATTTATTTGAGCATAAGCTTTCGTGAGCTACAGCTCGCTTCATTGGATGCATACTGTGGAAAATACAGAAGATGTTTTTATACACACAAACCATGAAAAAATGGGTGTTTATCACTACAAAAGGTTTTCTCTCCCCCCACCCTACTCTCCTGCTGGTAATAGCTTATCTGAAGTGATCACTCTCCTTACAATGTGTATGATAATCAAGGTGGGCCATTTCAGCACAAATCCAGGTCTTCCCCCCTCGCCCCCCCCCCACAACAAACTCACTCTCCTGTTGGTAATAGCTTATCTAAAGTGATCACTCTTCTTACATGTTCTGTATTTTCCACAGTATGCATCCGATGAAGTGAGCTGTAGCTCACGAAAGCTTATGCTCAAATAAATTGGTTAGTCTCTAAGGTGCCACAAGTACTGCTTTTCTTTTTGCGAATACAGACTAACACGGCTGTTACTCTGAAACCTGTCAATCTTCGATGTCTCCAAACAAAATCTAAGATAATGGGAATTGGCATCACTGACCTTCAGTATGCAGATGACTGTCATTCTTGCACACACAGAGGCTGACCTGCAAAGCACCCTAAATCTTTTTGCAGATGCCTATCACAGCCTGAATCTCTCTCTCTCTCTCTCTCTCTCTGTCTCAGCATAAGGAAAACCCAGGTACTCTATCAGCCCTCACCTGCTGTGGGAAAATCTGCAGGGCAAGAATTGGGCACTTCAGCCACTTAAAAACTCACCAATGAACCCTCTTGGCAGACATCATCCTTGCACCAAGGGATAGCTGAAGAAGAAGCAGATTCTCATGTGAGCTGTGTTGTCCCAGAGAAGCAGAGCTGTCAAATGGTTCATAGATCAAAATTTGGTCTATAATTTAGAACCAGGGCTTGATCCATTAATTACTTTGAAGATTAGGGCCAAAGCCTTAAACTGGCATTGAAAGCTGACTAGAAGCCAGTATAATGGGTTCTCAAACTGTGGGTTGGGACTCCAAAGTGGGTTGCACCCCTGTTTTAATGGGGTCGCCAGGGCTAGTGTTAGACTTGCTGCGGCCCGGGACCGAAGCCTGAGCCCCACTGCTCAGGGCCAAAACCAAAGCTTGAACGGCTCCAGCTCTGGGTGGCAGGGTTCAGGTTACAGGCCCCCTTCCTGGGTTTGAAACCCTTGGGCTTCGGCTTTGGCCCCCCACCCAGGGCGGCAGGGTTCGGATTCCCCTCTCCCTCCCTCCCCCCGGCTCGGGGCGGCGGGGCTCAGGCTTTGGTCCCCCCTCTTGGTGTTGTGTAGTAAATTTTGTTGTCAAAAGGGGGTCACAGTGCAATGAAATTTGAGAACCCCTGAAGTATAAGGAGTAGAGTACCTGATGTGCTCATGGCGACCTAAACCATGGAGAAGGCAGGCAACCACATTTTGTACCAGCTGAAACCTGTACTCTATCTTGACTTGCACCTTCAGATACAGTGAGTTACAGTAATTCAGCCTGGAGGTGACAAATGCATGGATCATTGTGGAAAGGGAGCTGGAAGAGAGAGGGCATTTTTATGTACTGATGATACCTGGTCATCCATGCTTAGTAAGGAGTCACTCACTTTTCAGCTATTCTCAGGATTATCACTGCTATTAAGTTGGTCCACTGCGGTGGGGATCTGCAGAGGGAGTCATAAGAAAAAAATTACTTGCCAGTAACAAGTGTTTTGCTTTTGTATATCCTAATTTAACCGCCCCCCCCCCCCCCCATTCTACTTTGGAGTGTTAAAAGTAATTTCTTCTGATTTGGAGAGGAACTGAGGAATGGTTAGCGTGGTGGGCTCTTTAATAACTGCTTCTTAAACGCTGTGTCTGAGGAGTGTCTTGTACACTCAAAACATTCACATTTCAGGTTAAAATTTTCCAAGGTTTCTCTGACCTGCTGTGACATTTTTAGAAGATTGCGTATAAGAAGAGAGAGACAAAATGTCTTATTTATTTTTTTAAAATGTGGTGGTGTTTGAACCGCTCTGGAGTGGAAGCAACCGGAGAGACAATCATGGCATGAAGATGGTCTTCCCTTTGAATGTTCCGATGAAAAGTGAACACTGTGACAATTGTTAACTTTTGAATTTCTTTTGCTAAGCTCATAAAAAGCTCAATTAAGGAAAGACCTCACTGTGTATACATATGTTGCTAATTTAGCTGCACAATGTACATGAAACTTTGCAAGATATGAAGGGCTGCTTTGCACTATATAGTATGTGCAAGTGGGAGCATCACTCTGATGTACCTTTGATCATTCCAAAATTTTTTATGGTATGGACCCCTTTGGATTTATTTACTGTGGTACAGGATAAGGGCTCCCCCTCCAGTGAACCTTCTAAGAAGTGTGGGACAGGGTATTCTGATAGCAAATAGCTAACTCCTCCCAGATTATGGAATTATATATTATCAAATTTTTTGTGAGCTACTAGAGCTTTCATATTCTGGAATAAGTAGCCCCTTTTAATGCATTTCCCCATCTTTCTTTTGTACAAAAAGGGACAAAATATTGTACAAAAATTATATTACACTTTTTTACCCCCAGGACAAGAAATGTCAAAATTTAGGTTGCCATGTGCACTTGACTGTGCATACGCATTACAGTATAGTTTTTAATTACATGATCACATACTAATTCTCAAATGCAGACCTCATGTAAAAATGTCTAATATATGTTCATTGGTGCATTGACTTAAGTTAAAAAAGAGAAGATATTAGAAGATGCTACACAGGGTTGGAGAATGAAGGTGCATGATACTGGATTTGATAAAGCTTGTATTGTAATATATAGGCACATGTATCGGGGTACAGTTGAGGTTTTATGTGCAATTTTAGCTTTGTAATTTCTTGAATTTTGGCTGCTTAATGGTGCAATCATAGTTTTCTTAATATATATAATATATATATATATTTTTTTAATAGTGGAATTAATTTAGCCCTTTAAATATAGCGGTGTCCTTTTGTCTTATGTCCAGGAGTTGATAGAGAATGTAGTGGCTGTTGCAGAAAATACAGCAGATGAACTAGCTCGTAGTGATGGCAGAGAAGTCCAGCTAGAAGAGGATCCTGACCTACAGCTGCCTTTTCTTTTGCCAGAAGATGGCTATTCATGTGATGTTGTCAGAAATGTTCCAAGTGGTTTACAAGAATTTTTAGATCCACTATGCCAGAGAGGTCAGTCCTGCTACTATTAAACTGTATATTAATGTCATTTTTCTCTAGTATAGTAAATGTAGAACTTGAGGTATGTTTAGAGGTATTTATTATTTTTTCCTCAATCACAATAGTGTTCAATCCTTATTTCATTATCCTTTGCTTTACACTTTCATTAAACTATTTAAATTTACCTCACTCACATGGTATGTAAAACTTGTATATACTTTTCTGAATTTTACTTTCGTATGACAATGTGAATCCCCTTGGCATAGTGCATGTTTATTTCAGACTTCTAAATAATTGAAGTGAGCTTCTGTGTGTTGACAGTGTGTGTTTAATAACCACCTACATCAAGGTCTTTATACATGGACCTGTAAAAAGAGAGCAATGTTCCCTGTGTGGTCCTTCCTTTTGTAAAGTGCTACCACTTTGGATCCTGCAGAAATGAAAAATAACAGGAAAGACAGGAGAAACATGGCATGAAAGAAAATTGGGAGAAAGTGCATAAACTGGAAGAGGAGGGAGAAAGGGCGGTGTGTCTCCTTTGTGTTCTACCAAGTCTTTTCAAAGGCACAATACTACCAAGAACTGCTGCTTTGGTTTTACAGCCAGTCCTCTGTCTGTAGAACAGCTTAAGTTCAAAGAAGTCATAAATGACCCCTTAATGTTTAGTAAGTGCATTGGGTTCCTCAGGTGGAAGATGCTTTTAAGAACTGTAAGGTTGTGGTGTTAATCATGTGCTTGTGACAGTGTGTAATTCTTACATGCCTGTAATCTTTTGTTCAGCATACACAATTCAAAACATTTAAACAAATAAGGATAAATATTGCTGTATGGTATTAATGCACCAGCAAAACTGTTACTTTTAGCTGTGTTTCACCAACTAATTCTTTGAGTGGCACACGCTCACTTGTGCTTTTTTCCCCTCTAGGCTTTTGCAGGCTGACACCTCACCCACGTTCACCAGGCACTTGGACAATGTATTTTGAAGGTGCAGACTATGAAAGTCACCTGTTACGCGAGAATGCTGAACTAGTAGGTATTCATTTTGGGGTAATTCAGAGCAAGAGTCTATAAATATTAACCTGCAGTGAACTATATTTTGTGCGTACTCAGTTTTTATCCTTATTCCAAAGAATAGATTTCATTGCTGTTTGTTATTTGGCTTCTTAGGCCTGGGCTACACTGCGGGGGGTGGGGGGTGGGGGTTTCAAATGAAGATACTTCGACTTCAGCTACACGAATAGCATAGCTCAAGTTGTGTATCTTAGTTCGACTTACCTGGCCGTCCTCACGGTGGCGAGTCAACTGCGGCAGCTCCCCTGTCGACTCCGCTTACTCCTCCTGCCATGGTGGAGTACAGGGTTCGATTCGGGGATTGATTTATCACGTCTAGACAAGATGCAATAAATTGATCCCCGATAGATTGATCGCTACCTGCCGGTAGTGAAGACGTACCCTTAGCAAAGAAAAATAACGATTTGTAGAAATGTTTCAAGATCAGCTTATATCAACGTTTCCCTATCTTTGTCATAGCATGCCTATCATAAAGTAAACAATTTTTCAATGGGGAGCAGAAGGCAAAGGAATTTCCCTCAAAAATACTATTAAACTATTCATTTACAAAATTATGTGTACAGGGCAACCTGTTTGTTTGTTTACTTGGGTATCCTTTTCTGCTTTGGGCTGTGTAAACCAGCAGTCAGTAACTAAATATTAATATTGAATATTCAGTAATCTAGCACATACATCTGTTTTTGCCAAATCTTCAGGGAAATGTATTCTTGGGTTTTGGTTTTTTTCCATTTTCATTTTTGTTTTGCTTGTTGGAGCATTCTTGGGCAACAAGACTCAGTCTAAAAAACACTTATTTAACCTTTTTGTAAAAGACCAGTACTACTTCAATGAGAGGTTTGTGTCATAGCCTAAATATTTTGATATTGTTATAATTGCATTAGTTTACCAAAAATATAATATGATGAAATCAAGAAAACCAGAATTAAAGCAGAACGTGCCGTCCCCCTACTCAACTGCTTCGAAGAAATCATTAGGATGGAATGATAAAATGTCTGCCAAACTGAGAGATGGGGACTCAAGAAATCCTAAACCCAAAGGTTTTTTCTTCATCCTTTCTAAAGCTGATGCAACAGTGGCATCCCTAGCAAAGGAAATGGCAATTCCTGCTAAGAGGGATTCTTTCTCAGAAGACCCTACAGACAGGATGGTAGAAATCATCATTAGACAGGATTTACAAACTGCCTTTAGGAGCCTCACTGGGAATTTTTTTTTTTTTAAACCACAATATCCTGGTTGCAATAGCATAAAGAAGCTTAGCCCCTTAGAACCATGCCAAATTTAAGTTGTTAGTAAAGAAAAAAATCTCCTTCCAATTCAGTCAGTCACTGAGACCCATCCTGCCTTGGTCCTAAAATATACTTGAGGGCGTATCTCATTTAAGACATCTGGTGCTAATAGGCATCAGAAAAGTGGGTACAAGAGGTAGTGCAGCTGAGGTATTCTCTTGGGCTTCATATTCTTCCACACCATTTTTTCATCTCCTCACCTCAAGCAGTGACAAAAAGTCAACTCATCCTGAAGGAAATCTTGTATGCCCTAGAGCTACGGGCAGTAGACCTTGTCCCTTAAAAATAGGTAACAAGGTTCTACTCCATATTCCTCATAGTAAGAAAAAGCTCTGGAGGAGTCTGGGCTGTGTACGCTCAAAAGGCTGAAGGGGTTGATGAAGAAAACAAAAGTCAGGATGGAGACTGTCTTCCTCTGTCTCTGTAATCTCTCCAGGAAACTACCTCATATCAGTGGACCTGTCAGAGACTTACAATATGACACTTTCATCAGCCAAGTCTTCAGTTCATCCATAGCAGTTGTTGTCGTTAATACAAAATGTTACACTTTGGTCTCACATACCCCTCCAAGAGTGTTCACAAATAATGCTAATAGATTAGATGACTTGTCTGGGGATTTGTCTGTACCAGTTATTAGATGGTAGATCTCTTCATGACACAGTTAACGCTAATGGAGCTATTGCAAGGGTCTGCTCTCCATCATCTGAATAGATGGGATAGAGTTTGCTTATGTATTCCAGTTTCTAATACTTTGAATCTGATTGATTGGCTACTCAGTGATAAATCGTAAAACACATTGGATGCTCCTCCAAGGTAAATGGCTCTTCTGGCCTCATGCAGGCATTCCACCATCTCAGACTATACAGGAGTGTGGACAAAAAGGAATAACAGCCAAAGGAAACAAAGTGTTTCAGCTCTTCGGGATTAGACCTCTGACCATGACACCTCAGGCCTCCTCGTTAAATAATGCCATAAATGCAGGCTCATCCAAGTCTTATGGTATGCAGGCTCTTTGGGACAACCTGTCTAGCCAAGCCAAAAATTAAAAATGTCTTCCAGTAAATAGTGGAATATAGTATAAGACATTACAGTTAAGAAGTGAACAAACCTGAACTGCCTCCAGTATTTGGAAACGGAAGGTCAATATCCCAGAAGTCTTGGACTAGTTAGAGACCAGTCACAAAAAGGAAGTAATCAAGTAACACATTGTCCATTTGTCACTAATGTAAGCTAATATCACTCTGAATTATACACAGTAGATCTCATGAGTAAGAAAGTGCCATTTTTACAGTTGCTTTTTTAAAAATAAATTTTACTTTGTGAAATCCATAATGAAGTGGATAATTTGGTTCTAGAGCAAGTGACGACGACTTCTTTTTGAGCCACCAATTTTTTGAGAGTTAAAATTGAGTTTTACTCCTGGTGGGTAGTCTGTAAAATTTTAAAAATAAATACTTCTGAAGATTTGCTTTACATTGACTTAGTTTCTAACCCTTTGTTTGCAAAGGAGCTGAAAGATGGAAGCAGTGACAAAGCTATATGTTCCCTGGGTCTTGTGACTTTTTCCTCTACATAGTGTTTTTGGAGAAATCTGTCACTTCTCTAGTGGGTTTTTAATGGACTTGAAACCTGATTGTGTTCCAATTTAAATCAATGGAAAAACTCCTATTAAATAAAATGGGAGCAGGCTCCTGTTTTGCCGCAGTCTTTGGCACAAGAGTGCTGGGGTAGACTTCGCTTAGCATTTCCTTGCTTTAAAAAAAAAAAAATTAACTTTGCCACAATGGTGTTTCATTTTTTTAAATTGTGTAACTTTTGTCTTATGAAACTCGCAGTGAGAGAGTTTTGCTTCATTTGGACACTACTATGGGCTTCATATACTTAAGATTGTAGTGTCACCTACATTACCTAACAGGGTATTGGCACCATAAGAGAATACCATGAAAATTATCTACTGCAAATATTCACTGGTGATTTTTTTCAAACTTAAATGTCTTGCTTGCTTTTTTGTGAAGTATTAAAAGGTTTTAATCTGCTCTTAAAATATTTATTGCCCCAGTATTTTTGCACATTAATTTTGTTTTCTAGAGGTTGGGTTTAAAAAAACTGAAACAAGGTTCAAAGAGCACAGTTATCATAAAATGATTTAACTAGTTTTCAGCTTTTATTTTTGTTAAATGATTTTAGAATTGTAGATCTCTTAGACCTCAGTAAATTTTTAGGTAGACTTTGGCCTTTCCTTTGGCAGTGATCTGAGCACAGATGTAATGCTGATAACCTCTGTCTAAACTAATACTAATCAAGAGTCACAGGTGTTAAAGTGAAAATGATTTGTAAAAGGAGCTTTTGTATGTCAACAGGTATTCCATCCAATCATTCATTATAGTTTATTTTATTGATTTAGGCTATTTTATGCAGAAATCTTCATACTCAGTTTTGCTGTTAATGCAAACTTACATGTTTGTTTCCCTCCCTCCCCCCTATTTGATAGACTCAGCCTTTGAGGAAAGAACCTGAAATCATCACAGTAACATTAAAGAAACAAAATGGAATGGGCCTAAGCATTGTGGCTGCTAAGGTATGAAAACATATTGCAGTAAAATCATCAAGCAACACTTTTTACTTTAACATTTCCTTAAACATGTTCTGGGGAAGTCTATGTTGCATACCATATTTAGCCTGCTAGGTTCCTGGCTATGAAATGCTGGTCTACAAAATACACAGAATCTGAACAAAGTAAGAGAAATAACAATTTAAATCAGAAAATTTTAATATTGAAATTGTGTCCTATAATGAATTTTTGGATTTAATTTTGTAATTTGGCACTCTTAATATTGACCATATCACACTAATTGTTAATATATTACATTCATACTTGTATTTTTTTAAGTTAAATATTGATGCTATCAACCCTTTGTATTTGGATATTTAGGTTTTGATCTGAGTATGAAAAGATAATGAAAACTGATTCACTGCTAAAAAAGTAGCAGAAACTCTTTATGATGAGTAATAAATGCCAGTTTTTATGGAAGTGTTATATTTTTATATGCATTAAAATTTAAAAATGAGTTGTTAAAAAAATGATTCTAGTATGTAAACGGAAGTTTCTATCTACTGTGTAGTGAACTGAAATTAGGTGCCTATGTGATTTTAATTTTTGTTTCATCTTATTGATCTATAAAATACTATATGCAGAGTAGCTGGGCCAAGAGGAGGCTCCCTTTTGAAAGTTTGCCTTATAAGGGGTACTGGCTATAGATTCGCCTTGGCTGTGGTAACATAAAGAATGCACATATTACTCCAGCCACCAGATGGAGGGCTCTACCTATTGGCTAGGTCTGTCTATTATATGGGCTTTATGTAGCAGACACAACATTCTCTTGATTTTCAGCTTTTAGTGTGATTTATTTATTAATAATTTATATAACTGTGATGCCCAAAAGCCCCAATCATGAGTAGGCCATGAACAAACACATGAAGAGACAATGTCTTTTTGCTGTGCAGTAGATGACCTGTGTCAAAACACTTAAGTTACTGTCCCAACGAGTTTACATCCTAAAGATGCTATTATCTGACGGCTTTTAAGCTGTCAGACGTGACTGAGTACTTGTAAAGATTTTTCTTTTAGCTGAAATTTTGCGTATTTCAGAATGTGTTTCTGCTTGAGGGGTGGTGGAGTTTAGATTATTTTTAATTTATTTTTAATGTTCTGTTCCTGCCATCGGGGGCGGGGGGGGGGGTTAAGGAATATACACCTAATTAGTATCTTGGACTACAAGAAAATAATTCCAAAATCTGAGAAATTGGAGACTAAAAATTTTAATTTTGTGCTGTTGACATGTTAGTGCAGTAGTAGTCAGACTTCTGACTGCCAACTGAATTTCAGTTCAGTGTTTGCTCAATATGGAAGTGGAACTGGTTTATTAAATTGATGAGAAGTCCTAATTTAGCATGAAAAAACTTTCTCATGTAAGGAGGAGCAGGGATATGAGATGGGGAAAATTGCTGTTTCCATTGGAACTGTCTTCCCTGTCGGGCACACAGTTTTCACTGGCAGCATACTCCTAATTTATAGCAGCAGTACACAACTGGGCTACTGCGTGGTGTCGAAATAAGTTTTAAAAAGTTGAGGTTAAAAAAATTATTCTCACCTGTGTGAAAATTAGTAAGAAGCAGATGTTCTGTCTCCTTATCCTGATGTTAATCTATGGCTATGTAGAAAATCTTTTTTGCCCAGCTAATGTGTATTTGAAATAGCAAAGTAAATAGTGAAATCTGTTATGTGATTACTTAAGAAACCAGTAGAATATTGGTTGCATAAAAGAGATGGTCTTTCGTTGAAAGCTGAATCAAATGGTCCTAGAAATAGAATGGAGATATTTTTCAAGTGGTTGCTTAGAACAGAGAATTGCTTATTAGAGAGAGCTGTTTTTTCAGTTTTCCTGTATTATCATAAAAGTAATAAAAGGTGCAAAAAAGTGTACAGGCAGTGCAATTTCCAAAGTTGTGTAGAAAAGAGCAATTGAAATTAGGTAAATGGTATTTGAGAAGCTGTAACAGTGAATATACTTTCTCATTTTTTGTTACTTTCTTTATCTATTGACTCTTGGTTTTTCCAGTGGATTTCAGTCATATATTTTGCTTTGGTACAGAAATTGAAATTCTGGAATGAGGGGAGAATGCAGTTTTGTTTTGTTTTTGTTTGTTGTTTTTTCCCCTGCAGAAAACGAGGAGGGAGAGAGAGATTATATTTGTTGAAATTTGCCCGGTCTAAAAAATCATTATGCTGTGAAATGAAGTTCTTAAAAGTATGGACTATCCAGAAAGACTTAGACCGCATGTGTCAGAGTGGAATTAATTTGTCGGTTGCACTTGCACACCATTGTTAACATTTTGCAAATTGTTTTTGCAATATTTATCTTCAAAATCGGAAAAGCATTGACTTTCAAATAATAATGTAAAATTATGTTTTATTGTAAGAAATGAAGGCCTCTCTCTGTGCTGCAGGTGGAACTCTTGGGCCCTTAGATGACAGGAGTGCTTCAAAAAAGGCAATAAAACCTGAAAATTACAATGATTACTCAGTAGATGGCACTGTTACAAATAACACAAGTATCAGTTTACTCGGCTGGAGATACTTTTATACTTCCAGTGCTAAAGTTTAAATTATAAATACAGATCTGTCTCTGACTTCAGTGACAAAAGAACTGTACTCATTTCATTACATTTCCAATAAACCTGGACGATTGGAAAAAGGCAGATATAGTGCCTGTCTTTAAAAAAGGGAAGGAGGAGGATCTGGGGAACTACAGACTGCTCAGCCTCACCACAGTCACTGGAAAAATCATGGAGCAGGTCCTCAAGGAATCCATTTTGAAGCAGTTGGAGGAGAGGAAGGTGATCAGGAACAGTCGACATGGATTCACCAAGGGCAAGTCATGCCTGACCAACCTGATTGCCTTCTATGATGAGATAACTGGCTCTGGATATGGGAAAAGTCGTAGATGCGACACTCCTTGACTTTAGCAAAGTTTTTGATACGGGTTCCCACGGTATTCTTGCCAGCAAGTTAAAGAAGTATGGGCTAGATGAATGGACTATAAGGTGGATAGAAAGCTGGCTAGATTGTCGGGCTCAACGGATAGTGATCAATGGCTCCATGTCTAGTTGGCAGCTGGTACCAAGTGGCGTGCCCCAGAGGTCGGTCCTAGGGCTGGTTTTCTTCAATATCTTCATAAATGATCTGGAGGATGGTGTGGATTTCACCCTCAGCAAGTTTGCAGATGACACTAAACTGGGAGGAGAGGTAAATACGCTGCAGGGTAGGGATAGGATACAGAGGGACCTACACAAATTGGAGGATTGGGCCAAAAGAAATCTGATGAAGTTCAACAAGGACAAGTGCAGAGTCCTGCACTTAGGACGGAAGAATCCAATGCACCGCTACAGACTAGGGACCGAATGGCTCGGCAGCAGTTCTACAGAAAAGGACCTACGGGTTACAGTGGACGAGAAACTGGATATGAGTCAACAGTGTGCCCTTGTTGCCAAGAAGGCCAATGGCATTTTGGGATGTATAAGTAGGGGCATTGCCAGCAGATTGAGGGACGTGATCGTTCCCCTCTATTCGACACTGGTGAGGCCTCATCTGGAGTACTGTGTCCAGTTTTGGGCCCCACACTACAAGAAGGATGTGGAAAAATTGGAGAGAGTCCAGCGGAGGGCAACAAAAATTATTAGGGGACTGGAACACATGAGTTATGAGGAGAGGCTGAGGGAACTGGGGATGTTTAGTCTACGGAAGCGAAGAATGAGGAGGGATTTGATAGCTGCTTTCAACTACCTGAAAGGGGGTTCCAAAGAGGATGGCTCTAGACTGTTCTCAGTGGTAGCAGATGACAGAACAAGGAGTAATGGTCTCAAGTTGCAGTGGGGGAGATTTAGGTTGGATATTAGGAAAACTTTTTCACTAGGAGGGTGGTGAAACACTGGAATGCGTTACCTAGGGAGGTGGTGGAATCTCCTTCCTTTGAAGTTTTTAAGGTCAGGCTTGACAAAGCCCTGGCTGGGATGATTTAATTGGGGATTGATCCTGCTTTGAGCAGGGGGTTGTACTAGATGACCTCCTGAGGTCCCTTCCAACCCAGATATTCTATGATTCTAAGGTCAAGTGCAGAGTTCTGCACTTAAGACGGAAGAATCCCATGCTCTGCTACAGGCTGGGGATCGACTGGCTAAGCGGCAGTTCTGCAGAAAAGGACCTGGGATTACAGTGGACGAGAAGCTGGATATGAGTCAACAGTGTGCCCTTGTTGCCAAGAAGGCCAACGGCATTTTGGGCTGCATTAGTAGGAGCATTGCCAGCAGTTTGAGGGAAGTGATTATTCCCCTTTATTCAGCAGTAGAGAGGCCACATCTGGAGTATCGCGTCCAGTTTTGGGCCCCCCACTGCAGAAATGATGTAGACAAATTGGGGAGGGCAACGAAAATTATTAGGGGGCTGGGGTGCACGATTTAGAATCAGAGAATATCAGGGTTGGAAGGGACCTCAAGACATCATCTAGGCCAGCCCCCTGCTCAAAGCAGGACCAATCCCCAACTAAATCATCCCAGCCAGGGCTTTGTCAAGCCTGACCTTAAAAACCTCTTAGGAAGGAGATTCCACCACCTCCCTAGGTAACCCATTCCAGCGATTCACCACCTTCCTAGTGAAAAAGATTTTCCTAATATCCAACCTAAACCTCCCCCACTGCAACTTGAGACCATTACTTCTTGTTGTGTCATCTGGTACCACTGACAACAGTCTAGCTCCATCCTCTTTGGAATCCCCTTTCAGGTAGTTGAAAGCAGCTATCAAATCCCCCCTCATTCTTCTCTTCTGCAGACTAAATAATCCCAGTTCCCTCAGCCTCTCCTCATAAATCATGTGCTCCAGCCCCCTAATCATTTTTGTTGCCCTCCTGCTGGACTCTTTCCAACTTTTCCACATCCTTCTTGTAGTGTGGGGCCCAAAACTGGACACAGTACTCCAGATGAGGCCTCACCAATGTCAAATAGAGGGGAATGATCACGTCCCTCGATCTGCTAGCAATGCTCCTACTTATACAGCCCAAAATGCTGTTAGCCTTCTTGGCAACAAGGGGGCACTGTTGACTTATATCCAGCTTCTCGTCCACTGTAACTCGTAGGTCCTTTTCTGCGGAACTGCTGCCTAGCCACTCGGTCCCTAGTCTGTAGCAGTACATGGGATTCTTCCATCCTAAGTCCAGGACTCTGCACTTGTCCTTGTTGAACCTCATCAGATTTCTTTTGGCCCAATCCTCTGATTTGTCTAGGTCCCTCTGTATCCTATCCCTACCCTCCAGCGTATCTACCACTCCTCCCAGTCTAGTGTCATCTGCAAACTTGCTGAGGGTGCAATCCACACCATCCTCCAGATCATTAATGAAGATATTAAACAAAACTGGCTCCAGGACTGACCCTTGGGGCACTCCGCTTGATACCGGCTGCCAACTAGACATGGAGCCATTGATCACTACCCGCTGAGCCCGATCTAGCCAGCTTTCTGTCCACCCTAGAGTCCATTCATCCAGCCCATACTTCTTTGAGAAGAAGTTTGCAGACGAGAAGAGTGAGGGGGGATCTGATAGCAACCTTCAGTTACCTGAAGGGGGATTCCAAAGAGGATGGAGCTAGGCTGTTCTCAGTGGTGGCAGATGACAAAACAAGGAGCAATGGTCTCAAGTTGCAGTTTGGGAGGTGTAGGTTGGATAATGGTTTTTCCTATTTCACTAGGAGGGTGGTGAAGCACTGGAGTGGGTTACCTAGGGAGGTGGTGGAATCTCCATCCTTAGAGGTTTTTAAGGCCCGGCTTGACAAAGCCCTGGCTGGAATGATTTAGTTGGAGTTGGTCCTGCTTTGAGCAGGGTGTTGGACTAGATGACATCCTGAGGTCCCTTCCAACCCTGATATTCTGTGATTCATAAAGGAGGAATGGAGTGTTGTGCCATCTCAACACTGATCTCTCTCACTTATTAAGTGAAACTGATTAGCTCCGAAGGGACTCCTGTCTGGTCAACATTTGCCAGTCAGAAGATGACTGTAATGCAAAGTCACAGGCATTTTTGGAGAAGAGAGGGAAGTGGGAAGATTCTCAGATTGGTGAAGAAAATGAAATCCTTTCCACTCTGCATTTCTTCCCCCCTTCCCCTGGTCCTTATGGTGGAGTTCAGTTTGTAATACAAGGGATCACAAACCCAAATGTTAAGTTAAGAACGGGTGAAGCAAGGAATATAAGAATGAAAACATTTATACAATCACTGAGAAGCAATATATTTGGTCCTCTTTCCACTTAATCTGAATCTACAATATCAACAGCTTATCTTTTAATTTCAATTGTAATGTTTTAACTGGTACCTTTTTCTGACACAAAAATAGTTATAAATGTGATTCAAAATTGGCCCCACCCTTCAATTTATGTAATTTTACATTATAAATGAGTGGTATGTTTGTCAACACAGCTTTTGAGAACCCATGTAACAAACAAGTGTGCATGTGCAATGAATGAAAACAAATGTTAGTAATGAAACACCTGTTTTGAGCTTATAAGAGGTTATTAAAATGATTTTAAGAGTTAGAAAAAAAATACCTTGCAACATCTTTTAAAACTATGAATAGTTGTATTCTGTTTAAAAAGATTAAATTATACAGGTTGTCCGGCATTGTTATCCAGAAAGTCCAACGGCTGCTCCACCACTATTGTAATGTTGCATGTTTTTCTGTACTAAAGCCTTTTGTAATTGTGCCTCGAATAGCATCACAGGGGCACTGAGTTTTAGGGAGATGGGAGTGGTTGGGCATCAGTGGCAGTACTGATTTTTGCGGTTGTGTGCAGAATTTGGTTGCTCTAACCCTGAAAGATGTTGTGATGTTAAAAGCTGCTTGACTCTCAACCACATTGCGGTTACATTTTATGAAATCCAGATGATTTGGAAGCAGTATGTGCGTGCAGTTTACTTTAAAAATATATCACTTTGGGGAGGGTGGGGGGGTTTAGCATGTGACTTCTTACCCATCTGTGGGCCAGCACATTACTTCCTGTTTAATTTGGAGGTTTTTTGTCTTTTGAACAAGAGGTCCCTTTTTGTTTTTCTAGCAGTTTTCAAAGTTTAATAAAGCTCCTAAAGTAAATGAAAGTCAGAGCTGCATAAGTGATTACGTAAGAGTCTGAATATTGTATTGGTTATAGCTAGTGTTGATAAATGCCGTACAGTGTCATAGCATCCAGCTCAGAATTATCTTGATGGGTGTCTTGGAAAATCCAGCAGACTGTCGTGTTGGTTGCTGTTGAGGGCTGAGAGAGAAGTGGAGAATTGTTTGTTGCTGGGTTTTTTTTTTTAAGGATCTATAGTCCCAGAGATCAAAATGTGGTTTTCTGTTGTTGGAAGAACAGAATCCATGGTAAGTTTGTTCAGGGTTCTATTTGGAACTGTTTTGCTGTAAAGTTTTAAATGTTATACCTGAACTTTTTCCTGTACTCTTGCTTGTTTAAACCTGTCTGTAGGTATTTGTTCTTGTAGCAGCTATTTAATGTAGCATGCAGTTACACAGTTGGGGTAGTGGCTAACTTTTCAAACATTAGAAGGGGGAAAAAAACCCTATACTTTTAAGTCCTTTCTTTTTAAGCACTTCTCAAAAGAAAGACTTGTGGTAGTGACAGTTTTTAGCTTTTTACTGTTTAAGTAACACCACTGACTGCTACTATTTTACTTTAAAAGAGCATGAATAGCATGACTTATGATATGCCTGCTTGTCATATTAATTGGCTTTAATCCAGATTCCTCTAAATGTCCCTGTTTACCATTTATAAAGTGTTGTAAGAATAATTAAAATTGACATCCTAAACAGTACTTCTAAGAGATTTTAATATTTTGTGGACCTGGTCTGTGAATAGAATAACAGACCTAGAAAATGTGCTCCAGTGACTCAAACTATTTATTGAATTTAAGGTATATTTACAGAGTGGAGAAATGTAGATTGATACTGTACAAAACAAGGTAGGGTTTCACTGTCTTCTGTGAGCACAGTAGAACAGAAATGGTTTACAAGAAGCTGCTGATTAATGAACACAACCAGTGTGTGAAGACTGACTTAAACGTATTATGTTTTTGTACTTTGAAGGATATGGGACCTTTCTCTTCCATTTATTAAAATTAGTCATTTGTTACAACCACAAGGGAAAAAGTTAGTCAACAAAACTGACTCAGGAAAAACATTTCTTTCAAAACACAAATAATGTATTTTTCTGTAAAAATATGGTAATTGGATAAAGTATTTCCATTGAATTTACTGAAATAAAGTAATCAGCTGATGAGATACAGGCTTTTTGAAAAAAATTACAAGCATTTCAAAATCTGAACATGACAGATTTTGCCTTCGACACTGTAGAAAAAGGCATTGCCTTTCTAAAACAGATTATTTTGATAGGTAACTTTGTTTTTTTTTAAGGATGAATTAATTAGAATGTGGGATAAGTTATTTTCTAGTCTAAAATGTATTAATTGTATGAACTGATCAGTTGTACTAACAGCTACTGGTTCTTTAGCCCAATTTACATCAGTATAAGTTGGTGGTGTAAAAAGGGGCTGAAATTTAATATCAGGAATTTTGAATATATTGTGGGATATCTATGCAAATCAGGAATTTCTTTCTGATATTTTACGTGTGGCATAGAGAACTTGTTAGGCAATCCAGAATTAACTGACTTACTAAAAAAACCTTTAAAATCAGATTCTTCTGTCACCAATAGTACTTTTAGGATCTGAACTTCACCAGTATATGCTGACAAATATGTATGAGTATGTTTAGCATGAGTTAGCAAACAACAAAGCATTGGTATACTTTTGTACAGTTCATTATTTCATTGTTGACATACAAGCTTCTCTTCTGGTAGAATTCTAGTGTTTTGGCATCCTGTGGACGTGAATGAACTTACACTTGATCAGTCTGAACGTTAGTTTACATGCCTAAAGGAAATCTTGTGCATTATTTGATGTTATTGAGCAAAGAGGGGTTTTTCTGGTGCCTAATATTTCAGATCAGGCATCTAACTACCTGTGCTTCTTAATAACCTCTTAGAACTGAGAGCATTTCATTAGCATTATCACTACAGGGTTTTTGTTTTTTCATGCCTCTGTCTCCTAGAAGTAAGTAATTATGGAAGCTGCCAGTTTAGCTCATGCCATGGGACATACAAATAAGCAATTAACATGGTGGTAAGTGACTTGCTTCCTGCCAACTCATAATTTTCAGTGTTTTTTGTAGCTTCTGGTACTGAGGGAAGTTCCATGATAGGTAGCTGCTTCTTCCTATTTCTTTGTCTTATAAGCTTATGGCACCCTGGCTGCGCGTGCTTGCTCGCGCGCGCTTTCTCTCTCTCTCTCTCTCTCCCCCTCTCTCTCTCCTTTATCTGAAGCCACAGATAGGGTTGCCAACTTTCTAGTCGCTCAAAACCAAACACCCTGGCCCTGCCCTGCCCCTTCTCCGGGGGCCCGTCCCCGCTAACTACATTCCCTCTCCTTTGGTGGCTTTCTGTCCCCCACCCTCACTCACTTTCACTTATCTGGGGCTGGAGGTGCGGGCTCCAGGGTGAGGCCAGAAATGAGGGTTTCAGGGTGCGAGAGGGGGCTTAGGGCTGGGGCAGGGGGTTGGGGCTCACGATTGGGGTGTGGGCTTACCTTGGGTGGCTCCTGGTCAGCAGCACAGCATGGGGAACTAAGGCAGGCTGCCTGCCCGTCTTGGCACCATGCTGCGTGCACCCTGGAAGTAGCCAGCAGATCCGGGTCCAAGGTGGAGAGGGCAGGAGGTTCCATGGGCTGCTCTCACCTGCAGGCACCGACCCCCCGGCCAATGGGAGTGCGGAGCCGGTGCTCGGGGCGGGGGCAGCACACAGAGCCCTATGGTTCTGCCCCCTGCCTAGAAGCCAGACCTGCTGGCCACTTCTGAGCTGCGGTGCCAGCCAGGACAGGTAGGGAGGGACTAGCCTGCCTTAGTGCTGCATTGCCCGGTCAGCAGTGCTGACCAGAACCGCCAGGGTCCCTTTTTGACCGGGTGTTCCCACTGAAAATCAGACCCCTGGTACCCCTAGCCACAGATCTGATTCAGGTGGACAAGTAAGATTTCACTCCATGCAGGTTTCGACTATATATTGCAAATGGGTCACCCAGGTGTTTGTTTTAATGTCGTCTGCTGGGAAAGCACTTCTCCCTGGAGCTAAGCTCCTTGCAAAACCAGGTGGATATGCCAATTCTACCTGTGCCATATAGCTAAGTATTCAGGCACTTCCTAGCATACACAAAATATTTTATTTCATTATGATTGCTTCCTTTCCCTCCCCACTCCAAAGACGGCAGCATGTTGGAAGGAGGAAAACCAAAAAGGAAGAGTCCAAGGATCACAGTCTATTTAGGGTGTTCTATTTTTTCATTAAGACAGTCACAAACAGATTACATCTGTTGTAAGTACAGAAGGATAGGTGTGTGGGGAACCTGCTCAATTTATTGTGCAATAGAAACAGTATGCAATGGTTTTTCCTGTTGATTAAGCTAGAGGGGAAGGGGGCATAGTAAGTGTAGAAGGTTTAACTGGTATTTCATCTACCAGGCGTGATCAGCTTAAGGCCTTTTGGCTACACACAGTAAACAATACAGAGAAGGTGGGTTTAATTGGACCAGCTTCTTTTGGACAACGTTATTGGAGCTATCAAGATCCATGGGGTCCTACACATGCCTATTACAACTTGTAGTATACCTCATCCAATGTACTAAATGTCCCAACGACAACGTGCGTGAATCCAGACAATTACTACATTCTCAAATGAACGTGCACAGAAAAATTACAAAAAACAGAAACACCATGTCACCTGTGGGCGAACACTTTTCACAAAATGATCACTCTATATCTGATCTCTCAGTCCTTGTCCTCAAAGGAAACCGGCACAACACCTTCAAAAGATGAGCCTGAGAACTTAAATTCATAACTCTGTTAGACACCAAAAATCATTGACTTAATAAAGATACTGGATTTATGGCTCATTACAACAGTCTATAACTCACTAACACTCCTTTATCCTATGACGGTAAAGGTGTTAACTGCCCACCTTCACCTTGCAACGTGTGTTAACTGCTTATCTGTTTCATTCATGTATTTAGCTGTGACACTGAGTTTCCCAGATCTGAAGAAGAGCTCTGTGTAAGATCAAAAGCTTGTCTCTGTCACCAACGGAAGTTGGTCCATTGTATCTCGAATATCCTGGGACTAATGCCACTGGAATAACACTGCTAATAGTAACACTGTAGTATCCTGATTGTGATTTTTCTCATTCTTGAGGATCTCAAAGTATATTACATAAGATCTACAAAAATTATTCATAAAGAAATAGCTTCTGTCACCAGTGAAAAGTAGTCTCAACTGGTCTGGAAATTGTTAGCTGTTTAGCAGGACCTAGCAACATTACATGTGATTTTAAACTCCGTCCATCTGAAACTGTCCACTTGAATTGAGATAGGTAGAATGTAATTATCTCATGTTCAGTTTCAACACCAGGGGCTAAAACCCATCTCTTGAAAAAAGTGCACTGGAATATTTGGATTGTACAACAGAGGTCCTGCCCAATTAATGTCTCACCCGCAAGGCAGCACCACCAACCATTAATTCTGGCTCAGGCATTAGTTCAGTTCAGTACTGACACACAAGGGAATAATGTCACTGAATCAGAAGTAGTATCATTTCTGGTAAATGGCTTGACTCCAAATATCTCGGTGCTTTACAGATCTGAATATTACTTGAAAGTGTATGTTAAAAGTAAAAAGAAAAAAGAAAAGGAGTATTTGTGGCACCTTAGAGACTAACCAGTTTATTTGAGCATGAGCTTTCGTGAGCTACAGCTCACTTCATCGGATGCATAGCATATTGTGGAAACTGCAGAAGACATTATATACACACAGAGACCATGAAACAAAACTTCCTCCCACCCCACTGTCCTGCTCGTAACAGCTTATCTAAAGTGATCATCAAGGAGGGCCATTTCCAGCACAAATCCAGGTTTTCTCACCCTTCCCCCCCCCCCCCACAGACTAACACGGCTGTTACTCTGAAACCTGTTAAAAGTAAAGTCCTCAGTTAGTAAACTTTAAGCTCAAAGAGTGTCTACGAATAATTGATATTTTGAAAGCTCATAGTTTGAGGTAAGTGAAGGGTTCCATACAGATCTAAATTTTAGATTTCTGTTGCAAAAGCTGGAGAATACTGAATAACATATCTGAACCTTGTGGGGACTGCCATGTTAAAGAGGGTTTTTCATGAAGGTTTAGAAAAGATTAAGTTGACTGAAGTATTTTCCTCCTCCTCATTTTCTTTTTTCTCCCATGTCTTTTAAAGTAGGAGTAAAATTCAAGGAGGTAAAAAGCCCATTGCATACTCAATTTCAATTTCTGAAATCCAGATTCCTTAGCAATTAGGGAGAAATAGTAGTATTTTTCATCAATAAAGAGATTTGGAAGAGATTGATTTTTAGATGGGTGCGATTTAGTGCTGAGGCAAAGATGATTTGGCACCCAAATCAATGTACTTTTGTCTAGATCAGTAGATCTCACCTGCCAATAACATCTACCTAACATATTAGAATTAATAGCAAGGCAGTTAAATCAGATGGAAACCAAAACCAGGTAAAAAGCTAAGAATGAAGGAAAATAAGATATGTTTGATACTGTTTTTAATAAAAGAAAAGCATAATTTTTTTAGAGATGTAAAGGTTCTTCTTTTCCTTTCTATCTACTTTGAGAAGCAAGTCTTACGAAACTGTAGGTGAAGTCCAGTTAACTTACTGTTTTGTGCTTGAGCCTGTAGTGTTTTCACTGGACATTTTTTTAGTAACAAATACCTAGTGTGAAATCATGGTTTCATTAAAGTCAGTGACAGAACTTGCACTGATTTAGCCTGGTTTTTATTCACTTCTCTTTGGAATTGTAAACACTGAATATGATTCAGCAGATTCATTGGATGCTTTTGAACTTTAAGAAATTACGCATGTATGAACTGTGGCATTTTTCTAGCTCTTAAGGTGTTTTGAATTTGTCTTCCAACCCCACATTACTTAGTATTTTAACAAAAGTATGGTCATTGTCATTCAGGTGCATTGTGTCTCTCTTCCAGCTGGTGACGTTGTTTGGTGGCAGTGTTTGAATACCTCTCAGTTTTACTGGAGGAGGTTTTTTTGCTTACAACTGTATTTTCTCCAATTCCTAAAATGTTTCTGGTTTTTTTCAAGGGGGGGGGGGAGTTAGCATATGTGGAGCATGAGTCAGTTTAAAAAATCAGTATGTTGGGTTGGGTGTTTTTTTTTTTTTGAAGAGCACCACATGAAACAAAGCAGCTGTAACCACAATTAAAGGAAGCCGTTCTGCATACAGCAAGCTGGTTCACCTCATTTATGTTTGGAGATTATATGGAGTCTGGTTTAGAGTATTTTGTCTAATGATGATAGATTTCCAAAGTTGAAATTGGACTTGGGGGGACTGAACTTCCTCTGCCAAAGAGTTTTTGACCTTCAAATGGAGGAGATGTTTTTGTCCTCATTGTAAATGTATAATCAGTAGTTACTGAGTTGGTTTCCCCCATTCTCCTGAACTGATGGCAAATTAAAAAATGTCAGGGTCACAACATGTTCTGTACGTAGATAAGCAGATTTACGTGCTCTTTCTTGACTAAGGCTGACCTGTGAAATCATACAACTTTTGGGGAATGTGGGTGTTTGGTTTTTCAGAAGCCTTTCCTTTATACGTCATAGTGAGTTGCATATGTAAACCAGCTGGAGTGGTTTAGTAAACTGGTGTACTCTTAGAATGCTTATAAATGTAGCTTATTTAAATACTTGTAGATTTACTGCTTGCCAGACAAGTCAAGCTGAGACTGATCCTATTGCATAAACTTGCCTTTAAGGATGTTTATAAAACTTCTGATCTTCTGTATAAGCTTACAGAGACTAGAAAATGAGAATTAGTCTTGATGACACCAGTGAATACTACTGTTTCGGGGGGCGGTGGGAAGAGTGGGGTAAAAATCTAGCTATCAAGCCTGGACTCTTTTATCATGGAGCGGAAGTTATATTGGTTTGCTAAAATGTTCTAGTTACACAGATTATTTTGTATCCCTGAAAATATGCTCAGTTACTATAATGCAAAAAAAAAAAACCAAAAAACCAAAAACTTTCTAATCCAAAGATACACATACAAAGATTTTTGTTTTGTTTTTTCTTTTCTTCTATATTATTATCCTTATTTATGAAGCCTCATGAAAGGAAGTGAGCTTTTAATTATCAGTTCAGTTGAGTAGATCATCTAACAATATTTCAGATTAATCTCAATTAAATGTAATAAAATAAGGCTTGTTTTAAGCTATTCTTCAAATCACTTATTTTAGGACCAGGCTTACTCCAAGTAAAAGTTTTGTGATTAATCCTTTCAGAAATCCATTTCAAATAGCATGGTTTTTCAATACAAAAAAATGGATTTCGCCAATGTGTTATGCTCTTATATCTATGTTCCTTTCTGTATCATTCCCTCCTTCCTTCCCAAATAGGTTGTAAAAAAAAGTTCTCCATGACAAGAACAAATATAATTTTATTCCCATGGCTGAATCGTGTGCAGAGTGCATACCAATTATTCTACTCACTTTTTAAAGTATTTGCGGTGTTGTTTTCTTATCTTCTTTTGGAGCCTAGCTCTTTCTTACGTGTTCTGAAATATGTATTTCCTGTAGATAACGTTCATGATTGTCATTAACAAAAAGGCAGGGTGCCCAATCTGACTTCTGATTAACAGGTTTTTGCATTCTAGACTTCTGGCTTGATACGTAAGCCTGATCTTTTCAACCATTTCAGTGGGAATAATACTCAGGGAACGATTGGAGAATGGCTCAGTACAACTTCAGATGTTTGTTACATAATAATTGGAAAATTTAGATATCTTTTATTTTAAAGCTGTTTCCCCAGAGTACTAAGCATGTGAATTCTCAAACCACTGAAAGCTACCATGGAGTTAAAGCAGAAATCTTCAAGTCCTCACTCAAGTCACTTGTAAAATTTGAATATATTTCCTGTAACCTAAAGTAGATGTTAATACAGTTAACATACTGTAGTAACATAATTCATGTTTGTATTAATGTTTTGCGCCCTGTAATCAAGCATAATTCTTAGCTTTACCAGTTTTATTGTCATTTTTAACTGAATAGAAAGCAAGGTGTGTGAAGCTGAACAGGTATAGGCAAACAATAGTTGTCTAAAACTTGTAGCAATGAGGCATTGCCATTAATTATCTGCAGAAATACAGGTTTAGCTACAGTACCTGCATATGCAAATATATTATACAGATGCCTAAGTTCACATGTTTGAGACTGTCTAATGCTACCTTTCTGTACATTTCTTCTGACATCTGGAAAAATTCTTCCAAAGTATTTTTCATAATGTTTAGTTCTAACTATAGAAATACCGAAATTAAAGTTGGGGAAACTCTGTTAAGTCATCTAGTCTATCTGCTGACAACACCGGACCCAGTGAAATGATATGGACCCAGAGAAATGCTCACCACATGTTTGGTGGCTAGTCTGTGCCATTGCATATGTTAGTGAGGCTCAACCTGATCTTAACTTCAATTTTCAGCCTTTCAGCCAGCTCAGGGTACACACAGGGGGTAGCTAGAGGCTGTGTGCAGGAAGGGGGTAGTTAGGGGCTGTGTGCTGGGAGGCGTATAGCTTAGGGTGCAGGGAGTGGCTGTGTGCAAGGAGGTAGTGCTGCTGCATGGTCTGTCCATATGCTCAGTTTCTAGTTGAGACAGTGGTGGCAGCTTCACGCCTTGTGGCTGTGTGCGCGCGCAAGGTCAGGCTGGGCCAAGCTGCCCTATATGGATACTGTGGCGACCGGCACCCAGTGGATTGTGGGCACCAAGAACTATACCTACCTGAGACTGAAGGGCATGGCGGCTGATACACAACCCACGTGGGGAAACTGATCTGGACGCACAGAGTGCCTGGCATTGCGGCTCACCCTGTTCCCTCCCACCTTCTGAAACTCCACCCATGATGGCAGATCACCCAGGACTGTGTTGTGGCCCACCTTTGGGCACCCCTTTTCTAAGAGACCATTCAAGATAGAGTGGCCTTTTAACACTTCTGCAGTCATAGGCCAAAAAGAGGGGGGTTAGTGTGTTACAGCTTGTTGTAATAAGCCATAAATCCAGTCTCTCTGTTCAGTCCATGATTTTTAGTGCCTAACAGAGTTACGAATTTAAGCTCCCAGGCTCATCTTTTGAAAGTGTTGTGCAGGTTTTCTTTGAGGATGAGGACCTATAGGTCAGACATAGGGTGATCACTTTGTGAGCATAAATTAGCTGGTATCTTAAATTCATAACTCTGCTAAACACTAAAAATCATGGACTGCAAAAAAAAAGTTCACCTTTATTTTCAGCTGGAGAAGTTCTTCACGTAAGATGACCATGCCATTCAGATACCACAGTGATACAGGGAGAAGTATAAGATGTCTTGCCCGCTATAGTGTTGCTGGTGCTGTTAGATGGCTCCTGTATTTCAATAGTGGGTGAAGTGATTTCTGTATATACGCTGTAAAGCATTTTTATAATGTAAGCTACGTTCTTTTGTACATGAAACTTTTTATCCATGAAAGTCAGTATTTATGCAGGTTATCTAGGAATGCAGACTAGAATTGTAATCAGTGTGTGTGCACTGTAGGAAAGATGAACATCTTAATGCTGTGCAAGTTTTTGCTTCAACTTCGACACTTGGTGCTCAAAGTTGAGAGACTTGGTATAATAACCAACACACCATAAAACACTTAGCTTCATTTATGCTGCAGTGCATAGGTCAAATTCTGTTTCATTATCGGACTGATAATGTTACCTAGTTTAATTACCATACCTATTTTACATACAGTCTTGTATATTGAACAGTGTCACTGTTTTATTCAGGAACTATTAAATGCTTCATAAATATATAATTTGTAAACCTAATCAAAAGTCAGCAACACAAATAAAATGTCTCATTACATGTAGATTTTCTTTATGTCTGGTTGAAACAAACTTGTGTACTGTTTAATGTTTGTTTTTTAGAACGGTGCTTACAATAATTTGGTAATGTGATGTTTGCCACTTATTACCCATTCCAAACTTCAAAGCTGTCATTAATTTCAAATAAGAGAACTGTCACTAGATTCCAAAACTGGAATGTTAGGTAACTGACAGTTTTTAGTTGTAATCAGTCTTAAATGTTGTACGCTAGGTAAAATGCATTGTTTTCTTAATTCCCCTCATGACTGCTGCTGTTATGGAGTGACTTCACAAAATAGGGTCAGTCTATTATGTAGATCGTCTGAGAGGTAGTTGGCTACTGGCAGTGAAAATGCAAGCAGTAGTTGCTAGTGCCAATGTCAGAGAGCAGGTTGACTAAAACGAAGGCACAATGACAAACCTTTATAGGACAGATAAATCTGAATAGCGTGTGCAAAGTATATTATTTTAGCGGGAAGAGACTTTTTAAAGGTTTCTATTTAGCCTTTCTGTTTCTGGCTTACCTGGTGTTGTGTTATGTAAAAAACATTGTAACTCAGTATAGCTTTATCAAAAGGCTCATTTAAGGTTTGTGACGCATTTGGGCAAGCATGAATCAATGCATGGTTTTGAATTAGTGAAGCATAACTCATAGTTCAGCCATTTCATGTGAGTTTCGTTCTTAATTTCATGACTTGATTCCAGGTGAAACCCAGTGATTTCAATGGAGTTCTGATTGTGGGTTTGTTCACGCCCACATTTCAGGGATGAGGGTATGAACATGCTGAGATCGAAATGAGAGAAAATATTTGCTCAGACTTTTGTAAGTCAGATCTGCAAAATTAAAGTCAGTGGAGCTGCTCACATGTGTAAAGTTAAGCATGTGTACTAGTAAATGCAGGAAATCTGGAAAAAACAGAGATGCTACCAAATTGATGATAGCTTATTGAAGTATGTTTTTATACAGAAAAACATCAATTTAAAACAAATGTTTTGCTTTCCTTATCTTAGACACAGAGGAGGTGTCAGTGTCTTAGACATAACTAGCTAGTGATTTAATGTCAGATTGAGAGAATACATGAAAGTACACCTTTGAAACAGTTGTGTATGCACCGTCACTTTTATTCTTCTTTGTTGTTATTCCTCCAATATGTAGCTGGAGGCGGAAGGGGAGAAAAAAAGAAACCTTAAAAGCCAGGGTATATATTAATTCCCTTTCATTCTTTATTATTTGTACTATCTCAAATAGTTTGTATGGGTTTCTCAAAATCTGGTATCTTTTTGTTTTAAAAAAATCTATTTTAATTTTTTTCTCATCTCGTGTATTTTCTGAAAAGTCCCTGAATAGGGTAATCAGTGTTGCAACTCTTTATGAATTCAGCTACAGAATTTTCTTTGTCTGTTCAGTGGATAATGTGTAGGAGGGGATGGGGGTATAGCTTTAAGGTGAGTTCCAAACAAGAGAATTTGTAAAAAAATGTCCTTACAGGCAAGAAAATAGCATTTTTCCTATAGCTTTAAGTTTCCTAGTGTGGACTTGCCAGTAAAATTTTGCTGCTATTCTCCAAGCAATAAAAATTGCTGTTGTAAAGCACTGCATTATTTTATGTATAAAAATGTACTTAATAATCTCAATTTTTAGGTGGTTAATGTGAATATTCAGACTACCAGTTTAATCTGTCAAATTCCATTGTAATTATTATGAAATGTGTGTGGAGGGGGTTTCTCTTTATTTTCATTAGTCTTTTCTAGGGATTAAAAAGGCAAAAAAGTAATGCTGTCTTTTACATCTATAAAATTAAGTAAAAACATTTTAAGCATTTTTAAAATGTGTCAGAATGCAGAAAAGTTTATAGATTGGGCTCTAGCTCTGAAGTTTCCCGTTTGCAGAACTTCTAGTTCGTTTGCTGGTGGATGTTGCATACTGAACTTATTTGTGTGTTGGAGTAAAATGTACCGTTTTCCTCTTCTGTGATGGTGCTTTTCTCTCTCTCTGTTTAATTATCGGTCTTGTCGTTTTATGTGAATTTTTCTGTTGCTTTATCTCTCCCTCCAAACATGTCCTCCTGGTTGGGTTGGCAAGAGATGGAGTATTTTTTCTTTGAAAGCTTAGGAGTGGTGTTTAAAGATCACAGGCCCGACTTGCTAAATCCCAGAATGCCTAAAAGTCTAATAAATTTCTGTGGGTGGTTGTGTGGTGGTTAATTTAGGTCTTGTAAAGGATTTTAAGTCTTTCATCCCAGCAGCTCTTGTTGACAGATGGACACCCTTAAAGCTTCAGGTACTTAAGGCTTGTGCATATACCACCATGAGGCAATGTTTTCTAGAATGTATACGTCCTATTTAGCATAAGAAAGATGACCTAATATCTGAAATGTAAGCTAGTAGCTCATTTAACTTGGGTAATGAGTTACAGTGGTGCTTTCATTTCTGTTCCTTTACAAATAACCTTTTTCTTCCCCTGCTTATCAATTTGTAATATATAGAGGCCTTCTCATTAGATTCTTTTAAACAAGCTGCTCTCAGCTACCTGATAAGACCTATATGAAACAATTCTTCAATCCAAAGCCTCTTCAGGGTAGCAAATTATTCTCTACTTTTGGGTTTTGGAGTGCTCCCTCACCCACTCCCCCATTTTAGCACTACTGTACCTCCCAAATAGGATTTGAAAATCTATTACATTTTCCTTCTAAATCCCAGAGATTGTTCACCGTCTGTAAAGGAAATCCTGCAACCTTCTGCAAATTGAGGCAAGTTTGGGATTAGAAAAACCAAAACCCAGATCAATACACTATAAAAAGCAGTATCAAGAAGTTTGGGTTTTTGGTGTTTGCTTAATATGCTTATCGAATTTCCTAAGCACAGTAATATAAATTAATATGCTATTTGGCTCTGTATTTTGTACTATTTAAAACATATATCTGAATGTGAAACCACCAGATAGTTTACTGTAAAATGGCAAGAATTACTTCATATAGATATAGGTCCCATACAAACACATGAAACCGGTTTAGTTACTGCACTTAATTGTATTTGTATAGGCCTTTTCTTTCACACTGCCAAAACACTTCATAAACACAATTTCAGCTTCACACCTGTGAGATGGATATTTATATCCATTTTCTAGCTGGGTAACTAAGGCACAAATTGATTTATCTGGAGTCACATGGAAAATTATAGCATGTCTTACATGCTTTTGAGGAAAACTTGGTCACTTATCTATATCATTATATTTTAACCCACAGAAAGTCATCCAGAGACTCTTTAAAGAGATCCTTTCTTAAACCTTCATGTGTTGCCCTTGAGCTACATGTGCTCAGCTTTCATTAATATCAAGAGTCTGGATGAAAGGTGTCATAAAAGTACAGTTTTCAAGCTCCTGTGTACATCTCAGCAAGCAGGACATAAATTTTGCTTCAACCTCTTCCTCCAACCCTGTTTCTGTGGCACTTCAGTGCAGTAGGCAGGAAATTCTGGGGCAGCTTCTTTTCAGTTTTAAAATACTGAGGCTTTTATTTCATTAAATATTAAGAGTATTCCTTGGTTGCTTTGATACTGAATTCAGTGCACTTTACCCAGTTTTCAGTTAGTATTTTGTATTGACAGTGCTTAACTGCATTCTGGAAGTGTTTTGGGAAGTTAAAGGTTTGAGTGAATGGGTAGAGGGAACACTTGGTGATTCTGACACCTGAAAAGGCATAGGAGGCAGTTTAGAATTGAGGATATGAAACATGTCTGGTAGTTTTGTTAAAATGATCACCTTTTGCAGTAGCTAATGTTGACATTGAAATTGTCTCAAAATGAACTACCCATTGAGCTAAATGGATTTGTTCATGCCTCTCCTCTCTTGTTTCAGACTTGATACTTGCTTGACCACACTTGTTTTCATTATGAAATCCCTTTTCTCTTCATTCATAACACATGCATTCCAGGTACCAAGGGCATGAAGGCACCTTTGAGGTTTATATCAAGGTAGAACATTCATATATCTTGTCCTTTTCCTTTAGGACATTCCAGTATTAGCCTGTGAGAGTAACTCCTGTCCTGCTGTTATGGCAAAACACTCAAAGTACACAATCAGCAGCAGCAGAGACAAATAAAAAAAGCAAATACAGTACAGTGCAGTGTTAAATGTAAACTACTAAAAAAAAAGGGGGGGGGGGAGTTTAAACAAAAAAAAATGATTTAACAAGGTTAGGAAATGGTTTCTGTGCTTGTTTCATTGAAATTAAAATGGTTAAAAGCAGCATTTTTCTTCTGCGTAGTAAAATTTCAAAGGTGTATTAAGTCAGTGTTCAGCTGTAAACTTTTGAAAAAACAACCATAAGGTTTTGTTCAGAGTTACAAACAACCTCTATTCCTGAGGTATTCATAACTCTGAGGTCCTACTGTATAAGGAATCCTTGTAAATGCACACTCTTAGTACTAACAATTTTCAAAACATCTATAAATCAGTTTGGATTGGTAATTGTCTGGATTATTTGATTCTGGTGAAATTTTACAGGAAAGTCTGAGGCTTTCTTTTTGGGTCCCTTAATTTGGTTAAGTATGGTTTTGGAAAATCATTGCAATACCTTTTGATCAACTTTAAGTATTAAAATCTATTGCCCTTCAGAAAGACTTAAGGTATTGTGTTGGCCCATTGAGGATTAGATATTGTGCAAAAGTTAACTACATGAACTCTTCTGACTTTGAATATTTCTATCTTCTTCACAGCCCTTATTAACTGAGGCCTTATATCTCTATCTTATGGGAGGCAACTATTATTCATTCGTCTGTTTGATAGGTAAAATAACTGACAGGTTGCCTCAGAACCGTTAGAACCCTACTTTCTAATATGGCAGGCCTGCATCTCATCCATTCTGCCACAGTCTTTCAGAAGGAATGTGCCAAATTGTGTTTGTGTAACCCATGCTAATGCAGTATGGTTTTGTTCCCCTCTAGTGTCCCCTAAGTCCCCTCTATATAGGGGGTTGAGTCTGCTACTGCCTTTGTGCTAATGGACCTGCCCTTTAAAGTGATGACTCAAGCATTAACATCCAGAGAACCCAAGATTATTCCCTGCATGTGACCGAAACAGGGGCATCATTATACTTGACTGTTATCTCTGACTACTAGACGATGCTCTGCTCCCATAGCCAGGAATAGAATTTCCAGGGATCTTGATACACAATATTCGAGAGATATTTCCCAAATAGTTGTGTAACCCACTTGCAAAGTGTGTGCCATATTTTCTGGTATGGTTTGGTCCACACAAAGGGTAACCTGCTTAATCCATGATTTACTGTTGTACTTGAAATGGTCTGTGCTGTGGATCTGAAGGTTGTGGGTTCAATCCCTGCTTACAGCCCATGCTGGGGAGTACTATATATATGTTAGTGTAAGGACCTGGGACTAATTGATTAAATTATTTTATACTGAAGAACACTTTAGAAAATTGAATGCTCTGCTAATTTGTTGTGGAGTTGTATTTTAATGCTTATATTTTGCTTAATGGGAGCTATTCCTTTAAGGATAGGGTGTGGCACTTGATTGTAGACTCAGTTTTCAGGAGTCTCACAGCAGTGAAGAATTACCCTTGTGTGCAAAGAGTAGTAGATCCACCCCATGTAAATTCCAAGCAGGTCTCATTTTCTATAAGTGCTAGTGTTACACAGTCAGTGGGGTTAGGTTCCGTAGGGTGTTGAGAAATGAGCTTCAGACCTTGTGTGTTTAGGTTATCAGTATTAATCCAGATCAGTTCAGTAAGGGTTAAAAATGTTCTCATTTAATGGATGTTTGGCCCCTACATGAGATGTGTTTGGGGTCTCCGTTCCAGCTCCCGTGTCACATTCTCCACTAAGATCTGTATCGGCACGACTTCTGTTGCCTCTAGAACAAGCCCCTTCCCTTCCCCATCCACCCACACCAGTAATCAGGGTTGAGGCTTGGTGGGGAGGAGAGGAAATTTACCTTGCTGCAGCCCTATAGGTAAAGAGAAGACTTCATTCACAAGGGCACTCAGGTCAACTTTCACCAATACTAAATCAGTGTAATATTTTTAGTTGAAGTTTATGGATTGTTATAAGTAAGTATTCACCATTTATTATTAAGGTTTCCTGACGCTTTCCATTATAGAATCATAGCCATTTTGGGCTGGAAGAGACCTTAAGAGGTAATTTAATCCAGCCCCCTGCACTGAGGCAAGACCAAATATACCAAGACCATCCCTGACAGGTGGTTGTCCAACCTGTTCTTTAAAACCTCCAAAGATGGGGATTCCACAACTTCCCTTGGTAATCTTTTACAGTAGATTTAAATTTTGGACCTGTCAACTATGAAAGTGAATTTTTTGATTACATCTCCTTTCTCCTGTATCCATTATTTATTATTTGTGTTACATAAGCACCTAGATGCCCCATTGTGCTAGATGCTTTACAGAAATGTAGTGAAAGACAGACTGCCCCAAAGAACTTACAATGCACTTTTCTCCCTTTTCTTTGTCATCTCAAGGTTAAATAAGTCACCTCCAAACTGCCCCGTTTCACCAGCCAGATGGCCCGGGTAGCAGTGTAATGCTTTAGTATACCATGGGAAGTTGAGGATACAGCCAGGTCCTTGTGCTGGATTAATAAATATACCTATAAAACTACAAATCCTTTCATTAAAAAAGGATTACAAGTTAACTGTTAAGCACAGGTTTAATAAATCTGTTTTCTTGTTGGATTATTCCTAGTCTTTTGATTGTCATGGAACCAAATAACCTTTGCCTGTACTCTAGTTGCTACAGTTTCAAGAGGCCTAATATTAACGCCCTTTTCTTTCTTTGATGTCATGAAGATGTGAACTTTTTCCATATCACTGGTTTTGTAAGTTGGGGAAGTTTTAAAATGAGACGTCAGAGTTGATATATTAATGTAACAGACAGATTCAGATTCATAGAGCACTTTCTTACAAAAGAGAAGATTTAAATATGACCTCATAAACGTCTTTTTATCTGCAGGGTGCAGGTCAAGATAAACTTGGAATCTATGTCAAGTCTGTTGTAAAAGGAGGAGCTGCAGATGTGGTTAGTAATGTTTGTAAATATTAAAGTTGTTAAAATATCAGATAAATTTAGAGATTGCATCAATAAAAACATTTGTAATTCTCTTAACTGGACTAATAAAATGTATTTACATTTATTTTGATTAAGCCCATGTAAGGATTATATATATAAAGTGTTTTCCTTTCTTGAATGCGTAATTAGGATGGTCGGCTAGCTGCAGGCGATCAGTTGCTCAGCGTGGATGGTCGAAGTTTAGTGGGTCTGTCCCAAGAAAGGTACAGTATTGCTTTCAGATGATGTGAGTTGAGGAAGCGAATACTCTTTGTAAAAATAGAGAGTGCGGTGAACGAAGGGCTTGGTTAGTTTTATGAAAGAAATATTGGACTTAAGGATATTTCTGTCTTGGTTTATATTGGTTCCATATAGCCTCAGGAACAAAAACTTATCACTCCATTATTTTAGTATGTTCAGAACAAATATTACTATAGTTGTGATACAGGTATCCATATAGAAACATTATATTAAATTCTTAAAGTGTATACTCTCATTCATAGTATAAAATCTTTTAAGCAAACTGGTCCTAGCTTTTGTCTTGAACATTTTGACATTTGGCATTGAACTGTGGAAATTAGGAATAACAACTGCCTGCATACATTCCCCATTTTATATTCATAAATCCTCTAGATGCTATTTTCTGATTGTCCAAAGAGGATAAGTGACTTAAGTGTGAAGCTGAAAAGAAAACAAGTGCTGTGGTGAAACAGAAAATATTGTTGAATGCTTGGTTTAGCAACAGTGACATAAAAAGAATTGTATAGAGAACACCAATTAAATAATACTATGCTTAGTTCTCTTCTGTTTGACTCCTGTCACAGGGCAGCAGAGCTCATGACGAGAACAGGTTCTGTAGTGACCCTAGAAGTAGCAAAACAAGGAGCAATTTACCATGGTCTGGCAACACTGCTTAACCAGCCATCCCCAATGATGCAAAGAGGTAAAATAAATGATTAACATTTTCATAAGACGGTGCTGCAAATTTAGGCCCTTTTCCCCAACACTGGTGAAAGGGAGAAATAATCCCTGAACAATCCATAATGAAATATGAACAGTTAGAAGATGTAGCATTTTACTCCTGTAATTTACATGAGTTGCATAATTCATCTCATAAAGATTTTTGCATGTGCTTCTGGGAGTAATGTGAAAAGGTGGAGAAAAAATATATACATATGTCCCTGTTGATAGCAGTGGTTTAGCATTTTATACCCCAAATTTTATATTTTAAACAGATGTAGAATCCATGGAATGGCAATGTAACTTCTCTTACCTAGGAGTAAGCTCAGTTGTAACCATTGTTTAAAGTTATATTACATACACAGTTCTAATCATCAGTAAATGTTTTATCAACACTTAAGTAGAAATACTATATAATTTATTTAAGTGCAAGAGGAATTTACAATCTAAATAAATGGAATACACAAAATTCACAAAGGGACCAAGAATTCAATTCACTCTTTCTCCGTCTCCAAAAGAACACTGATTGCAAAGATGCTGTGATACTTGTGATTACCAGTAAAATAATTTTAAAACAAAACAGAAGCCATTGGGCCATGTATGGTCATTGATTTTCACTGAGAATCGTGTTGAAATGACAGTTGTTAATTTTCTATATCTGATCCTTTAAAAGCTAGTGTTCTTTGGTATTTTTTCCAAATTGCTTTTCCCCCCAATATAAATCAAAAATTTCTTTCAGAGGTGGTATTTTAATGACCATGTGGCAACTTTATATGAATTTTGATTAAGTTATAATATGAGAGCTTTCTAAAGGTTATTAAAGAATGCTGCAATATAGGAAGGAAAGAGTTAAAAGAATAAACCCTCATTACCACAGTTTACATCGCGACCCTAGACACGATAAGCCTTTCAGATTAATCAAGAGACTTCTTTCAGTAAAAGTGCATCTGGCTTTGCCAAATATTGTGGTGTCTTTGTTTCAAAAACCTTTTTGAAGCCTGTAAATCAAAGGAATCTTGAACTGTCAGTATAACAGAATGGGATTGTGTATCTGAAGAATTCTAACGTTTAAAATCCAGCATGTTATACTAGAAGATAACTTTTATAGCTAAAATGAAAGTCATGTTTTTTAAACAAGAATAAAATAAGAAACAGTTGTTCAAGTGGATAAGAACAAACATTTAAAGGTCTTAATCTGTTGCAGTTTCAGACCGCCGTGGCTCAGGTAAACCCCGACCAAAGAGTGAAGGTTTTGAGCTGTATAATAATTCTGCTCAAAATGGATCACCTGAGAGCCCTCAGCTGCCTTGGACAGAGTATAATGAACCAAAGAAGCTGTCAGGGGATGACAGACTGATGAAGAATCGAGCTGATCATCGCTCCAGTCCCAATGTAGCAAGTAAGCTAAAGTTCACTTCTGTTCTTTTTAAGAATATTTTTTTCATGCAAATTATTACTAGTCTTTGAAATCTAAAAATAGGAAGGCGACTTGATAAAATATAGACTATATTTGAAATACTGACACAGTAATAACTGCAGCAAAATTTGGGGAAAGTCATTCATTAAAGAGCAATTACAACTAATTTAATTAATGCTTTATTATTGCCACATTATGAAGTTTAATTGGTTTGTTCTATTACATATGACAAATTCCTGTTACTGATGTTTAACAATGCTTACTTCAACTCTCTAATAGATCAGCCACCAAGCCCTGGAGGGAAGAATGCTTATGCTGCTGGAACTACCACCAAGATAACTTCAGTTTCTACTGGAAATCTTTGTACAGAGGTCAGAAGTGGCAAGAAAAGGATTGGCTATTAATGTCACTTACTTTTCAATAGAAGTAGTGTGCTTGGGTTAAGCTGAGGTTTTTATTGAAGGTTTTTAATAGAGTGCCACTGTTCAATGATTTGTATTTATTCTTTTTCACTGTTGCTTTATTTAATGTTCAGTCAGCAACATAAATTGTCACAAAATTGTGGTTATTGCATTGCTATTCACATTTTTTATTATTATAAGTAAATTTATGCAATAAGCATTGTGTATTTAGTTCCAGAGCACTCAAAACCTGAGTCATAATTACTAGTTTAGTTTTGATTGTTCTTAGAAAATCTTAGCTTCAACCAAATAAATATGATTCTGGGATTAAGAACAATGCCTAAAAATATACTCGTTAAAAAAGAAATGAGAAGTTAAAATAAAATAAAATCTGCAGAAATCTGTGTGATAGATCAGTTTTAACCTGTCCTCTCTATCTTTTACAGGAGCAGACACTGCCACCAAGACCTGAAGCTTATCCTATACCAACACAAACCTATACCAGAGAATATTTCACATTCCCAGCTTCAAAATCCCAGGATCGAATGGGTCCTGCTCAGAATCAGTGGCCAAGTTATGAAGACAAACCACAGATCCAGGCAGAGAGTAATGACTCAATTAGTGCTGCAATGCAGGTTAGAAATAATCTGTCAAGTATTTAAAAACTTTTCCCTTCTGTTTGCTGATTGCTGAAGACAAAGTAATACAAAATATTAGGTTTTCTCTTTCAAAACATTTAATTTTTTTTTAAAAGCAAACTAAGGTCCCAGTTCCACAAGAAGTTTTAGACAGACCCCAGTGCCTGTGTGTAGTTTTGTTGTTGGGGCTTTTTTTTAAAAAATATTTTTTTCAGAAATATCTGTAGGTCAAAACTAACCCAAGATCTATAGTGAAATGTATTTACTTCCGTCACTTGTAAATTGTCCCTCTGGTTATAAAAACAGTGCATCAGTTGTACTATTATGGAAACCATTTACCACAGAGTCTGACATTCTCAAAATATTTAATGTATAGTCACAATACTCCTATGAGATGGAGATAACTATAATTCTCTATTATGTTGATGGGAAAACTGAGGCACGGATAGACTTGCCCAAAGCCTCAGAGGGAATCTGTGGTGGACCAGGGAATTGAACCAGAATCTCCCATCTTCCACTCTAGTAGTGCCCACCCACCATCTTCCTCTGTAAAACCACCATACAGAGTCCCTCAGCATTCATAATAAGCACAGAAAAGGTTTAGAATTGGGTGCTAAAACCTCATGTAGTTTTTGAAAAGCTCTTCTTTCTTGATTCTTGAGGTAGCAGTCCTACAAGAAAAGTAGGAAACTGACTCTGGAAACCTTACTTGTGAGAGTAATCCTCACTCATGCCAATAGTGCCACTGAAGTCTATGCAATAATCACTTGAGAAAAGATTATAGGTAAAACCTTAGTATGATTGGTGCCTATAATACACTTCCAGTTTTCACATCTGTTAAGAATTTAGAACACAAACCCAGTGTTCATTTAACTTTCGTGAGGGTTTAAGATGGAAATTAACGCATCATATTATAGCTAATTGCTATAAAAATATTTTAGCTAAACATCAGCACCTAAATACCCCACACTGAGAAAGCTGCTGATAGGTATAGACCTTGAGTTGCAGCATGAAACCTTGATTCTGCCAGGAAAAATGCATTTTACTAAAGCAAATGGCTGGGAGTTTGTTTTTCACAAGTACTTGAAAAGTTTGTGTTAGGTTTTCACAACACATATATCAATCAACGCTTTTCAATTTCATTGTTAAAATAAAATCAGGTTTAAAAATCTCACAGCATCGATTACTTTTTAATGAAATCCACAAGCGTTTTTAATGGGGTTTTATTTTTGTTTTAAAAAGCATCATTTTTCTCAGTTTCAGAATCATTTCATTATTGTAAAATCATTTTACTGGATGATCGTTTCTGGTTATTTTTTGTTGTCAAATTAACTAGTTATTCACTTTTAAGGAGCAGTTTCATCTAAATTATATTTGGAGCCATGGTCGTGAAAGTTGCAGTAACTAATGGCTGACTTAAAGCCTGTTTTATTATCTAAATGCATAAGTCATTAGCAAACTATTTGGCTAGGTGCATCTTCCCAGTGCTTCTGACACAAGTAGCTGTGTGTTCAGAGCTACAGAACTAATAGAGCATAAAAAATACACCCTTTCATCCCAAACAAGACATTCTTTCTAGTTCATAGTTAAGGTCATTGGTGGGGAAGCATGGAGAAGTTTGCATTGTTAGTCTCCTCCACTGTCACTTGTGGAAAGTCTGTACGTTCTTTGTCAATACTGAAAATTTTCTAATCCTCAAAAATATGAATATTTGCTTCAAGAAAAAAAATAAAATCTTTAAATAGATTTCATCAGTCTAATCATGTCTGAATATTTTTCATATCCAATTGCATTCCCACTTTCTATGCAGTAATAGTAGTTAGTGCTTGATATCTTTTAAAATGCTGTAAGTGTGTAAATTAATAAATGCTTAATATCCCTGGGTGGTAGTTGAGTAAGGTGGGGCATCTAAGCACCCACATCCTCTACCGCAGATAATTCCCACAGTGGCAAGAGAGGGGAGAATGCCCCAGTTGGGTGAGTGGATGATTCCCACCCTTCTCTCAGCACTCTGTGTGCCTGTGTTCATGAAAGAAAAACGTTTGTCTGCCCAGCAGTAAACTGGACTGGAGAGTTATTGCACTTGAGTTACTGTTGCAGGCTGCCTGTGTGTTTGTAAATAGGTAAGAGCTGTTAAAAATAGCCCTGAGACCTGGAGTGAGATGGGGGAGATTGTTGGCATGAGCTCTGCTTTGTTTTCATCATTCCCTCAGTGCAGCTTGACAACTCTGCCTCAGAGCTTACAAAGTCTTCCTGGGCTTGCATGGTTTAAAAGGCTCAGTGATTTTGTGGTGTTGCGGACATTAAAATCTTGAGAAACTTGCTAGTTATGAAAAGTTCTCTACTTTACCAAAAAGATGTAAATGTATTGATAAGAAGGCTTTTTGTGTTGTAGAAATGCATTTTTTGTCATCCATTAGTTTTTTTTATTGGATATAAATTTTATTAAATACAGATTAACTGATACGCATACTTCATTTTATTTCATCTAGCGTGCAGCTCATTCCCAGGAAGAACTTCGAGATGATAAAATTTTTCAACCAGAAAGGAATCGTCTGGAGATGGTTATAAGAAAGGATGTAGAGTACATTGATCGAAAGTCAGACAGTGATCCATGGATGAATTCATCTGTGGATTCCAGCACATCCAGCCAAGAGCATCTGAACCACTCCTCCAAATCTATTTCCCCTGGTTCTTGTTTAACCAAAAGTGGACCCGGCCGATGGAAAACTCCAGTCATCAACCAGCCAACACCAGTGGCAGTTTCCCAGCCCATCAGAACAGACCTTCCTCCCCCTCCCCCTCCTCCACCAGTGCACTATGCAGCTGATTTCGATGGACTGCAAATGGATTTGCCTTTGCCTCTGCCTCCACCTCCCCCTCCAAACCAGCTAGGAATGCAAGTATCTTCACAGGTAGCTGCTGCAGAACGTAAAAAGAGAGAGGAGCATCAGCGGTGGTATGAAAAGGAAAAAGCGCGTCTGGAGGAAGAGCGAGAGAGGAAGCGTCGTGAGCAGGAAAGAAAATTGGGCCAGATGCGTACTCAGCCACTAATTCCTGCTCAGCCTATGGTTCCTCCTGTTTCTGTGCAGCAGGTGAAACCAGAAAAGCCTTCAACGTTGCAGAGGTCCCAGGACACTGTCATTCGAGAGCTACAGCCCCAACAGCAACCCCGAACCATTGAACGAAGAGATCTGCAGTACATCACCATCAGCAAAGAAGAACTGTCCTCCAGTGATAGCTTGTCTCCTGATCCCTGGAAACGGGATGCTAAGGAGAAGCTAGAAAAGCAACAGCAGATGCACATTGTGGACATGCTGAGTAAAGAGATTCAGGAACTTCAAAACAAGCCCGATCGTACAGCCGAAGAGAACGACCGCCTGCGCAAACTTATGCTCGAGTGGCAGTTCCAGAAACGACTCCAAGAGTCAAAGCAAAAGGATGAGGATGATGATGAGGAAGAAGATGATGATGTGGATACCATGCTAATTATGCAACGGCTGGAGGCTGAAAAGAGAGCCAGGGTAAAAGGGGGTAATCCTTTCTAGGCACAACTATAGTAAACATTTATTTAAACTTGTGTTCTTTAATAGACTGGTTAAACAAAATGTGAAATTGTCACAGGATAAAGGAGGACTGGACTGTCTTAATGTCCCTGTCTTTCATTATATAGAAAATGCTAAAGAAAAATGTTGTAAACTACCTTAGTTTGGCCAGTTAAGTGGTGTATTATAAAAGTACAAAGCAACTGACTGCAAAGATAAGAGCAAAATCTTTTTCCCTGGCTGTAAAACTTTTCCTTCAGAGAAATGGCATCCCCTACGTAGCTAGGGGAAGGGTAGTCATTGACTGTAATTCCCTCAAAGTAACGTACACAAGTTGATGCCTGGTGTATGCACTGGAAGTTTTATTTATAGAGGATAAAAATGAAGGTCTTTGGGGAGGGGACAAAAAAGGGTGGTGTTTCTTTAGCATCTTTATTTTATTCTAACTCTCTGATAGCTCTTATTTGGCTTCTTTACTGGTGAAAGCCGTTGATATTTACAGCTGTTACATGCAAGAAGGTAATACAACTGTATGCCCTCTGTTAAAGTTATTCTGCCCTTTCTGTCTTCACTGAGAAACTGTTTCCATATAGAAACTATTTTTTTTTCTTATAAATCATAGCCCCAGGAATACTGAATTTGCAAGTTGACAGTTTTGCTTTGAAGGATTTATAAGCTAGTTCCTTAGTTTGTTGAGCATCTTTACTGCTACTTGTCCTTCTAAGAGTTGATCTAATCAGTTCCATAGTAAGCAAATGCCAAGCACTAAGAAACATTTGTGCACATTTGTTTGACATTGTAGAATAACTGTCAGATTAAGAGAAGTATTTTTTCTTCCGGATTCTTTCTGGCAGCTTTTGGCTTTGTATGAGCTCCATTGGCACTAATTCCTAAACTTAATCTTTGTGCCTTTGCCATAGTCTGCTTCTTTCCTTTTACCCTGTGGCTAACTTTATTACTGTTTTGAAGCAATAGATACCCCACACTTACAAACTGATGAAAGGAAAGGCTAAATATATCCTTGGTGAGTGTTGCTAACTTTGTGATTGTAACACATAAGCAGTTACCTATGGGCATTAAATTCCATATAAAACTGCCATTTGCACAAAAAAGTCTTTGTTAACATTTTTATTATTGCTTGACTTAAAAAACCACATCATTAATGGGTTGAGTAGCCAACTGTATTGCATAACTTTATATCATTCTTCTCCAAAAGGACGAATTTTAAATATTAGCTGTCAGTGAGGTTTTCCAACATTTTAGAACATTAGTGGCTTTACACAATACTAGCCTGAATTATAACATGTAAAAAGTTTCCTACAGGGACTAAAATTAGCTGTTTGCTTGCTCTTTTTTAAAGATAATGTCTGCACTTCTGTTGTATGTCATTATCTATAATGCCAGAGATGCAAATAAGAATAGTATCTCTAGGATCATCATTAGCTTTGTTTTTTTGAGTGTCTGAATAGCTAATCTGAAATGTTATCACATTAGGACACTGGGGTTTTCTCTGTTCAGACCGTTCAGCAATCTAGTGTCCAAAATTCTTCAATTCCTTCTTTTTTTAAATACCTTTCTAAAACAGCTGAAGTATCAAATCAAAGGGAAATGCTTTTGGCATAGTGCAAATCTAAACTTACCTTTATTTTCACTGTGCATCTTTTTTTTTCCCCTTCTCTTATTATCTGCAGCAGACTGCTGTGCCAGCAATCTCTGTTCTAGATTTGGTATGTTCTTGTTTCTTTCTCTTCAATACCTCTTCCCCGTCTCGATATTTTTGTTTCGTTTTCTTTATAAATAATGATCCAAAATGCAATGGATGTTGTCTTTGCCATTTCTGGGGTGTTCTGAATCAAGATGTGATACAGTAAGTTAACTGTAAGCATGCATTTTGAATGTTTCTAAATCTTTTCTTCTTACTCCTCTCCTCCTACTTCTCTTCTTTAAATGTTGTGTTCTGCCCGTGGCTTTAAATTGTTTGCAGCTGTGATCTAATATGAATCTCTGTATTTGGTATTTCTATGTAACTATATATTTATAACATCTTACGAAGCAGTTGGAAGCAACAAATTGTGGGGTGAGATTTTCTCAGTTTCACTTGTTTCATTTTAAGTCCTAAACCAAAGAAAACTTGTCCTGCCATTCTTCAGAGATTTATATGAACTTGTTTTAGCAGCTTAAATACACAAGATTTTTAAATCCAGTGACATCAAAAATGTACATGGCCTATTACTTTAAAAAGTCATGTTCCCTATCCTCCCCCATGATGGCTTTGTGTACCAGTTTAGCTTCTCCATTGATTGGCAGTAAACAATATGTTCTCTTACTTTCTTATATTTTTCTGTAATAGAATGAAGCACTAACTCAGGGCAACAGCTCCTGAACTAGTATGTCCAACTAAGTCACAAACATAATCAGAAAACTTGTCTCTTACTTTCTTTTCCTAAACTGCCATTTCATTTGGATTGATACCATTCATTTACATTTAAAATTGAGATGGAAAATCTCTTGTTTAAGTGATTGTTTTAGGGCAGTAATTGCTAAACCAGTACATAATGCTGGCAATAGGTACCCCTTTGAGAATGAGCAGATAATTGAAATGGTTCCTGTAGCCCTCTAGAAAAGAAACTCTCACCTTTAAAATTATTTACTGTATAATCTGAATGCAATTCATGTATCTGAACTAATGTTTGGTACAGGTCCCGCAGATACAAATTATTTGTACCACTCAAAAGATGAAAAAGTGACTGTTCAAAATGTTGCCCAATTTTGGTATTGAAATGCAAATACTGCTTTATAAGACAAATTTATAAAATATATGCTTCAGCTAATTTATAACATGTATTTAAAACACTTACTACTGTAGTACCTCTGTGCCAGATTACTATTGTTATAACCAATCTCAAAGTCCTCTGGCAGCAACAAGACAGGTGAGCTTTCTCAGTTGTTTTCTGAATGAGAGAAGTACATTCAGAAAAGCCATGGATATTCCAGCTTTTGGTGTTGCCATCTCTCAAGGTTTTTATCACGTCTTGGAATATTTGGTGTTTTTCTTAAAGCTCCAATTCCTGCAGTCGTTGTGTTGAGAATCTCAGCTTTCATTTTTACAGTGTTCTGGAGAAAAGTTTGAAAATGTGAATCCTAAAGGCAAAAAAACAGAAGACAAATAAAAAGAGCCCCAAATGTATTATTTTAAAAATTTCATCATTTCTAAACCAATCTCATGAGTTTTTTTTAAATCTTGTCTGATTTTTTTGAATGGTTGGGGAGGGCAATATTGAACTTCAGTGATAATACTCCTTACATTTTTGTTGCATCTCTGTCACATCATTTTATGTACCCAAGATTGTCTGCTTTCTACAGGAAAATGAAGTTGAAGGACATTCATTGTATATTTAGACCTGTAGAATGAACAGTGTAACCTCTATGTTCAAAAAGGCCCTAAAGTGGTTAATGAAATCTTCAAAGCATAAAATGTCAGTTTCGTGATGTTTTTCCTTTTAAATTTTGTGGGGCCATTATTGATTCTAACTGACTCTCCCCTGTATTAAGCCTCCATATAAAGATAAAATTAAAATATTTTATAACTTTATTTTTAAAAGTTCCTAACAACCCCACCTTTATTTTGTACAGTTTGAAGTCCAGTGCACACAAGCCGTTCCCACGAATTAAGCTCAACAGCTCCTAATACTCTAGCACTGATTTCCTTTTTTACCCCCTTGGGCTGTCATGTGAGGGAAATAGGCTATCTAATTAAGATTAGATATTTAGTTTATTGAAGCTGTGCATTAAGTTTTGGGCAGAGGCACATCATGCTGCCCTGAGAGAACTAGAGAACATAATTGGTACTTGTGCAGTCTGGTCTACTACATACTTAGCATGTCACAGCAGTACCATGTGAGAAGAATTAGCAGAGTCATGATATAGTCTGCTGTTAGAGGGAACAACTTGGAAGAAGCTGCTTGGCTGTTGTCCTGAGCTAGACTGTGTTGGAAGTCCAGGTTGGCCACACAGGAAACCAAGGATTATGGGACCAGATGAACTCTTGACATTTTATATGGTAAACCAACCTACCTAGGATAGAGGAGAAGGGACAGTTCACGCTTCTGTACATACTGATCTATTAGTTATTCTTGGATGTCTGTGTATATTGCTCCACTTTTCTATTTTTTACTATTTAAACAAAAAATACTTAAGGGAAGGTACTGAATATGGAGCAAATGAACTTGTTTTCACATTACATGTAACATGTCTCTCTTCACATAAGCAGTACTGTGGGTCTTGAGCTGTACCACGCATCTTGAGAAGTTATACTGACAGGTGACCCTTTAACTGAGTGTCAGACCAGACAGATGTGTAAACTTTAAATTAAAAAAAATAGTATTAGAAAAGACGACTCTAAATATTCAAACTAGTGCATGGGAATCTTAATTGCAAGAATCCTGTTAATGTAAATGGGACTTGTGGGTAAATTTTCCTCTCACTGTTCTGAAAATTGAGGAATTAAATGTGCTTTACTCACCACTTGTAGGGTTAGTATAGTATACCAGTGCACACAGTCACAAAAGCTAATTGCTTCAAGCAGTATGGAGTGCCTTGCCATCTCAACAGTTCTTTCTTGGTGTGTGACTACTGCTAAACAGAAGCTAGTTATCTAGGTCATACAGAAATGAGGTGTCCTCTTGTAGTGATCACTCGATCCTCTCCCACTTCAGCCTTATTTATCACTCTTGGCCTGTTTCCTAGGATTTAGGTCTAGAATAGCCTCTGATCTGGCTAGCACATTCCTACCTGATACAGCTGTCCTTCCAAAAGTACTGTGGTCAACACATTGACATCAGCTCCAAAATTGGCACATGGGGTTTTTTCTTCCTATTTTGGTGCTCTAGAAATACAAATAATATTTCTCTTTAAGTGTTTGGGACAAAGTCAAAAAGTTCTCCTTTATTCTCTCATTAAGACTTATTTTTGCCAATTTTTTGTTTGAGTGAAAAAGTATTTTTCTTGAGGACATTTTTTTCTGAACTTTTCTTCTCTCGTGCCCTTCCATATCATTATTTGGTACCATAAGATTAATTCTTATGCTAAATTGGTGAATTGTTGTAAAAGGGGGAAGGGAAGAAGAGATCTTTATTCCAATAGGCTTTTAATTGTGATAAGTTTTTTTTATTAACAGATCCATTCTTGTATAACAGATATTTTGTAAAACTTGTTTAGTTGCTTTCCCTATTGTACTGAGTGTATTTGAGCCTTCCCTCTACCTTTGTGTAGTGTCAAAAACTATAAAAGCCACTTACTTTCCTGTAACTGGAGTTCAAAGGTAACATCCTCTGAAAAATATTCACCAGATACATGCCAATATGAATACTAAATCATTTTTATTTAAAAAAATTAATAAATCGATGACTTTGATGACCATGAACTGGTCTTGAAAGATTAGCACACTCTGGTGTTTGTAACTTTGATCATCTAATCAGAGGAATTCTCAGCTTTGAAATGCATGCTTGATAATCAGCTGACTTAGTTATACATGTAAGGGTATGTGAGATGAGAGTGCTCTATAGAGGATGTAACCTACAATCAGACACCACCAGATACATGTAAGTAAATCCAGTGTTCAGGGTGTTAGCAAAGAAACTAATCCTTCCTTAACTGGCAGTCAGATAAAAAAGAAACTGAATATTTTTAAAAAGGTCTGTTTTTAAAGAATTTTGCCTAGGTATTTCAATTTTTAGGTTAAATATTTTAACAAGAAATTGTGTATTTATAAATCTGATGGCAATCATTTAATGGAACAATAGACTCATTTAGATTCAGTTCAAAAAATTCTATTGCAACATTAGGAAGCCTTCACTCAATATTTGACACACTGGATATCAAAATGAAAGTTTAAAGGGTCTTTTGTCTTCAAATGCATATCCTCCCTTCTGTTGGTGTTAATGGGAGTTACATGCTCAAATCGACGGGAAATAGGGAGAGAATTTAGATCCCTTACATGAAGATTCGCTGCAGAAATATCATGGTCTCTTCCCACTGTTGCTGTATTCTGTCGGGGTATATAGACATTCGGGCTGCTGCGCAGGCTCTAGGACCCTGAAAGGTGGGAGAGTCCTAGAGCTTGGGCTGGAGCTGGATTCCCAGCATCTACACTGCACTTAAACAGCCCATGAGCCCGAGTCAGCTGGCACAGGCCAGCCACGGGTGTCTAATTGCAGTGTAGACATACCATGTATGTACATGAACTGCTTGACTGTGAACAAGAGTAGACTGAATATATTTAGCAGAAAACCACATGTAAACATTATGACAACTTTAGGAAACACAGAAGTAAAATCAGTTTAATAAATCTTACTGTGAAAAGTTTAATGTAAAAATATAAGCTCATAGCAATAAGAAACATGACTCAACTTAGATGGCAGATAATTTCTGTACTTTAGAGATACATTGTTATTCCAATGAGTACTCTCTCCATCATAGGCAGCAGTTCCTGAACCGCTTCAATGAACCATGCAAAAATATATTTGTAGTGGTCCTAATTTGTCTGATCAGTGTATTGTTATAATGTCTGATAGACAATTGTATCTACATTTATCTGAGGTTTATGTATTAGCAATGTTAGATTCAAGTAGCCAAAGACTTGCTTCGTTGTCTGTTTTCCTAGTGCGCATCTGTTGTAGAAACACTGGGAGACTTTTTTTATCTTTTGAGGGTATTTGTAGACTTGCCACATGAGCCTCTTACTTTAAATGGATTGACTCCTTGACTAAAACGTCATGCTTTTTCAATGCTTTAATCCCAATCTAAAATAAACACGCTGGTAGCTGTTGGAGCTGTGGAATGTTGATTCCAAATGTCTAATTTCAGTTCACCTGTGAAACTCTTGTTACTAAAGTGGTCTGGACTGTAAGTCAAACTGTACCTCTGTAGGGGTCCAGTACGCATATGTACAATCATACTAGCAAGGTAGTTTTTTTAACAGAGGTAGTTTAATAGAGTTCTGCTGATTCACTTTAGTTAACTATATGTAGAATTTCCCATAATGGCAAAATGTAGGTGGAACTGAACAGTCTGTGTCCCCAAAAGTCTCTCTGGTTGTGTACAGCTGTTGTAAAATTCAGCAGTGAAAAGAAAGCTGTACATTTCCTCCTATACATTTCTCATCCTTTATGTGCAACAATTATTAGAAGTTCTATATGGTTTTTAGGGACCTTCAGGGAAAATATAATGTAATAAATTATAGTTGGACAGGGAAAACTTTACTGGTCTGCTGTAGTGTAGTGTTTTGCATTAAACTGGTCACTTTTTAAAATGAATGCTCCAGGTATGTGCTCTCTGACTTATCCAGGGGGAGGTGATTTCATAAACAATTAAAGACAAGTCTTTGTTAGTTACAGGATGAAGAGCGTAGACGGCAGCAACAGTTAGAAGAGATGCGTAAGCGAGAAGCCGAAGATAGGGCCAGGCAAGAAGAAGAGCGCCGGCGCCAGGAGGAGGAGCGGACCAAGAGGGAGGCTGAAGAAAAGGTTATGGTCCTCTGAGTGCAGCAAGAATTCTTTGTAGGCTTCACCTCCTTAGCCTGACCATTAACAATTTGGTTTTGCTGTAGGGGGGAGGTGAATATATTAACATGATGGTAATATTCATGGGCTCAGACCCTCTACCATCCAAAATAGAAGAGACAGACCCTAGGTTAATGTCCAGATTCATGTCATTCATGGCTTTTGCATTTATTGGTAACTCACAAACAATAACACAACAGAAATCTCAGGCTAAGTGTCCTCCCTGAGCTTAGTTGTCACTGCTAGAGTTTACCTTCAGAGCCTTCTCTACCTTGGGTTTCTATTTTCTTCTGCCTGAAAGAGACATTCCCACGCTGCTTTTGTCTGCGTTGGAGCTGACTGACCTGCCAGCCTGCCCCAGCAGTAATCATCCTGGAACTTAAAGCAGGGTTTTAGCACCTGAGACTATGGTGACTCAGTAGAAGAGCTTCGTATTGTCTTTGGGTACTTTATTGTAATTCACTAACATTCAGTGTTCTTAAAAGCAGAAACAAAAAATTGCTAAGTTTGATTGATGTAGTAGGTTTTAGAAAGACCTATTTTTTATACAAAAAGAAAAATATATTGTATGGAATTCAGAGATGGAAAAGTGGAGAGAATGCTCCACCGTGTTTTTGTTACATTTGTTTGAATCTGGGGAAAAAATTACTCAGAGTTGGTTCTTTTATGCAGGAAGCTATTAGACCTGAATATGATCTAGCAGGAAATTGGATCACTATACAGTTAGGTACACTCCAAAATTCCAGACTTTTGGGTCCCTTAAAAACTCATACATGATGTTCTAAAATTTTTATGTTAAATTTCTTAAGATCTCAATCTTTTTATTTGACTCTGTGTGGTAAATGTAGAACCATCCCACCCACTGTAAGATTTCACTTGAGCAGTGACGATCTGATTTCTTCAGAATGAAAACTTGGATTTTAGTGAAACTGTGACTTCAGAATGGAGAAGGATGTTCTAGTGATAGGTCTTCCTGCTGGGAAGATCAAGTAGGGAAAAAATGTAAAAGGTCTAAGACCTGTTTGTCAGACCATTATTCCTACACCACTGAAAATGAGCAAAAGAAAATCTAAAACAGAATAGTTTTGCGGGGAAGTGGTGGTAACCCCACCACTAGGATCACACACACACAACTGGACTCAGCAAAGTACTGGAGGTCGTATCATAGGAAAGTTAGAGGTGGAGGGTGGATAAGATTGATCAGTAATAAATAGATATTCTCCATCTCTAACTTTGGTGATGTGGTACATCCTAATGATATTTGGGTCACCTACAGCTGAAAGGCTTTTATGACTGGCAAATCTGATCTATCCCAGAGACAGTTACATATAAGTCACAGAGATAGTTACAAATTTAGTGCCACCTAAATACCCTAGAGCCTTCAAAAGGGAAAATAGTATTAAATACGTAACCAATAGAAGGGTAACCGGCTCTGACTTCTTTAGTTAAGAAGATTCTGGGGCTGTTTAAGAAGGGTATATATTTATTTACTGATTTTGATTATAAAAATGCATATCCAAAACTCTAGGCACCCTGCCACAAGTTACAAGAAGTTTTTTCAAGAAGCTGTACTATACACTATAAATTTCTTAATTTAATAAGAAATCATGTTTTACCTGTGTGATTGCAAAATACAAATATTCAGTAGTTAGTGAATCAAGAAATGATAGAATTTGACCGTCACAGTTTGTAGTGAAAGTCCAAAATAGATCAGTATCTATTAGCTCACAATGGAGTTCTGACAGGTGTTGATGAAAATTGTGTTTTTATTTCACAGAACAATAAAAACCCCTTTAACTGGAAAAATATAGGAAACTTTGTTCACATATGGTAGTCACATGGTAGCTTCTGAGATGGTAGAGTTCAAATAATACGTACTGTATCTTTATTATGCATATCTATTTGTCAAGTTCACCCAAGAGTTCAGTGCAGATTATTTTTATTATGGCCCTATAGAAACATCATGGGTGTAGCATTTTCTTCATGAATTTGTAGAAGACACTTCAAGAAATTTATTAAAGTATTTTTTAAAAAAATTAAATTGCACAAGTCGCAACTTGTCCTTGCATGAAGTTATTTTTGTAATATCTATAACTTAGGCTTGTAGAATCAGTGAGCTCTAAAGCTCTGTTGATGACCTATTCAGGAGGGATAAGGCAGAGTTGTACTCTCCTCCAAAGTTCCTTTCTAAGATGACCCATTATATTTGTTTTCATTCTTTCTTAAATACTTCGCAGCTTTGCTAAATCCTTACTTTATCAACTCTAACTTTATAAAAGATGAGTGCAGGGAATTCCTTTAGTCAATACAGCTTTATTTCTGTTAACACAAATATGTTCTCAGCGTAGAGCATGCAGCAACTCCAGAAATAACTCAGAATTAATATTGTGTTACAGGACAATTCTCATTTTCACATTAGTAAACATACTCTTTGTATAATGATTTGGAGTGGCTTCCTTACTCATTGCGGGGGAAGGGAGATGAGGGATCTGTTCAGTGCTCTTGTGGAGGAAAACTTGAATCCATCCTATATTTAAATGTTTTTCTCTTGTTCTGATCACTGCACTTTTCTTTCCTACGGGCCTACAGAGGCGACAGGAGGAGGAGTATTACAACCGTTTGGAAGCTGAAAGGCGCAGACAGCATGATGAGGCAGGACGAAGATTACTGGAACCTGATGAGCCTGGTCTGTACAGACCTCCGCTTCCACGGGAATATGAGCTCCCACCCCCACCCCCTTCATCTAATGCTCCTCCTCCCCCACCTCAGCGAAACACCTCTTACCTCAAAACACAGGTCCTCTCCCCTGACACAGTTTATACTGCCAAGTTTGTTGCATACAATGATGATGAGGAGGAGGATTCCACTCTAGCAGGTCAGGATAAGTACTCCAGCACAAGAAAATCTTATGGTGACCTTCCTCCTGCCACCCTTCCGCCACAGCAGCCCTTCCGCCAGCCGCGCCCAGTCTCAGATGGCATCTTTCTTTCCACCTCATTCCAGCCACCCTCCGTCAATGCCAACAGTACTGCTTCCAAACCAAGTCATCCCCCTTCCCCATCAAACAAACCAAGTTTCTTCCATCCCAGCAGCTCAAAAGGTAGAAACGAAAAAATGAAATCAGAATCTTTCTCTCCAAATCTATCTGCACATTTCCCACTGTGGTGCTATAGATATAATCACTTATTCTGTGATTTTTTTTTTTTCCCCCCCACTTGGTCACTGTTCTCAGCGTGGTGATCTAACCTTAATCCTGATATCAATGAAAATGCTCCTATTTGTAAACGTTTTAATCTTTTGAATATCCTTGTTCCTTTCCAAACTCTCTCAAAATTCCATCTGTCACACAATGAAGGAAAAACAATCAGTTTGACTGTTGCTCAACCAGTTCCAAGTACTGTTGGTTTTGGCTTTCATTCTGCACCGTCTCAGTAATTGTTTCTTATTTTATTTCGTTGGCTGTGCCCTTGATGCTTCTATACATGTGTTTTCCATGCAAATATATAATACGTTTTCTGATTGATTAATTGGGGTGGGGGGCTTTTCTGCTTTCACTACTTGGCACATGGGGGACTCTTACTGATTTAAATATGGTGTGCAAATGGCTTTAAAAGGACCCTTGTGCAGTTTTAAATCTTATATAGTCAAAATTAAGGTGATATTTGGGGCTTATTGACCTAATGAAAACAATTTTCTAGGCAGCACATAGTAATCTTATATTTCTGCGTTATAGTGCAGTTTACCTTATGCCTGGGGGCAAGAACCTATTTTTCCATCATTAAAGTGCTTTTCTTCCTGCTCCTTCCCTCTTCCCAGCCTGTCTTTTATGTTCCTTTGTTGTCTTCTTTTCTTTCCCTTTACACTGCAAGCACACAGCTACACTGGTAATTAGAGCTTTATTAACAATTTAGTTGCATTAATTTTAGCACCATCCATTGCCTGCAGAGCACTACAGTTTTTCTTCTGACTGTACCCAGAACCTGGACACTATCACAGACTGAAGTTCAGTGCTAGATTTTTGGATACCATGGCTAAGTAGGAGAAAGTTCATAACACTTGAGTGTTTGGGTATGTGTCAGTATGGATCTCATTGTGCATGTGCATCATGCGCAGGATTTTTTAAAATTGTGTCCATTGGGGCTGCACATGTGTCCTGTGCCTCTTTGCTCTCCTATGTGAGGGCGTGGAAGTAAGAGTGGCCACAACCCTCCCTCAGTTCCCTCTTACCACCCATGGCAGCAAGATGGAATCCAGTGAGTGTCTGACCCTCTACTCCTAATTATATTTGTCCTTTTTCTCAGCTAGTTTTGGTAAAGAAAATCTATTTTCATCCTTCTTGGACTTGGATGATCCAAAAAAACCCCAAAACCTCCATACCCTCCTATATGGTGGGGCGATGTGTCTCACATCAACCATCATGGTGGGCTCTAAATCTTCAGGGTTTAAACCCTGCCCAGCCTGCAACAGACTCATCCCCCTGGTCCATGGGCATGGTCAATGTCTGGTTTGTCTGAAGGATAGCCATAAGTATTCAGTGTGCAAGCAAGGACTCCGCATGTCAAGGGACATGTGGCTAAAACTACACCTACTTGAGCAGTTGATGAGCGTCTTGTCACACCTGAAGGAGACTACTGCTTCCAAGGTACGAAAAGGGTCATTGTCAACTACTACTCCCTCAAGCAGACAGTACAGCCTAGGGACCAGCCATGAAAGGAAAACAGGAAAAGACGTCATCAAAATCAGCACTAGCCACATCACACAGACTGTTTTGGCACTAGGGCCTTTGGTTTGCTGCTACATCAAGACTAGTTCCAACAAACCCATCATTGGACCGGCAGATTCAGAATTGAGACTGATACCCCAGCACGAGGACAAGATCAAAAGGCAGAATCCATATATGACTTCAGACTTTGAGAGAGACCATTGTGTAAGGAGGAGAACCACCGTTCTTCCAAGGACAGAATGTGTAAGACCTCTGCTAAGGCAGGAGTGATGCACAGGAAGCTGGCATTAGCACCAATGAAAGCATTGGTGTCAGTTAGGGGCCAGAGAGATGCTCTCAAAGCATCAAGATCCTTCCATCAACATTGTTGGTAAAACAGAATGGCACCCAAAGCACCACCATTTGAAGAGTATTCTTCTTCTTCTTTACTAGTGTCTGATTATGCTTTTTCCTGGTATTGAACAGTGATGCCTTTCCTCTGCTTTTTCAGAGCAACCCTAGAAGCCTATACTGGAGAGCTTTCTCACAAAGCATCACCACAAAAGAGATGATAGTGGCATTGAGCCAATCAGTCACAACCAGGTCAGTACTGATATAACATGCTTTCCTGGCCATATGGGCCATATTAGGGACCATCCTCTGAGGTGTCCTACAGCAGATCCCCCTCCTGTATGTCCAGAAAGAGGAGGAGATTAAGCTGCCAAGTGGCATCACTACCCAGGCCACCAACAACAGAAAGCAGTGTCCGCACCCAGTGGTGTGAGCGGCAAAAGAACAGTAGCATTCCCATTCTCCATTGAAAGAATCCTCATTTGTTGCTCAGTGAGACTGGTATACCAGCCTCTGCCCCAGCAATTGGCTATTTTAAAGCCTTGGAGGATTTCTTATTTTCTATCACTGAGATCATAGATACTGAAACAGTCATACAAGATAAATCCCATAAAGTCTACATTTTGACTGCATCACCTAGGATTGCACTCCTCATCAGTGAGGCCATACTAGAACCATCTAAGGAGCTCTGACAAACCCCAGCTACCATTCAGCCCACATCTAAGTGGGTGGAGAAGTGTTATCAGGTTCCCCCAAAAAGCTTTGGCCACTGTCACTCCCACCCAAATCCAGTATTGTTGGTAGTTGCAGTAAGCTGAAATAGCTAAATTGATGAAAGGCACACACAAAGAGAAAAATACCAAAAAGCTAGACCTGTTCAAATGCAAAGCCTACTCATCCACCTCACGGCAACTCGATGTGGCAAACTCCCAAGTGGCGTTTGCCAGTTTCACTTCCTGATCTGGGAAAAGATGACTCTCTTCCTGTCAAAAGTATCTTGGGACACTGAGGAATTAAATCATTTTAAGTGTTGCCAGAACAATCCGACAGCTATCCATGAACACCTCTGACACATCTGCGACGTTGATAACCAAGCTTGTGACCCATGAGGGAGGCCTCTTGGCTGTTTAGCATCTGAGATATTAAAGAGAGGGCTAAGAGACCATAAAGACCTCCTGTTTCCAGGAAGGAAGCTCTTCAGCAAAAGAACAGATGAAGTGGTTCACTTTGTAAAAGACTCATGGTCCTCCTCAAGGTCACTGGAAATTTATACACCAACATCTTAAGGATGCCATACAAATATCAGCCTTAGCAGAGACAGTGGGCTCATCCCTATTTTCAGGTTAGGCAACCAGAGTACCCACCCTGAAAATGATGGTGATACTCTTGGAAATGGCCATCAGCAGTCTTTGGGAGAAGCCTGGCTCCATTCCATTGGGCTTGGTCCAATATCTCCATCAAATGGGTGTTGGCAATTGCCCACGGCTATCTCATTCACTCCCACACCCATCCCCCATCAACCCTCCTTTCCTGTCCATCTTCAGTGACTCTTCTTACAAGAGCCTGTTTGAAAAAGTTGCCTGGTTTCATCTGGGAGCCACAGATGATGATCCTCATGATTACAGGGCAAGAGTCTTTCTATTACTGATATTTCCTTATCCTGAAGAAGGGGTGTTTTCATCCTACACTTGAGGAGACTGAACAAATATGTACACCGCCTCAGGTTCAGGATGATAAGCCTTGCCTCCAACATCCCATCTTTTCAGGCTCAAGACTGCTTCCTTGCTTTCAGCTGCAAGATCATAGAATCATAGAATATCAGGATTGGAAGGGACCTCAGGAGGTCATCTAGTCCAACCCCCTGCTCAGAGCAGGACCAATCCCCAACTAAATCATCCCAGCCAGGGCTTTGTCAAGCCCGACCTTGAAAACCTCTAAGGAAGGAGATTCCACCACCTCCCTAGGTAACCTATTCCAGTGCTTCACCGCCCTCCTAGTGAAAAAGTTTTTTTCCTAACATCCAACCTAAACCTCCCCTACTGCAACTTGAGACCATTACTCCTTGTTCTGTCATCTAGTACCACTGAGAACAGTCTAGCTCCATCCTCTTTGGAACCCCCTTTCAGGTAGTTGAAAGCAGCTATCAATCCCCCCCACCTCATTCTTCTCTTCTGCAGACTAAACAATCCCAGTTCCCTCAGCCTCTCCTCATAAGTCACGTGCTCCAGCTCCCTAATCATTTTTGTTGCCCTCCTGCTGGACTCTTTCCAATTTTTCCACATCCTTCTTGTGGTGTGGGGCCCAAAACTGGACACGGTACTCCAGATACATACTTCCATAGAGCCATCCCAGCCCACAGGAAGTGCTTGAGATTTACAGTCTGACCAAATCGCTACCAGTACAAGGATCTGCTATTTGGACTCTCCACAGGTATACTCGGTGCTGTAAAATGCCTAGCAGTGGTAGTGGCTCCTTTGTGAAGGTAAGGCTAGATGACTGGCTGATCACAGGCAGATCTCAGTGGAAGGCACCAGCAAGCCTGGAATGCACTATCCCCATTCACACAGGTAGGCCTCCTAGTGAATGATGTGACTGACTCAGAGCAGAAAGAACATACCTGCCTAAAGACAGGTCCTAGTCATTACAAGCACTCATACGTCAGCTAACATCAAACATAGCTGACAGTACAAACATGTCATGCAGTGTTAGGCCACAAGTTGGCATGCATGTAAATAACATCACTTGACAGATTTCAGCTTTGGCTCATGTCAGCATACTCCCTGATGAGCCATCAGATGGAAAGAAGGTCTCTGCCATCATATCACTGTAGAATTGGTTGGATGGTTGGAACCCGTAAAGACATGGAAATGGATACGTGTCTCAGTATCCGTCCCTGACACAGACACCAATCATGAATGTATCAGGAACAGATTGGGGGACTCATTTGGGCAAACTACAAATTAAAGGAACCTGATCTTTAGGCAATATGAGATTATCTGTGAATGTGCTGGAGCTTAGAGCCATCAAACTAGCCTGTATGGCATTCGTGCCTGTCCTCATACTCAGTAGTACAGATTTTTCACACACAACATGACAGCCATGCACTACATAAACAATGGAGAACTTGCTCATTACCCCTTAGCATGAAGGCCATCAAATTCTGGACATGGCGCCATCAGAATAGACTCCTTCCAGGAGTCAGCGACAATCTAGCAGGCAATCTGTGACCAATCACGAATGGTCCCTGCACAGATTCATCTTAAGAATGATATTCTGTCATGGAGAGTCCCCCATAATAAACTTGTTGGCCACCAGGGACAATGTCAAGTGTCAGAACTTCTGCTTCAGAGGAAGACTGAGTCTAGGATCATTGCTAGATGCCTTCCTCCTGCAGGTGAACAGGCCTGTTTCTATGCCTTTCCAACGATTCCCAAGGTGATTTCCAAGAACAAAAGGGACATGGCCATGATAGTTCTCATAGCTCCATGTTGTCCAAAGCATTTTTGTCTAACAGACCTATTACAGGTGTCCATTCAACCACCTATCCTGGATCTGATGCCCCAGCACCATAGTAAAATGCTCCATCTGGATCCAAAGTCACTGTACCTGATCGACAGTGTGGCTGTCAGCTGGCTGAGTACGACAGACAGATACTGTTCTCTACAAGAATAGGAGATCTTGATACAGAGTAGGAAGCCATGTACCAGGAAAACATATTCTTCTAAATGGAGGAGGCTCTTGATATGGGTAGCTCAGTGTGGTCTGAACCTTGTCCAGGCCCCTGAACCTAGGATGCTTGACTGCCTATTGCATTTAAAGCCAGCTGGCCTTACATTCAACTCATCTAAGATCCACCTCGTGGCAACTTCAGCGTACCATCCACCTGTTCATTCATGTGTTAGGTCTGTCCTCATCCAATAGTATTGAAGTTTTTCAAAGGGCTATTACATATTTACCCACTGGGGAGAGAACCTACCCCTGCCTAAGACCTCACTGTACTTCTCTGAACCTCTCTGAACGCTTCTTGCATCACCTCTCACCAGACAGTATTCCTAATGACTATGACCACAGCCAGAAGAATGAGTGAAGTTCAAGCTCTTATGGCCAAATGTCCCAATATGATTTTCCATAGGGACAAGGTGGTGCTGAGACCCCATCCCAAGTTCATTCCTAAAGTGGTCTTGAAATTTAGTCTGAAGGAATCAGCCATGCTGCCCATTGTCTTCCCAAGCCACACTCTGTACTATGGAAAAAAAGAAATTACACTCGCTCGACTTACCTAGTACTTGATGACATTGACAAGACTAAGCCATTCAGGCTATCATCCTGGCTATTTCTAGTTTGACCTTTTAGAATGCCCAGCTAAAGCTATCTCATCGTAAAGGATATTGAAATGGATTACACAATGCATTTTATTGTGTTACCAACTGGCTGGCTGGTATGCATTTCCCACCAGACATCAAGACTCACTGCACCAGAGCACAAACAACATTCTCTGCCTGCTTCAGTGATGTACCAATCTCAGAAATATGTAAGGCAGCACTGTGGAATAACACACTGACTTTTGTCAAAGGCTATGCTCAGCTGTGAAGTTTGAGTGCGCAGTATTGCAGTCACTGTTTGATTGATACAGCTGGCAGACCTCATTCCCACCATTCTGAGAGGGGATACTTCTTGCCAGTCACCTACTATGAGATCCACACTGACATATATTCAAAGAAGCAAAAGGGTTATTTATCCTACATTTACCATGGTTCTTTGAGATGAGATTATAGTTGGTGTGGATCCCAGGATCTGCCCTCCATCCCCACATTGAGCCCTCTGACATGGGCTGTGAGCTGCAAGGGAACTGAGGGAGACATATAACTGCTCTGCCCTGTATGCCCTGGCAGGGGAACACAAGGAGGCACAGGGCGCCTGCACGGCCCAGACACAGCTATTCAAAAAATCCAATCTTGTATGCATGAGGTGCATGTGCACCTATAGTGGGATCCACACTAACTACATCACCTCAAAGAATCACATTTACTGTAGGGCAAGTAACCATTCTTTTCAAAACATAGTTCCACATCAAAAGTATTTGTACTCGAACTGCTGACTAGTTGTGGCTCTTAAGTTGAATTATATTTAAAAGAAAATATGCTTGTAATAAACATTCTCTTTAAATATCAGAAATGCAATCAATGATGATTAGTCATTTGTTTATTCTAAATAGTATGCTGGAACAGACCCAGCCCTAAAGCCTCTTAAAATTACTAAATTATTACTTTATTTTTATCCTTTCAAAATATTTTCCTTTTTCTCTACGCTTGAAATTCTCAACTACAGCCATTTTGAGATTAAGTGTAAAACATGCTTCCATCATAATATAGCTGCTTAAAAATGCTGTTACTTCTCTTTCTGATTTGGTACTTTAAAGGCTGTATATGTGTTTAAGTTGAGTAATTCTGGAACCACTATTCACTCTCCATCTACTCCCACCTATCCACCAACCAATAAACCCTTTGCCTTTTCATTAAATTTTCCAACCCTGCATTCTGCTGACTTTCATATATCAAAAAAGAGAGTGAGCGCAAAAAGTGGAATCTCAAGTGAGACATCCAGCAACGTTTTTGTTTTTCAGTAAAACAATCAGGACCATTTCCGAGTCAGATCCATTTATATGGGTTTGGTAACAACTGAGGAACATTGTAGTATGATGCTCCACCTTTAATGACCTTAATACATAAGCCATACAACTCATTCTGATTACTTTATTTCACACTTTTAAAATAGCCTATAGGAACAGGTTAAACACTCCACCTTGATTGCTCAAGCTTCTGTGAAGACTGCCTGTGTAAAGTACAAAGCCGTTTGCACAAAATGCAGACTTTGTTGTGCAGCTTACCATCTGTCCATCTCACTAGCACTGTCACATTATTGTTCTTTACAGCTCTTTTCTGCTATAAATGCTAACGCTGGTAAACCATGCTTCTGCAAACTGCACTCTCCCAGCTTCTGCCACTGGATTACTTAAGGAACTGACTTAAAACTTTGGTTCCATCAAATTGGGGCATAAAATCTGACCAATTTTAACAAAATTAGATATGGGCGTGAGAACCAGACTTCAGACCTGGATGTTTTCCAAGTTGGAGGGGAGGTGGTGGTCAGATATATGGGACTTAGGTCTGAACAAAAGATAATTCTTCATACTACTTAAGTATTACAAGTGTTTTAAATATGATTTGAGCTATCCCTTCTTAGATAACTATTGTAATGTACAGTATTAAATTATTAAATGAGTACAATCTATGAATATCCAAACAAGTTCTGTTCTTTTACTGACATTTAACCTTTTAATTATCTGTGGTTCAAAATACACCAGTGGAAGAAGCAAACATTTCCTTCTGTTTGGAGAAAGGCTCACAAGACATGACATATACTGTGTCAAGAAACCAAAAATATTTGAAAACAAATCTGAGAATTATGACAGTTAATTTGACTGTCCTAACAATACCGGTGATTTAAGAAACATACTTAAAAGCTGACTATGATAACAAAACTTTTTGATTGGAAACCTGTGTTTAGTCTTGTGGCCTTTGGAGAGGATTAATATATTATGTAGAACTGTGTATCTTTTATATGAATTTAAAACTAAAGGTGCAGTGCTGTAAGCTGTTTGAATGAAACAAGACAGATAACTACAGAAATGAGACATGAATAGTCATCCTCTAAACATTGCAGGTTACAGAGTTTCCAAATATTTTCACAACCTGGCTAAATAAAGATAAAGTAACTTAGGAAAATTGGAATTGTCATACTGGCACTTACTAATGCTAGTAGTATTTATCCTAGTTAACTTAGCTGGAGTTGCTGTTCTTACTTCGATAGAACCTTGTGACAGAATTCCACAGAAAAATTGTAGCTGCACATAAGTACATCCTTCTAGACAGTTAATATTTTATTTCATTTCTGCATTATAAGAAATAGCCACAAGATAAATAACTTTATCATGATTTGATACCGGTCACAGTTTGTTCCAAATATAATTTGCTTTCTTACCCCCCAATTTTATTATTTATCAAGCAAAGTTGCAGTTTTAGGAAGAGGCTGACTATTCTTGACTGAAATCATTATTCTGGCATTCAGGCAAAGCTCCAAAACGGTACTTTTATTCCTTTTACAAAGTTTAGAAACCATAGTTTGAGAGTTTTACTTTTGCAAAGAGCACTGCACCTTTTTAAATATAAATTGAAACTTGTTTTGTATTATAACTGCCATCTGTCAACTGTAACTTTTATATTATTTTGCATAAGGACCAAATCCTTACACTGGATCTACAGGAACAATTGTTGGAGCCCATGAAGTTTATCGGGATCCAAGAGAGAAGAGATCTAAAAGGTGAAATGAAGAAGAGACTCATGAAATATTAATCTGTATTCAGACTAACTAGCTGCTGGTCTCTGGAATATTTTAAATTCTTATTATAATACCATTTTATACATGTATCTCTGTAAATCTTTCTCAGTAATGAAATTCAAAAGCTCTTATTTAATCCTAGAATATATTTTCAAAGAGAGTGCTAAGAATATGCAGGACAGCATAAAACAATTTTACAGTTGGTTCTGGGATATCTTGGATTATCACAAAATAGAATTTGGTTTTATATGCTTTTTCATGCATGTGGTATTTTAAAGCAAATTAGTGTTGTGATTGTGTGAGTAAACAGAGCAGTCATCACAAGATTCTTTTTTTGACTACCTCAACCAGACTTATAAATTTGCACGCACGAGGAGGCAAGCACAGTACACTTTATATGGAGTTTTTACTAAGCTTGTGAAGTGGACAGCTAACAAAGACTGCATTGCACATGCATGTGTCGCTAATTTAGCTGCATAGTGTATTGAAGGTTCACATTGGCTGAGGCAAGGATACTACAGGAGCCTTTAACTTGGTTCCTGCACACCTTGTAAAGTGAAATGGTGGTGTGATGGCCACTGTGCACTTTGTACGGTTCACAGAATAGAGACCCACTCTGATGAGCCTTAAGTGGAGCCAAGTCTGACTGGGTAAGGGCCAGAGTTCCAGACATCTCAGGTGGTGAGGGAGGAGGAGACACCGAGAACTGAGTTCTTTCTTGGTGTGGCAGAAATAGTTAACCAAAGAGGTAGATAGCAGCAAGGATGAAGGAGGAGGCAGCAGAAGTACTTAGGCCACTCTACACTAGAAACTCTGTCAGTATAGCAATATCAGCTAGGCCAGCGGTCTCCAAACTACAGGCCAGATTCGGCCCAGGGCTTCCATTTGTCCGGCCCTCCAACCAACAGGGGAGAAGCGAACAGCTGAGTAGGCACGTCAAGCAGGCAGGGGGAGGGGCTGCTGGCAGCAGTTCGCGCGGGGGGGTAGCTGAGCTGTGTGGAGGGGTGAGTGCCCCCGGGAGCCAGTGTCCGTCCCCCCCCCACCCCCCAAAGGGGAGCCAACTCAGGGGAGAGTTGCTGCTGCAGCCAAGCAGGCATGGACCCCTGCCTTAGAGTAAAAATACAAGCCAGATGCTTAATTACAACTCCAATAAATGGAGTAAAGAAGATGGAAATTTCCAATTTCATAATGGTTAAATTTTAACTACAGCACTAATAGAACCAAACAGTCCCAACCAACAGTGGGAACCTGGAGCTTCTCTTACCCAAGTACAGCCAAACTTTCAGTCCTTTGTCACTTTCTTCAGCAGGGCAGGCACACCTAGCAGGCACAGGGAGAAGGGAGCAGGCACGGGGAAGAGCAGACCCAAAAAGGGGAGCCAACTTACAGTACCTGCATCGATTAACTTTTATACCTGATTTAGAATTTAATACAACACTGACACAGAGTAGTTTTGTTTTTTAATGATTTTGTATATATTTGCATAATTTAATTTCTTTCACAGTCGCTTCGGCCCGCAAAGCCCCTTCAGAAATCTAATATGGCCCTCATCTCATAAAGTTTGGAGATCCCTGAGCTAGGCGGTTGATTTTTTTTTTTTTTTTTTAACATTTGATTTGTTGCGTGGTTGGCTAAAGTTGCCAAAGCACTTTTATCCAGTTTATTTCACTCTCAAAATCAGTATGAACTATACTGGCAACTTTTTTGATTTATATAAGGAGGGCATGCCAGTATAGCTATATCAGCAAACCTTTTCTGGCCTTAGTCACCCTTTAATCCTTTTTGAGAAGCGCCAGGTAATCTCATCCACATGTTCAGCTACCAGAGATGGTCATACATGACTTCTGTTTAATGGCTCCTCTGAATGACAGCCCTGTAGTGTCAGCATTAAGAAAGAGCCTTGCAGGACTTGAATCTAGATCTTCCAGTTAGAAGGCAAGAGGACACCAGATAAGATTATATGGATGCAAAGCTTTTATATAAAAGGATGTTTAAAATTAGGTTTTGTAACAAACATTTTGTTTCTTCCAGTCAAGACACAGATTTACCTGGAGCACCAGAGAACTTGACATTCAGGGAGCGCCAGCGACTTTTTTCCCAGGGCCAGGATGTATCGACTAAAGTAAAGGCTTCTAGGAAATTAATGGAACTGGAAAATGAGTTGAACACAAAATAAGATAAAAGCACCTTATCAAATGTTACTGAAAGATCCCTAAAATAAGGGTATGGGATGGGGCTGTTCAAGACGAGACTGTATTGTCTGTGAAAGAGTGAGTTTGATTCCTCTGTATCTAAGACTGTTAATTGAGATTTAGAGATGTTGCAATAGCAAGAATACTGATTACTTTACCAAGAGCTTGTGGTTTATACAATTAAAGCACTGTAAAATTTTAATTATATGAATCACGTGAAGGTCACTTTTTTCTTTTGTTTTGGGGGTTAACTTTTTCTGCAATAGACCAAGTAGCACTTGTCAAAGATAAGTTCTGTTTCCTGGTCTTTTACAGACATACTTTGTTTTAGCTGCTGAGCAGAGCGAGTGAGAATAGTTTGAACTGCCTAAATTAATCTGTGCACTAGCTGATGATATCTATAGGTTGTTTGACACAGAAGCCAATCTCTGGGCTGTTTTACAAAGGTCTACGTTTATATATACAAGTTTGACACATTGTATGCTGTTCATACAGATTATTAGCATATCACTACAAACCTCTTATCATTACCTAGCATTAGAGTAATAGGGTTTGCCTGGATAAAGTCTTTGAGTGAAACAGTTTTAATCCTATAGGTGTTTTGTTTGGGTCTAAAATGGATGCATAACAGAAACTGTTTAATCCATAACCATGGAAAAGCATATACATGCATACATCCCTCTTGTAAATGACGTGTCTGGTTTACAAACCTCCTTTTAAAAAAACAAGAACAAAACTGGAGATGAAAAACCTTGGGTTTTGTTTTGTTTAACACTGTATTGAAATAACTGAATATAACAAGCAATAGATAATAGGCTACCTTAGTGGCCCTATCATAGCTAGGACCAAAATGTTAAATGTTCAAGATGGAAGTAATGATTCCAGGTCCAAAGCTAGCAGAACTAAGGCATGCATTTTCCAAGGAGTGTAGAACAGAGAGTATTAAGCAACTAGCCACGGCGCATCATTGATGGAGTTTGTTATAGCAGCGGAGCTACATACTACTGTTGGAGAAGAAAAATGATATAGCATACAGTAAGACTGATGTTTGAAATATCAAATACGATGTTGCTGGCTGTGAATATGAATGTCAGTGAGATGGGTTGACTTATTATCCTGACAGCACACCCCCATTATTAATATTGAGAAAGTAGTGCTAGTCAAGCTGTCCTTCATCTATCTGGTTTTACTTGCATCCTCTTATATTGTTATATACTGTAGAAAATCTTCTCAGCAGTTCAAGCTATTTTTACATATTGATAGCCTTATTTAATTTTGAATTGTTGGATTCTTTTTGTTCCTCCCACTGTTGTTTCTTCAGCTATGCATATATGGCTGATGTTGGGGATAAGGACCTCATCAGAGTTTGTTTCTCTTTGTGTGACATTAAGACAAAATATATTATTGTGATTCCAAACAAATTTTCTATTTGCAAAGCCCTAAATTGGGCTTTAGATGATTTTTCTGTATCATATTGTTCTCTTATAAATATATATTTAGGGAATTATGCACACTTCCAAATACAGAGGGGTAGACTTTCACTGCCTTAGAAAAGAAATCACTTTTAATAAGAGTTGTATGATAAATAAATGCAAGTTAATGAAAATTGGAGTGTAAATATTTGTTTTTTACATATTTCAGGTTTCTTATTTGAAAGTGTGCTTTTACCGTTTCACCTGTTAAATATGAAGTAGGAGATTAAACCGGTTCAAAGTGTTAATGAAGGATTTGCATGCTTGCTGTGTCTGTTAATCAGGAAAAGCAAGCCTCTCCCAATTTATCTTGAGAACACTAGCAGCCTTACAGTGACAAAATACTCTTTTCTTCAGAAAAAAAATTTAGGCTGTGGCTGGAATACTGTTGCTGCTAGAATCTGAAAAGGCTTAGCAAAAAAATACATAGAACCTTCAGTTGAATGGATTTGGCCGCTATTGGGCATTCGGGTCAAGTGTGAATATGTGTAAAAGTGCTTTTCATATTTGTCTGTGCATTATTATGGAAAAACATGAAAACTGCTGTAGTTTCCCATTTCTACTGTATTTCACTTGCAACCTATTTTTAATAAACTTTGTATTGTATTTAACATTGCGTTTTATAGAACTTTTTGTAATTGTGTTTTTATTTAATGCTGTATTAACACATTCATACCATAAATTACTAATACTCTTTACTATACAGTTACCCTATAGGTATTCAAAGAATAGATACATACCTTGCTTTAAAAAAAGTATATACAAAATCAGTGTAGCCCACATTAAACACTGGTTAACTGATAGATCTCAAAAAGTAATTTTTAATGGGGAATCATCCAATGAGATTGATTCTAGTGAGATCCCACAGGATCTGTTCTTGGCCTAATGTAATTCACTATTTTAATCAATAATCTGGACCAAAAATATAAAATCATTACTGGAAAAACGAAGTTGACACACAAATTGGAGGGGTGGTAAACGATGTTTTACCAGTTTTACAGGTTAACTTTGGTTGGTTGGTAGATGAATGACATATTTTAATGCATCCAAATGGAAAGTCGTACATCTAGGGACAAAGAATGTAGATTGCAGTTATAAGATGAGACACTATCTTTCAATGCAATGACATTGAAAAGAACGTAGGGGTCATGGTTGATAACCAGTTGAACATGACCTTGGAGTGTGTTGAGGACACACAATTCTATAAGCAGAGGAATATCAAATAGAGTAGAAAGGTGGTATTACCTCTGAATACGGCATTAGGAGGCCATTCCTGGAATACTGTGTCCAACTCTAGCATCCACACTTTGGAAAGTCTTCAGTAAAGAGCAGAAAGAATAAAAACAAGTAGTGAGAGAGTTATGAAGCTCAATTTATTAGTTTATCCAATATGAGAGATGACTTGATCACAGTGTACAAGTACCTACATGGGGAAGGGGTTTCTGTTATTAGATGACTTTTTAATCTAGCAGAAAAGGAATAATGAGATCTAAAGGTTGGAAATTGAAGCTAGACAAACTTGGACAGGAAATAAGGCACAAATTTTTAACACTGAGGGTAATTTGCCCTTGGAATAAATTACTGAAGGAGATGGTTGGATTTTCTTTCACTTAAACTTATCCAGTCTTGATTTCTACCTTTCTTAAAGCTAGGATGTAGCTCAAGTAGAGGCTGATGCAGAGGTCACTGGGTGAGGTTCTTTGGCCTGTTTTATACAGGAGGTCAGACTTGATAACAATGGTTCCTTCTGGCCTTAAGATCTAAAGAAAAGTGTTACAAAGAAGGTTGCATGTTGTCTTGCAGGAGCACCATGCATGGCTTTAGACAATTTTATTTCTCTCTTTCAGGAGTTATCAAATTTGACCTTTTCCCTCACTTCGTCAGTTTGCAGATGACACGCAAACTGAGTAATTCGGAAATCATACAGGTCAGGTCACTGATAGCTATCTGGGTCGCTTGTAAGCGGGGTGCAAGCAAACAATGTGTTTTTAATATGGCAAAATGTAAATGTATACACCTAGGAACAAAGGATGTAGGCCATACTTACAAAATGGGGGACTCTCTCTTGGGAAGCAGCGACTCTGAAAAAGTTTTGGGGAAGTTCTATGGTCTGTGTTATACCAGAGGTCAGACTAGATGATCACAATGGTCCCTTCTGGCCTTGGAATCTATAAATCCCACTTATTTAATAATCATAGCAGTAAAACGTGGTGCTTGTTTCATTAGACAAGACATGACGCAACAGGCAGATTAAGCAGATAAACAAGACTGGGAGAAACAAGCTAAATGGTAAAATGAGCAATCTTTTTGTACAGTAAGTGGGAGTCTCTGCCTAGCCATGCCTAAATTCCTGTATCTTTAAAAAAGATACTTCTAACATGTAATTTTATAAAACTATTTCTTTCCACCCCAGCTTCCTGTTTTTTATAGAACTGCATTGAGGGAGGTTAGTTCATGCATTTCCTAAGAACCATAGCCTTTCCAGTAGTTTGCATATCAAATACCACATATGTGGATGGTGCTTTTCTGTAAGAGAGCTTTAGACTAGCCCTGAATTGATCCTTGGGATGGACTAGGGGAGGAGGGCAAGGATCAATTTGGGATTTTTGCCGTTTCTTACAGTTTGCCCTGAGGTTCGTACTCATGCTCTTGAGCCACTGCAGGACAGCTTGATACTGGCATAGTTGACAGGATTCACATACCATATGTCAATTAAGTTTATAGATCATAGCCCCAGCACTGTGAAAAGTTTAAACTAGATATTGATAGCTTTGAAGAATAGACACGAGTGAACCACAGTTCTATAATGGTCTTGTGAAAAAAAGACCTTGAAAGTTTGTTTGCATTAAGTTTTGACCAGGTGTTAGGGGAAGAAAAGGTAGTGGTGCCCAAGGACCCTCCTGTCACAGTGTCTAGAGTAGCTCATACTGAGTGTGCCAATCTCAGGTCAAACTGTCAGAAAACAGGGCAGACACCCCAAACTGCTGGCATATTCTATACTTAGATTTCACCAAGCCAGTAAGGATCACTATATTAGTCTGACCTGTAGTCACAAATGGTTTTCGGCTTTCCAGCGCATCTTGCCACCAGACAAACTAGAGTTTCTGAAGAAAGGTTATTAAAACCAAAAATCACTTCACATTAGGTTACTCCCAATCCCAAAGGGTTGGTCACTTACCCCAGGACAACGGATACTCTGGATCTCACATCAGACAATGCTGGCAGCCAATCTCTCTGATAAACTAACTAAAGGTTTATTAGCTAAGAAAAAGAAATGAGTTATTGAGAAGTTAGATCAAATGCATTAACAAGTGAGTCAAAGTTTGTAAGTCCAACATGATAGCAGAGACGTAGTAATCTGCTAGTTCCCATAAGTCTCTCAGGGTTACCTAGAATAGCTCTAGAGATTTCTGTCAAATCACTCAGTTTTCCACCCTGTCAGAATCCACCAGTCCAGAGATACAGGATCATCCCCTGGATTCATTTTTACAGCTGTTTTCTCCGGAAAGCAATCTGGCAAGTGTCTCCACCTCAGCAGGTGCTCTTCCTTTGTTGACTAAATGCAGCCTGGGTCTGTGGATTTCCCACAGTCGAGCACAATGACCCATGCTTTGAAGTTAGCATGCTTCTTCATTTACAGTTCCAAGGCTCCAATCCTGTTTGATAGGCAATCTAATTACAGATACAGACATAATGCATTCAGTTACAGCAATCCAAACAATCTTTCGTTAATTTTCATGAAGTTTAAGCATCAAGTAATACACCTTTGATTTAGGATTAAGTACAGGGCATACAGAATGTAATGTGATAGTAAACAACATCTACAACAATAACGGGTTATAGGTAAGTGAAGACAATGACATTAACATTTTTTGATATCCCCACACAAATTAATAGTCCTATGCCTCCTAGCCCACTTAATATTTCTTTGATATCCACGCACAAGTGAATTGGCCTATGGCTTTGATTTGAGCTTGTCTGTCAGCATCACACCTCCTTCCACAGATGCCACAAAGGAGACAACTGCAGGGATACTGGCCCAATAGCAGCCTCAAATAGCCCAGGAAGTACGTGAGCACCAACTGATGGCCGAACTCCATATCGGGGAAACCAAAGCCTGCCAAGGCAGCTGAAGAGATCCCACTAGACTAGTGGCCTCTGGCGGCTGGGAAGGAGCTGCTACAGCTGTTGTCTGCAGCCCAGCGGGATGCATGACAATCCAGCCGCGTTCTGGAAATGCGGACAGGGCTGTTACATATATGACACTTGGCAGCTCTGCACGTGCTCATTTGTTATTGCCTGGTTTCTCTGTTCTAACTCTTGTTTTGGGTGGCTGGTGTTGCTGGCCCCTTACATCCTTCTGCCTATGGGAAGCTAAGGTGTAGAAACTACTTTTTAATACTAAAGGGAAAAAAAGGTTGGGGGGGGAGAGATGAAGGCATGCACGGAAAGGGTGCATGTGGGCTAAGTGGCTAAAGCTTAGTGTATGTCTACATTGCACTCAGGAGATGTGATTGCAACACATGGAGACATACTCAAGCTAGCTTTGATTGGGCTAGTTCCATTAGGAGCCGACTCCATGCAAAAAAAATATTAAAAAAAAATTAGTGGGCAGCTCCCCCCATCAGCTCCTCCCCCTCCTGCGGCAGATCAGCTGTTCAGCAGCGTGCAGGAAGTGCTGGGGGGTGAGGGGGAGGAGTGAGGGTGAGATGTGCTCAGGGGAGGGTTGGGGGGGGACAAGGCTGGAGTGGGGGCAGGGCCTGAGGTGGAGCGGGGATCAATCACCCCCCAGCAACTTAGAAAGACAGCACCTCTGGCTCGCTCACTAAAAATCGCAGTGTAGCTGTACTTACGGGCAGCTAGACTCTTGTTTTTAGTGAGCTAGATCAATCAAAGGTAGCTCAGGAATGGCTACATGGGCTGCATTCACCCCTCCTGATTGCAGTGTAGATGTACCCTAAGGGAGGTACAGTAATGGGGCTATAAAGCTGGTCTCCCAAAGCCTAGGTTTTTGAGTCCGGGCCAGACCTCAATTTAGCCGAGACTTCAGCTCCGGCTAGAGTTAACAAAAAGTTGGGTCTTTGAAAGAGAGATTTATTACCTGAATGGGTGTATCCTCATCTCTTGATAACATTTTTTTTTAATAAGAACTAAACCCAGAAATGGATTCTTGACTTATTTCTGATCTCCCCATCACTAGTTTTAAATTAATCTGCAGCCCACAATTCCCATGCTATGGCTGCAGCATGACAACTGGTTATTCCAGTATGAAGTTGTGATCATAGTTAGGAAAAAAAATCCTCTTACTGAATATGTCTCAGACAATGTTAGAATAGGGGCTTTACAGGACCAGAAGGAGAAAGCATTTAACACTTATCCCATACAGCTCAAGGCATCAACAAGAATAGCTTGGCAAAAGATCAGGATCCTGGCACCTAAGGCACAGTGGGAGCTTCTATCAGGTGTGATGGAAAATGTGCTGTTCAGTGCATTTATGAATCCTCATAATCTGCATTTCGTATTTTAAATTTTAATGGCTCTCTGGCTGAGCACTGTGCATGAGTGAATGTGATTGCATGGAGAACTCCAGCTACCAGTAAGTAACCCAGTTTTCTCTCAGCTTAGAGAAAAAACTCTACCATCTGCTATAGAGAGTTGCACTGGCAAGTGTCTGAGCGCTGGGTCATTTAGAGGCTAAAAGGTACTGTCAAAACTTGTGAAGGATTTGTTCAGGCATTTATTGGCAGTTCTGTTCAACCTCCTGGTTGAAAATAAAAGTATGTCTGTTTGAAACAGTGAGAGTCATTTAAACAAAATGAAACATGGATCCATGTCCCTGAAGTTTATTTATCTAACATCATTTTATTAGGAAGCAGTAATGAGATCAAATGGTCAGATGTTCTGCAAAGCTTCAATGATTGTGTGTACAAAACTGCAGTCTCTGATTACTATCAAGTGCACTCAGCCAATTTACTATCTTGTATGCAATACAAAAAGAATCCAATGACATCCAGTGGTGACAGTCTCATATGTTTGGCACTGCAGGGGCAGAGACAGGGTCACCATTTGGCAGACTGTCAGTAGTCATTTCCATCCTTTTAGTTTCTAGTTACTGCATGCAGGAAGGCCATAATATATACACCCACACATTATAATGCTGTGATGGGGAGCTGATTAATCTAATGGTCACTGTGTTAGGGTTAACGTAAACAGCATTAATAGTTTATGGGCCTGTCCTGAGTACTTCCGTTATTGTAGGATTTTATACTGCCACCCATCAGTGAAGTATCTGAATGCTTTCCATGTAAAATGGATAGCAAGAGCAAAATCCCATGAAGTCTCTGAAATGTCTCCCTTTTAGCAGTAAAAGGTAGGGTTGAGGTAGGGTTCAGTTTTGTTTGTTTTGGGGGGCAAGGGTTGGAAGGGATTTGGGTAGGAAGGCGTTCTCTCAGAGGAAGGCCAGACAGCAAGACTGGACTGATCTCTATATGGTTGTTCCATAGCCAGATCCTCTTGACAGAGAATGCTGTGTTCCCAGCTCTCACATACTTTATCTTGGGCTTTAAGATCTGCATTGTTCCAGAGGAGAATAGTTATCTCAGTGGTTCACAGATCAAAATTCAGTATTTAATGTAATAATGACTTGATTAAGATGTGGCTAAGGTCTGTGTACACCCCAAATAGTGACAATCTCTGCAGTCACTTTCACAGTACCTGTGAAAGTTCTAGACTCTCTCAGTTAGTGGAAGGACCCACTGAAAATCTCTGGGGAAACCCCAGTCTCACATCCCCCACCCTCAAAGATCCTTACAACAGATGCTTCTCTTCTGGGATGGAGGGCTCACCTCCAAGGAGCCACAGCCCAGGGCAAGTGGTCCACACAAGAGGTCATGCTCCACAAGAACATTCTGGGGCTGAGGGCAGTTCAATATGCTTGTCAACACTTATTTCACACCATACAGGGCCACTCCATCAGGGTAATGCTGACAACAGGACAGCAGTGTATTATATCAACTGGCAGGGTGGAGAAAGATCCCAGTCATTATGCACAGAATTGTTAAAGCTGTGGAACTGATGCATTTTCCATCAGATAAAAATCTCAGTTCTCTGTCTCCAAGGCCTCCCGAATACAGCTGCAGACTCCTGAGTAGACACTTCCTTCAGGATCACAAATGGGAGCTCAACGATTGTCTTCCACAGCATCTGCCAAACGTGGGGTCTCCCAGAAGCAGACCTCTGTGCTACCCCAACCAAAACAAAATGTCCTTTTCTGCTCTAAGGGGGAGGATACGGCCACAACTCATGGGGAGATACTGTGATAATACAGTGGCCCTGTACTCCACTGTATGTTTATCTGCCTCTACCTCCAGTTCTCAAGACCTTATTCAAACTGTGTCAGGAAAGAGCTAGGTTATTCTCATAACATCATCATGGACAAGACAAGTGTGGTCCTTGAACCTCCTCAACTCCTCTGTATCTCTCTGACTTCCTCTCACAAAACTCAGGGACCCTGATCCATCCCAACCCCTCCTCCCAAACTTGAAAACATGGTTCCTAGATGGTTCTCGAGCATGGAGCTAACCTGTTTGGATAAGGCCCAGACAGTTCTCCTATCTAGCAGGAAACCTACTACTCACAAAACTTACCTTTAGAAGTGGAAATGCTTCCACTCCTGGTGTTCACTTCATTTTTCTCAAGTCTCAGAGGTTCCACTCTCAAATCCTGGGCTACCTGTTGGATTTAAAGATGCAAAGTCTATCAATGAGCTCAATCAGAATACATTCAGATGCTATCACAGCCTTCCACTCAACCACTGAAGGCTGCTCAGTCTTTGTTGACCCTATACAGCTAGATTCCTCAAGGGCATACACAACTTATTTTAGCCTGTATGGAACCCGACCCTGCAGTAGGACCTAAATTTGATTCTCAATGCCCAGAGACAACCTCCCTTTGAACCAATGGCTACATGTTCTCTCCTCCATCTCTCACTCAAGTCTTTGTTCCTCATAGCCATCATTTCAGCTCGATGAATGGGAGAGCTCTGTGCTTTTATGGCTGACTTGCCATATGCCAGCTTTTACAAAGACAAGGTTACAATGCAACTTCATCCTCAATTCCTCCCGAAGGTCTAGTCGAAATACCACATTAATCAAGAGATTCCACTGCCAGTGTTCTACCAAAAAGCTCACACCTCCAGCAAGCAGACCAGCCTTCATACACTAGACTTCAGAAGGTCCCTCACTATCTACCTTCACAGGACTAAGACTTTCCAGGCCTCTCCTAGACTATTTGTATCATTTGCAGAGAGGATGAAGGGTCAACCTATTTCCACTCAAAGGCTGTAAAAGTGGGTTTTGGGTTGCATCTTAACCTGCTATGAATCCACTGGGATGCATCCCCCTCACAGAGAAATAGTACATTCCATTCAAGCTCAGTCCATTCATATAGCTCTACTGAAGGATGTCCCCATAACAGAAATCTGTAGGACTGTAACTTTGTCTTTTATTCATACCTTTGCCAAACATTATGCCATCTTACCTGCTTCCAGGGATGATACTATCTTTGGTGACACAGTCCTCCAAACTATCTTGGACTTGCCTCCTCAGCACTCAACTTCTCATTGAGTTACTGCTTAGGAGTGTCCCATGGTGGAGCATCCACAGGGACATATACTCAAAGATAGAGATGTTGCTTGCCATATGGTAACTTGAGTTCTTTTAGATGTTTTGTCCCTATGGGTGCTCCAACTCCCATTCCCCCTTCCCTTAGCTGTGGAGGCTCTGCTTTCACGGTCGAGAAGGAACTGAGTGGCAGCAGGCCCATGGCTCCCAATATGACCTCACTTGGAGGCCCCACAGTGCTACTCTGTGCAGGCGCGGATCCACATACACAGCCTTGCATTCTCCAGCTGAGAGCACAACAGACATGCATGCATCCTATGTTGGAGCACTCATAGGGACAAAACATCCTGAAGAACTGAAGTTACTATTAGGTAAGAAACCTCTCCTTCTTCATCCAAGAGTTTATTTCCTGTAGGCTTTCTGACATTTTAAAAGTGGCAATGGTTGCATCTACTGAGAATGAAATAATTATCAGCATATCACTGGCAGCTAAGGCCATGACACCTCTCTCTCTCTCTCTCTCTCTCTCCAAGTAATCTCAGGTAGATATTGAAGAGGAGAAAATAGTATGGATCCCTGTGGGACACTGCAGATGAGGGCCTTTGGAGAGGTGGAGCAATTGAATTACCCATCACTATTCTGAGTTCTGCTGGAGAGGAACAATTGGAGCACTGTCACCATCTACTTCTGCTATGTCATATAGGCAGGTTAGTACAGAACCTTGTCCATTGTGACAAAGGCTGCAGAGAGGTCTAGTAGCATGAGCATGGAGACCTTACTTGAGACCATGGCCATGAGGAGATTGTCTTTTAATGCCACTAGAGCAATCTCTGTGCTGTGCCCTAGTCTGAAACCCAACTGTGAGGCATCCAGGATGTTGGCTGATGTCACATGGTGTTGGAGCCTGGTGGATCCTACTTTCTCAGTTATTTTGCCCTGGAAAAAGAGACTGAAGACAGAATGGTGGTTAGAGAGATCTTTGGGATCAAATTGACTTCATGGGGTTTGAGTGAACTATTGCATTTTTAAGGAGTTTGGTAGTTGTGCTTCTCTGAAGGAGGCACTGAATATTTCCATTCTGCACTGCCTTTTACCAGCCAAGAGGGCTTGGATCCACTTCACAGGTTGTGGCTCTAATATTTTTCAGGGCTTTTAGAGTTTTAGCATGTGTGATGTGGCCAAACTCAGTCAGGGGGTGGTAGGTTGATGATACCAGCCAGGACTTTCTTTCCTAGTTAGCCCAATAAGGTATTCTTTTGTCTATCAGTGAATTGTGCCAACAGCTTTTCACAGTAGTTGATGCTTGGGTCGGTCTGGACCAGGGGTCGGCAACCTATGGCACGCGTGCCAATTTTTAATGGCACGCTGCTGTCTGCCAGGGACAGCAGCGTGCAAGTAAAAATCCTGCCTGGCCCGGCCTACTCTTCTCCGCCCACCGCTCTCTCCTTGCAGGGCAGGCAAGCTCCCCCCCCACCCCCCTGCCTCTTCCCCCAGTGTGCAGAGTTCCTGCCCCTCCTTCTCTCCCTCCCTGCGGCCGATCAGCAGACGGCCCTTGCTACGGAGTGGGAGAGGGAAAAGTGGAGATTCAGCATGCTCTCTGCTCCGGGGACCTTGGGGGTGGAATCTGCATATCCCCTCCAGCCCCCTGCCGTGAGCGCTCAGGGCAGGGGGCTGGGAGCACCTCCACAACCCCAGCCCACACCCTCCAGCCCTCTGCCCGGACCCCTGCACTCCCCTCATACACCTCCAGCCCTCTGCCCTGACCCTGAACCCCTTCACACACACCCAGCCCTCTGCCCTGACCCCTAAACCCTCCTCACATACCCAGCCCTCTGCCCTCACCCCTGCACCCCCCACACACTGCAGCCCCGTGCCCTGACCCCTGCACCCCCCCACAACCCCAGCCCTGACTCTGGCACCCCCCACACATACCCAGCCCCCCGCCCTGACTCCTGCACCCCCCACAGATACCCAGACCCCCCACACCACATGCCCTGACTCTTACACCCCCCACATCCACATCCCCACCCCTCGCACCAAACAGGAGCTCCTGCACACACACACCCACATTCCCACCTGCACCCCTCGCACCAAATGGGAGCTGCCCAGGTAAGCACTCCACACCCCAACCTCCTGCCCCAACCCTGAGCCCCCTCCCTCATTCTAGCTCCTGGTCAGACCCTGTACCCCAACCCCCAGCCTGCTCCTTCACCCCCAGCCCATGCCAACAGGCGACCCCCAGGACTCTTGCCTGAAGTGTCTGGGGGAGTCTCATCAAGCAGAGAAGTGCAGGATCGGCAAAGGGTTTCGTCCCCAGACTAAGAAGGAGCAGGACTTTCGTTTAAAGCAGCGCCTCATGGAGGCAGCTCTTAGCCCTAGCCTCCTGTGGCGCACCAAGATCCGGCACCGAGTGTCTCAGTGCGCAGCGCCCTGGTGGCAGCAGTAGGACCGGCACCGTGGTTGGACTCTGATCGAGATCCGCGGCACCAACGGTCCCCAGCACCGCAACCGACATCATTGGCTCGGCACCGCTCCCATTCTCCCGGCCAGAAGCAGCACCGGAAGCCAGAAAGGGGTGGTCCACCTCCGCAGAGACCAGCCTCCCTGGAACCGCCTGTGGAGATGTGTCCCAGAGGGGAGTGTCCAGGGGCACAGCCTGTGGCCTCGGCACCATTGACTCTGGCCCCAAGGGGAGAGCCATTGAGTCCAGTACCGCTGGACTCCCAGACACGCAGCGTGGTTGAGGTCCAGTTGCCATCTACTCCGGATACTTTTGCAGCTGCAAGGGATCTTATTGCCATGAAGGCATCAGCATCCCCTCAGCCCCATGCCAAAGCCCTGGGGCAAGCCGGCCTTGATCCACCCGTCAGCACCGTGGGTCGAGCCACAGCACCGATCCTGCTCTCAGCACCGTTCCCGCTCCCGCTTGCAGTCCCACTGCTGCTTGCAGTCCCGGCACCATTCTCCTTCGCGGTGCTGGTCGTACTCGCAGCACCGCTCTGACTCCCGTCGCCGGTCCCGGTACTGCTCTGCCTGCCAGTCGTTGTGGAGGAGCAGATCCCGGACCCGATGCCAATCTCGACACTGGTCATCATCTCGGCCCAGATCCAGATCAAGGAGCCGTTCCATGTCTCAGTACTGGTCTAGGTCCTGGCACCGCTCCCCAGTGTCACGGCACCGTTCCCTGGTGCAGATCTGTTTGGCACCACCATGGCCCTCATGTTCCGCTTTTCGCTCTTCGGGATTAGAGGCAGGGTCGTGTTTTTTGGACCGTCGCCATTCGGACTATAGCTGCCTGGAGTCAGGGGCTGGATCTTGGCAGCTGCAGGGGCAGGGACCCACTCAAGGGCCCAACTCAATGGCCGTTCTGGACGCCCTGGGCATACCACAAGGCCCAGGGAGCTCCATCCGGGGCTTCCTGATCAGCCCCATCTGAGCAGCAAGTGCCAGAGGCTACCGCCAGTCAGCCCACCCCGGGGGGCATGGAGACTGTCGTGACTTCTCTCCCCACTACAGGACCTCCTCCGACACCGATTCCTGGTCCGGGCCCTGAGGTCGGTGGCACAGAACAGCTGGCCCCAGCTCCGCAAGAGGCCCGAGATGATCCTCTTCCCACCGTGGCCTCCTCCTCCTCCTCCTCTGAGGCGGTGGCAGGCACTGCAGTCTCGGGTCCCCCTCCAACAGACGTCCATGCCCACCACAACCTCCTGTGCAGGGTGGTACGGAATATGAACCTGCAGGCAGAGGAGGTAGTAGAGGTGGAGGACCCCGTGGTGGATATTCTGACCGCAGAAGGTCCATCAAGGGTGGCCCTACCCTTTATTCAGACTATCCAAACTAACGTCAGGACAATCTGGCAAACACCTGCATCCATCCCCCCGAAGGGGAGGGTCGTGAACTGATAGATACACTTGCACTAGATCTTATTGAACTAGAATGCTAAAAGTAGTAGTGTAGCTGTGGTAGCAAGCGCTAGCTGCCCTGAGTACCAACCTGCCCAGACCTCATGGGTACATGTAATGGACTGAGCACTCCAAAGGGATTCTTGAAGGACTCAGGGGTTGGATGTGCCTACCTCTTGTACAGAGACCAGCGGTGGCCTGGAAGGCTGCGCTTGTGTTGCCACAGGCTGGTGGTTTCAGGGATCTGATCTACAGCAGGCACAGACAAGATTCCCTCACATTAAGGGCAGGCGATGGTGAGATGCCTCACAACTCTGGGTACCCCTGGGAAGCTTCACAGTGGCACTGAATGATGTCTCAGTGACGTAAGCAAGGGCAGGTGCGTCATCTAAAATGAGAACATGGATGGTGCTAGTTTTATGGGCTGCTGCTCTTCCATTACGCAACAAGAGCTTCAGGCTGTTTTCTTCTGATGCTCTGTTTAATGATGTTACAAATTGAGAAAATGGCTTCAGGTGCCTGTTTTTCAGTTTTATCCTAGTGCCTGGTGTTCTTAGGGGACATCTCCTCAACCCGGTGATGGTAAGGTATGAGGAAAGTGTGGGTAATAGGATTCAAGGTCCTTTGAAGGTGTTGGTGTTCCAGTTATCCAGATTACAGGGGCTTGGAAGTTTGGTGTTGTGCTGGATCAGAGCTGAGTCACTTTGGCAAGGTAGTATCGTATCTCATTGGATTGTAGCTGCATGTTAGATAAGTGTTACAGGAAGAAACAAGACCTCAGCGTCCAGGGCCATCAGCATTGCATGCAAATGTGGCAGCTGTATAGGAGTTCAAAACTACAATACTATTTGCTTAAAAATATTAATACTGGTTAAATCTTTTTTCATTACTCAGTGAGGAAGGTGATGTTCTAAGACTCCTGCAGCATAATTTAAAGGGAAAGGAAACAAAAGAGTGAGTCTAGCCCTATACTGCTAACAACTGCAGTTTAGATGAAGAGTCCTGCAGCTGGACCTTTGAATATAGGTGGTAAAGATCAGCCACTCTAGATGCTGCCTTTTAAAAAGCCAATGCCCAAATCTTTAAAATGCCATGTTAATGCATCCTGTTTGTTTACTCTGATAGGGGAAACTGGCCCAGAAGGTATGCAATGAACTTTTGCCCATTCAAAATGGCACATACAAATGCACATTATCCCAGCCTCTGTGAAGCCTGTCATTTCCCCAAAAGCCAGTAAATTGCAATAGCATGTTCCTTTTTGCGCACAAACTTGTCTGCCTCTTTTAGTGCCAACATCTTTTGAAAGCCGTCAGTAACACAGCAGTCAGGAAATCTTTTTGAACCACATTCGTCAGTTTTCATCTTCCTACCAATACAAAACTTGCTGCCAGATTATATGCCTGAGGAACTTCCAAGTCTGAAAGTGGCTTTTTATGGTGTTGCAATATTTTAAGTGATGTGTAGGGAAACGATGGTATCTTGGCATACTATTGTTCACTGAACTCTGCAGAGAGGTTTGATTTGGTCTGTCAGAGTTGGACTGCCTCACAAAAATTCAACTGGTCTATAATTATGATCCTGGCTTTCGTTTGCCAGAAAAATCATAGTGCATACAAGTAAATGTTGCTTATTTCCTGCTTCTATACAGCTGCCACATTTATATTCCCCATCATAAAGATTTCATATGAAGTAACTACATAAAGTATTCAGCCTAGTTTCTGGATCCCTAAAAAGACATTTCTTGGATGCAGAGTTTCCTAATAGGTTTCTCATAAGGCAGTTTAGTACTCTATGAAAGAGCAAACAGTTACATGGATTACAATAGATAACGTAATTAGAGGAGCAGGTGCCAAAGCCATGTGAACTGCCAAAAGTATCCGGGAAAACCAAACTAATCCCACATGGAAGAGAATGAGGTATAGCTTTCCTCATGGAGTACTATCAGGATTTGGAGAATTATTAATTCTGTTCTGTATCTGTTCTTATGCTATGCTTATCCCCAACATGCCTTCCAACTGTGCATTAAGCAAAATGACTAACATCTGTCATGTGTGTTCTCTCATCCTCTCTCCAGGGGAAGAAGTGTGTGCAGTGCAATGGGGTTTTTTGGAATTTTGTTTTAATATTGTGACAGGGTCGGGCCAGATGGCTACAGGAGAGTAATAGAAGGCAGATATATTAGCCCCAGGTTAAGTAGGTCCCTTTTCCCTGGGTAAGGTAACAGGGAAGGTTCCAGAACAATCAGGAACCTTCTGGAGACAATTAAGACAGACAGGGTGATTAGAACACCTGCAGCCAATCAAGAAGCTGCTAGAATCTATTAAGGCAGGCTAATCAGGGCACTTCAGTTTGTGGTGCGCGTGTAAGGAGCTGGGAGCAGGAGGTACTAGGAGCTGAGAGTGAAAACACATACCGTTGGAGGACTGAGGAGTACAAGCATTATCAGACACCAGGAGGAAGGTCCTATGGTGAGGATAAAGAAGGGGTTGGGAGGCCATGGGGACGTAGCCCAGGGAATTGTAGCTGTCGCACAGCTGTTCCAGGAGGCACTCTAGACAGCTGCATTCCACAGGGCCCTGGGCTGGAACCCGGAGTAGAGGGCGGGCCCAGGTTCCCCACAAACCTTCCAACTCCTGGTCAGACACAGGAGGAGTTGACCTGGAGTATGGGTTCACAAAAACGGCCAAACTGAGGGCTGCCCTGAAGCTCCAAGGTGAGCAAATCCACCAATAAGCGCAAGACCTACCAAGGTAGAGGAGGAACTTTGTCACAATATATAAACACACACAAATTACTATATATTTGTTAGGCACACAGAAGTACATGTTGCACTCGAAGCAGAAGGTAAGTGAGGTGTGTGATGGTCCTTTGTTCCTGTGAGAATTGATTCCATGTTCTTGGAACAGCCCCTGAGAAAGCACTGTCTCCTGCCCAGATCAGCTTCACCCATACTGTAGAGCATTGTGCCAGAGGAGCACAGTTGATGACCACAGTCTTTATCTGAGTTAAGGGGATCTTCTAGGTATCCTGGGCCCAGGCCATTGAGCAACTTGAAGGAAATGACTGAGACCTTGAAGTTGACTCCATGTTCTTTAGAAAGCCCACGTAAAGAGCAAAGTACAGATCAGATATATTCACAGTAGTCCATGTTGCTTAGGAGACAAGCTGCAGTGGTCTGTACTAGTTGGAGTATCCTAAGGGCGAGGGCTTCATGTCAGGTATATCACATTGGTGTAGTCCTGATGAAAGTGAAAAAGATGTGAATAACTAAGGCTAGGTCACCATTCCTGAGGAAGGGATGGACTCTCATTCCCAACTGGAGAGGGTAGAAAGCATTACTTGTAGATGCAGCTATGTAAGAGCTTAGCATCAGTGAGGAATCCAGGCAGCACTCCCATACTATGGACTGGACTGAAACTTTTCAAAATGCTTTTCTCAGCCCAGCTGCATCACCTCTGTCTTGTTCAGGCTCAGCTTCAATCAGCTGCTTGTTCAACTATGAGTGGTGCGGTCATATATTGTGAAGGATAGGTGGAGCAGCTGGCACTTGAGTCCATGTCATCTAACCAGTTCACCCAGTGGCTGCATGTAGATATTGAATGGAACTGGAGAGATAATTGAGCCTTGTGGAATTCTACAAGTGAGAAGCTTAGTGATGGAGGTGCAGTTTCTACTACTTATTGGGTGTGTCCCTCCAGGAAGGATTCATACCATTTAAGCGCACTACCCTGGGCCCCTGCTACCTTCCTCAGATGAGACAACAGTATTATATGGTCGACAGTGTTAAATGCTAGAGAGGTCCAGAAGAATGAGAGAGGATGTCTGCCTTCTATCCACTGACAGGAAGAGATCATCCATCAGTGCCACTAAAGTGGTTTCAGTGCCACGTTTTGGTGTGAATCCAGATTGTGCCAGGTCTAGGATATTAACTCCATTAAGATGAGCTTGAAGTTGGACTTTAGCTAGTTTCTTTATGAGCCTGGAGTTCTGTACCTATGGGCTTGTCAACACATATGCTGAAGTCTCCCAGGATGAAAAGTCTGAAGTATTTCACTACCATCACCGATAAGGTATCAGTGAGCTCTTTTATGAACACTTTAGTCTGTGTTGGTCTTTAATTGAACATAAAATGTATGTTAGCTGTGGCTCTGGTTTCTGTTGCCACATGAGTTATGTCAAATGAACTTGTCTTACCTCAGGCACCTCTTGGATTTGATCAATTGGCACACAATTCTAGCTTCAAAGGAACTGTACCCTTATCTCCATAATGTACAAGACATTAAGCACTGTGGGATACTTCTTGAGGAACGCTGTTAGCCAACTGAAAAACTGTTTATCACATACCAAAGTGCCTAGATTTGATTGTACAATTGACATGCCAGATTACGCAGTGATGTTATAGCCATGTTGGTCCCAGGATACTGAGGTAGTATCTTTTATTGGATCAACTTCTATTAACGAGAGACAAATCTTTCGAACTTGCACAGAGCTCTTCTTCAAAACCATGTAAGCTTGAAATCTTGTGTCTCACCAACAGAAATTGGTCCAGTAAAACATAGTACCTTGTCTCACTAATATGTCGGACTAAAGATTGTTGTGCTAAAACTTGTCCCAATTTTTTAAATTTTATATAGTCTGTTTTCCCTGATTCTGCTGCATTTTATAGGTAAGCTGGAAAGCTGTAGGTCTTTCAAAAAAAAAAAAAAGAGAGAGAGAGAGAGAGAGAGAGAGAGAGAATGGCTTACGAACCTATTAGTTATAGCACGCAATGCAGTGCCTCATTTTACATATTGAGGAAAAGTGAGCGGTCATAATCTGAAAGTGTATTTTTTAATATCCGTTAACATCTTTCAGCATGACATGACCAGAGCTTTTCCTGGGGTCATGGATATCGAGGCACAGATGTGCTCTTTGTGTGCGACAAGCTCCAAAAAGTGAAAACGCCCGGTGCAGCGGGGAGGGAGCCGTGCTGATTTTTCACAGCACCCTCTCCCCTGCCCACAGCACAGTGGTCACGTGCATTACTGGAGCGACGGTCTAGGAGCCCCAGTCCGCTTCCTACAGCCTGTAGGTCAAGGGCGCCCTCCCCCCCCCCCCCGCCAGCCCTAACTCGAGGGATGCAGGGGGCCCTTCCTCCAGGCGCACGGACCCACGGCACTTTCAACAGGCTGAAGCGCGCCCCTCACAGGCAGCCCAGCGGCCCAGCCTGGACGGGGACTCCCCCTTTCTCGGCCCCAGGGAAGGCAAGGGACCGTCCCCCGTCTCCAGCTGCCGTTCTCCTGTCCCGGCAGGAGCCGGGGCTCCCAGCACTAGGCCAGCCCGACCTCCACGCGGAGCTGGGACACTGCGCAGGGGTAAGGGTCTCCCGCGCGCGGCGCTCCCGGCTCCCGCCACTCAGCGAGCCCCGCTCCAGCGCGGGGCACCCGCCACTCTGCTCCCACGTGCGCCCCGCCTCCCCCCGCCGCGATTGGATTGGCAGGCTGCGGCTGTCACTCATGACGAAGAAGAGAGGTCGCGTGCAGCAAATTCGGTTGAGCGGAGGCCGAGCGTCTCAGGTGTCCTTATCCCTGCTCCCAGTCCCTGCGTGGCGCTCTCCGCCGCTCCGCCAGCAAGGGCCTTGGCAGATGCTCCCTAACGTCCGTCAGTGAGCGCTCGGAGAGCGCCCCGGTATTGTCACAAGCTCCCTGGCCGCCCTCCAGCCAATGGGAGTCTTTACCGACTGCGGTGGGAGGGAGGACAAGCGTTGTCTCCGTAGCAACCGAAGCGAAGCCCCATGCCAGCGTCTGATTGGTCGATTCAAAGCGATTCCGTGCGCGTGGTGGGGATTGTTGGGTGCGCGCCGCGGGACGGCGGGGTGACGGCGGCAGGACGGGAGAGAGGATGCGGCCGGGTGGCGGGATCAGCCCGAGCTTTGTGGCCCAGCAGCGGATCCGGCAGCTGGAGCAGAAGCTGCGCGTGAGTGCGCTCCGCGTGCGATGCGGGGCGGGGGGCAACGCTCGGGGCGGAGCCGGTGGCCCTGCCCCCTCACCTGCAGGGGGCTGGGCCGTCCTTAGTGCGTCATGGCAGCGATGTCATCACTGTCGCCCCGCCCCCCCCGCTGCCTCCTCCTGGGCTGGTGCCCATGGGGCTGGTTGAGGGGCTGGGGCAGGGGAGGAGCCGCTGGGCCAGGTCATGGGGAGGGCCCTACCCAATGCGCCGTCCATTGGGGGTCAATTTCACGGTCATAGGATTTTTTAAAATGGTAAATGTCATGATTTCAGTTATTTAAACCTGAAATTTCATGGTGGGGTAGCCGTAGGTGTCCTGACCCAAAAAGGAGTGTGTGGGGGTGGGGGGTGGGTAGCAAGGTTACTGAGGGGTGGGGTTGCGGTACTGCCACCCTTACTTCTGCACTGCTGCTGTCGGCAGCGCTGCCTTCACAGCCGGGCAGCTGCAGAACCACGGTGGCTGCCGGCCGGGATCCCAGCTCTGACGGCAGAGCCACCGCCGGCAGCAACGCAGATGTAAGCGTGGCCGGGTGCGGTGTTGGCACCCTTACTTCTGCGCTGCTGCTGGCAGGGCATCGCTAGGGTTACCAACCCTCCAGGATTGGCCTGGAGTCTCCTGGAATCAGCACTGGTTTCCCGGTGACTACTGAAAGCAATCCAGGAGATTTTGATAGGCTATTTCAAGAAAATGACATTACGTCATGTTGGGGAAAAAATTCTCTTGGAATAGCTTCAGTCAGAGTTGGCAACCCTAGCCACCACCTTCAGAGCTGGGCACCCAGCCAACAGCTGCCGCTCTCCAGTTCCCAGCTACGAAGGTAGCGCAGAAGTAAGGGTGGCAATAACCACAACCTCCCCTAAAATAACCTTGTGACCTCCCTGCAACTCCCTTTTGGGTCAGGACCCCCAAATTGAGAAACACTGGTCTCCCCCATGAAATCTGTATAGTACAGTATAGGGTAAAAGCACACCAAAAAAACAGATTTCATGGGGGGAGTGTGACGACGTGGGGATTTTCCCTTGTTATGTTGTATGTGAACCTGTGAGTCTTACTGTTGACCCTATGTCAGTTTTACTGTTTTGCATGAATACTGTCCGTGTCTCACTTTCCCTGTGTGCTGCACCAATACCTTGGTGGTGGCAGTGGGGTGTGTGACTTTGGCTGAAACCTTTGGGCAGGTGAGGCTTCTCCAGCTGCCTGCACGTATGCTATGACCAACCGGTGCCCTTCATAACCTGAGACCCAGGAGGGGTATGCGACCAGATGACTCTTTGGCCGGGAAGCGAGACAAAGAAGGAGGAGGAGGAGCAATGGGGGTGTCTGAGGTTGGGTCGCTGGAAGATGGCTGTCTGCTTGGGGAAACTGGAAGAGGGGGAGTCCAGGACGTCTGGCCCAGGACTCCCCAAGATAGACTTGGTTGAAAGTCATTAATTCTGTGCTAACAAGCTCTGTTCTACTCTGTGTTCCTGTCAACTGATAAACCCTTCTGTTCTACATGCTGGCTGAGAGTCACAGCTGACTGCAAAGTTGGGGTGCAGGACCCTCTGGCTTTCCCAGGAGCCCCGCCCAGGTGGACTTGCTGAGGGAAGCATACCGTGTGGAAGGGGATACTGAATGCTCCAAGGTCAGACCCAGGAAGGTCAAAGCTGTATAAGCTACTTGCCCTGGCGACAGTATGCTCAGAGAGAGGAGGCATGCTCCCCCAGAGTCCTGACTGGCTTCATACAGAGTAGTTCCAGAGCATTGCCCCAGTGACTCTGTGACAGGGAGACCAGATTTCATGGAGCATGACGTGTTTTTCATAGCAGTGAATTTGGTAGGGCCCTAGTCATGGGGGAGGAATAAAGAGAAAACAGGCGGGGGAGTGAAGGTGATGGGGCAATAAGGAAGGGTCCAGAGGGGGTGTGCAGCAGAGAGCCCCTAATCTTCCCCACCATCCCGCGAGGCCCTAGGGAGCCAGTGGCACCGCCCAGAGGAGCTCCTTCTGGAGACCAGATCGAACAAGGGAATGCAAATAGGCCCAACAGTTGCAGGCTGGCCCAACCCCCCATTCAGTTTCTTCCTTCTGCTGGGATAGATGACCAGGGTGCTTCAACCTGACACATCCTACGAAGCTGTGCACCAGGGTCTCCCTCTCACCGCAAAAGGGGCAAGTGTTAGGGGAGTTTGTGAACCACATCAGGCAAATGCCTGTGCTCAGAGCCTCATGGAGGAGCTGCCAACTAATATCCCAGGTGGGCTGTGGAGCTGGAAGCCATGGCAATACCACCCAGCGATGCACCCACCACAAGGAGCTGGGTCAAGGGAGTAGCTCTTGAGCAGATCTTCCTCTCTGTGGCCTCCCCGGTGCTGCTGCTCACCAGCCCCTGGTACTATGTCCCCTGCTGGGCCTGGCCATGGGCAGCCTGGTTCAGCTGGATGGTCCTGGGGGTCAGGGCCCACGTTGGGGGGAGGAGCTACATGTTCCTGCCTCAAGTTCCACCTCCTTAGGGCACCAAGACGAGATGTTGCTCACAGCAGGATTGTGCAGAAGTTCAACTATGCGCCCATGGGCTTTGCTGTGCTCCTGGGTGCTGCAGCTGCTTTGTGCTGAGAGACACCTATGGGCAGGGCTGCACTAAGTTATAAACATATGCCTGGCAGCCTGCTCCCAGAGTCATGTGATAAGATCAGAACCTCAGTTTCCATTACAAGAAAGTGTTTCTAGCCCTCATGGTTGCTAAGAAAAACTTGAAAACGACCTGAATGTGATCAGTGCTGTGATGTCTGCTTGACTCTGTAGATGCCTCCAGCAGGGAGAAGAGTACTAGCCACTAGAGTCGTGGAAGATGCTACCTGGCCTCTTACTTATCACCTGAACAGATCAGGCTGCTGATGCTCTGGAGTGTCCTTGGATGCTCAGATTGAGATGCCCCACTAAATATTGTAGGATTAATTCCCCTTTGATGGGGTTCAGATGCCTCATAGCCTTTTGTTTTCGAGGATCAGTTTGAGGACTTGAGGGGAAATGGTGACCATCATCCAAGCACGTTCCATTTGTGGCACCAAAATGCGCTGTCACTCTTGGCAGATTATGCTTTATACTCATCCTTTTCCCTTTCTACATGCTTTGAGTAGTAGTGAACTAATTTAAATGTTGGCATTGATAAATATCATTGGACATCTGAACTAGGATCACAATTTACCAAAAATTAGAATATAAAATTGAATCCATGCTGAGACCTTGAGAAACTTCTGATTCCCCAGATAATATGACTTTTCGGCATCTTCTGGCAATCGGAAAAGAGCAACATCATCTGCTTTCCCAACCCATTTTGGCTGTGTAGAAAAAAACCCCTTGTGGTTCCAAAATTGGGAAATTTTCTTTGTGTCTGCAATGCTTACTTCTCTGCACTACCAGGAAAGTATAATCCGTACAGATCCTTGAAATAAAAGATTGAGTGCATGGCTGTTCTTACTATAAACAATAATGAACATAAGAACAGCCATATTGGGTCAGACCAAAGATCCATCTAACCCAGTATGCTGTCTTCCAAGAGTGGCCAATGCCAGATGCCCCAGAGGGACAACATCCTCTGGCAAGGCGTTCCCCAGGTTGACTGTGCGTTGTGTGAAAAAATACTTCCTTTTGTTTGTTTTAAACTTGCTGCCTATTAATTTCATATGGTGGCCCCTAGTTCTTGTGTTATGAGAAGGAGTAAATAAAACTTCCTTATTTACTTTCTCCACACCAGTCATGATTTTATAGACCTTTATCATATCCCCCCCCCTTAGTCATCTCTTTTCCAAGCTGAAAAGTGCCACTCTCCTCATACGGCAGCCGTTTCATACCTCTAATCATTTTTGTTGCCCTTTTCTGAACCTTTTCCAATTCCAGTATATCCTTTTTGGGATGGGGAGACCACATTTGCACGCAGTATTGAAGATGTGGGCGTACCGTGGGTTTATATAGAGGAAATATGATACTTTCTGTCTTATTCCCTTTCTTAATGATTTCCAACATCCTGTTCACTTTTTTGACTGCTGCTGCACATTGAGTGGATGTTTTCAGAGAACTATCCACAATGATTCCAAGATCTCTTTCTTGAGTGGTAACAGCTAATTTAGACCCCATCATTTTATATGTATAGTTGGGATTATGTTTTCCAATGTGCATTACTTTGCATTTATCAACATTGAATTTCATCTGCCATTTTGTTGCCCAGTCACTCAGTTTTGAGAGGTCCTTTTGTAGCTCTTTGTAGTCTGCCTGGGACTTAACTATCTTGAGTACTTTTGATTCATCTGCAAATTTTTCCACCTCACTGTTTACCCCTTTTTCCAGATCATTTATGAATATGTTAAATAGGACTGGGCCCAGTACAGACCCCTCAGGGACACCACTATTTACCTCTCTCCATTCTGCAAACTGACTATTTATTCCTAACCTTTGTTTCCTATCTTTTGACCAGTTACCAATCCATGAGAGAACCTTTTCTCTTATCCCGTGACTGCTTACTTTGCTTAAGACTAGGGTGACCAGATATGAACTGTGAAAAAACGGGACAGGGGGTGGGGAGTAATAGGCGTCTATATAAGAAAAAGTCCCCAAAAACAGGACTGTCCCTATAAAAACGGGACATCTGGTCATCCTACTTAAGATGACTAAGACTAGACTAAGGGTTCTCAATCTGGGGGTCATGAGCGGGCTCTAGTGACCCTCCTTTTTTACCCTTTTCATTATTTTTAAAAATATTTCTAGCCTTATGATTGCAGAGACTATCTTGAAAAGGAGAGCTGAACTTTAACTGATGCAGTGATGCCTGCATGAATCTGCAGACAGCCTGACACAGTAGCTCAGGGATTTTCAACCTAGGGGGCATTGCACCCAGCATAGCTGCAAACAGATATCATGGTGTCGTAAACACCCACACTTTCCCAAGCTGCTAAACCAGCTAGGTTGGAAAGGAGTACCAATATGGGAAAGTAGGTCTCAATATTGAAAAAAGATGAGAACCAGTAACTAGACAATCTAATAAATGGGAATTATTTATCCTAAGTGGTTATAAAAATGTATATTAAGGTAAAATATATTAATGAAAGTTTATTATATCACATCAACTTCTTACACTGCAATAGTTGTGCTGCTGAATAATAAGTGCATGATTGTCAAAAGATTATTGGTCTGACTACATTCAGAAATTATTATTTCAGTTTTATTGCTGAGGGTGAGGATGCAGAATCTAGTTTATCAGTTGTTTTTTCAGGCTAAAGAAGAAAGAATAGTTGTGCTGGAAACAGAAAATGCTCTTCTTCATCTGAAACTTGCAGAGGTAATTATATTGTCCATGTTTAATCTCTAGTAAAGTGAGTGGAGATGTATCCATGTTGTTTGTGAGTTCGTGCTAAAACCCACCACCTAAAAAAAGAAGTTGGAATCCTTTTTCTCATTTTCAAAGTGTGTCATCTTCCTGTGGGGTAAGCTTTCGAAGGATGGGGGCACAGCCTCACTTTTTATGAGCACAAATTTTTGCTGGAAAAATTTTCACACTTTCTTTAATTGCAGGTGCAAATCAGGTAGTCAGACATGCAAATACTAGAATACTTGCCTGTAATTTCATGCCTTCAAAAATGAACTGAGGGAGTAAACATGCACGCCAAATTTGAGCACTTTCACACTGAATTACCTGATTTCTGCTTGCAGTTGAACTGGACGTGCAAAATGTAGGTGCAAATTTTGAGGGGGCAGTTTACACCCACAAAAAGGAGGCCACTCTTTTCAAATATTTGGCCATAAGTTGGTTTCAGGAACCTGCATTTTATAATTAATGGGCTTATCAAAGATGCTCTATTGAGTATCTTCATGATATTTGTGTACATACGTGTCTTGTGTTGGAGGGAGTAAAACTAAATGTCGTATAAGCAGTTGGAAAAGCCTAGCTATGGCTAAACTAATCCACTTTGTTTCATCATACTGCTGATCAGAAGGGACAACTATTTCTGGAGCAATTACTGAAATAATGAACAGTCCTCATAAATAATATTTTGCCTCTTCAAAGCTGGGTCTTTAGAGATTAAAAGAAATTTGAGAAGTTGTTTTTTGTGCAAGACCAGGACTGGCTGTGTGGATTAGAGGTAATAGTGACTGTCAGTTGAGAAATTCTAATCCAGACTGAGTCATTAAATCGCTGTGTGACCTCAGGAAAGCCACTTGCCCTCACCGTGTCTTGGTTAACTCTGCTGGATGAAATTGGATTTAACTAAAAAAATAAGAAGTCCTGACTGCAAGCCAGATGGTACATCTGAGATGACTTTTGTTGGGTACACAAAAGAATACTGTATTTTATTTCATCAAAATTTATTTCAATTTTTTTTTGGTAGCATTTATTGAAGATATTCTTAGGAATTTGAACTGACCTTTTGATCTCAGGCATACAATGTGGAGATCATTCTAGATAGTAAGATGCATCAGAGGGCAGAATGTGTCTTGTAAACAAAATACCCTCCTCCAGAGCCAAAGCCAGTATGAGGACTCGTCTACATGGTGTTTAGTCTGCACAAAGAGTTTTATATTTTAGTTTGCACTAGTGTGTCATGCATTAACTGGCTCATGTGGCCCTTGCTGGCTCACACCGGAAGTTCACTGGTGTGCATTAATGCAGTCCTGTTTCAAACAGTACTATATTAACATGCACTGGGGAACTTTTAGCATGTGCCAGCAGAGTCTGTGCGAGTCAGTTAGTGCAGGACATGCTAACAAAGACTAAAATTGATACCCCTCTTCTGTGGACTAAAGCATTATGTAGACAAGACTGAGTTTTTCAATATTCTGCCTGTAGGGCTGATCAAGCAGGCAGTCTGTCACAAATCTAGTCATTGCTGCTAGAAAAATCCATTCCAGAGTTTCACTTGTTAATTGCCAAATATATTGCAAGGCTGGAGCAGATAAAGGTATATGGAGAACACCTTGATTGCACCACAAGCAGGAGGAATCATTGCCAAATGGTTCGTGTCAATCAAAATATCTTTTTACTTAACTCTCTTAACAGTAGTGCAAGTACAAAGCTATGTATAGAAAAATATAATGTAATCTGTGGTCACGGGTGGTTTTATCATTTTCATGATAAACTTCAGATCCTTTCCTCCTCGTAGAGTTTAGGGAAGGGACCGCTGTTCGGTCTTACAACCTTGAATAGCCTTCCCATTTTTCCCCACTTTACTTTTTCTTCCCCTAATCTGAAAGCCCCCAGTAGAGCTGGTGCAAATGTTTAAACCCTCATGGAAATTTTCAGGGAAAATGAAAGATTTTTTTTTGAGGTTTTCATTGAAATTTTCCATGGGAAATTTTGAGTTTTCAGTGGTTTTGGCTGAAAACTATCAGATTTTTGCCAAAAATGGGAGTTGTAGTGCTTAATGGGAGTAGTAGCTTGTTCTTTGTCCCCATTGTCCTCTGTGGGCCAGGATCGTCAGCTGGACTACAGCTCCCATGATGCATCAGAGTCTCCCTTTTTTGGTGAGGGGAAGCTGTGCAACATGGAGTCCCTGGTTGTGGTGCATTATGGGAGAGCAATGCCCATTTTTGGCCAAGGTCTTTTGAGGAAAAAAGGAATTTTTTTGCAGAAAGCGGATACTTTCCACGAAAAACGTTGTTTTACTGAAACCCCAGCCCTACCCCCATGTCACTTTTACTCTTTGACTGAACTCTTAAGAAACCATGAGTGCCACTCCTTTGAGTTAAATGTTGGCCTGTCCAGTGCACTGGCCCAGAGGCATAAGGGGGTGCAAGCTCCCTTGTGCCAGCTGTCTGCATCATAGGCAGCAACATGGGAGGAGAAGCGGGCTTTGCAAAGTGGTTACTGACCCTCTTTTGCTCAGGTGGTTGGGTTGGGGGTATAGTGACACCTCCACTCCCACCCTGTACTAGCCAGCACAGAGGAACTTCTATACTGGATATAGATTTGGTGAAGTTTGCTCCCTCCTGGGAGCAGTGGGATAACCAGGAAGGAGGTTGTGGCTCTCTGAGCCACAGGACTGTCTACACACAAACTTGTGCTGGGTTTAAATAAGCAGGTTTAGTTAAACCATGGACCCCTGTGAGTGAACACACTTATATCACCTTAAACCTGTTTATTGGTTTCTTTTGCTCCACAAATAAATTGATACAAACGAGATTTAAATCACTTTAAGGGTGTCTACCTTCATAGCACATTGATTTAACCGAATTGGCTAAAAATCACACAGTATGCTGCCCTTTATCTGCCCCTTACTTAGGACTTGGTGGTGATGGGGGACTTAAATTACCCAAACATCTGTTGGGAAAATAACACAGCAGGGCACAGATTATCCAATAAATTCTTGGAATGTATTGGAGACAGTTTTTTATTTCAGAAGGTGAAGAAAACCACCAGAGGAGAAGCTAGATTTGATTTTGACAAGTAGGGTGGAACTGGTTGAGAATTTGAAAATGGAAGGCAACTTGGGTGAAAGTGATCATGAAATGATAGAGTTCATGATTCTAAGGATGGTAGGAGGGAAAACTACACAATAGAGAAAATGGATTTCAAGAAGGCAGACTTTAGCAAACTCAGGGAGTTATTAGGTAAGATCCCTTGGGAATCAAGTCTAAGGGGAAAAACATTTCAAGAGATTTGGCAGTTTTTGAAAGAGACATTATTAAGGGCACATGAGTAAATTATCCCACTGTGTACAAAAGATAGGAAATATGGCAAGAGACCACCCGGGCTTAACCCAGATCTTCAATGATCTGAAACTCAAAAAAGAATCCTACAAAAAGTGGAAACTAGGTCAAATTACAAAGGATAAATATAAACAAACACCAGTATGTAGGGACAAAATTAGAAAGGCCAAGGCACAAAATGAGGTTGAAGTAGCTAGATACATAAAGGGTAATAAGAAAACATTCTACAAATACATTAGAAGCAAGAGAAAGACCAAGGACAGGGTAGGCCCCTTACTCAACGAGGGGAGGAAACAATAATGAAAAATGCGAAAATGGAAAAGTGCTACATGATTATTATTATTTTCAGTTTTTATCAGAAAGGTTAGTAGGAATTGTATGTCTAACATAGTGAATGCCAGTGAAAATGAAGGTACGATCAGAGGCTAAAATAGGGAAAGAACAAATTAAAAATTACTTAGACAAGTTAAATGTTTTTAAGTCAATAGGGCCTGATGAAGTACATCATAGAATACTCAAGGAGCTGACTGAAGAGATATCTGAGCCATTAGAAATTATCTTCAAAAAGTCATGGAAGACAGGAGATATTCCAGAGAACTGGAATAAGGCAAATACCAAGCCAATCTATAAAAGGGGGAATAAGGACAACCTAGGGAATTACAGACCAGTCAGCTTAACTTCAGTACCAGGAAAGATAATAGAGCAAATAGTTAAGCAATCAATTTGCAGACAACTAGAAGATAATAAGGTGATAAGTAGCAGTCAGCATGGATTTGTCAAGAACAAATCCTGTCAAGCCAACCTAATAGTTTTCTTTGACAGGGTAACAAGCCTTGTGGATAGGGGGAAAGCGTAGATATGGTATATCTTGACTTTAGTAAGACTTTTGAGACTGTGACTTATCACCTTCTCATAAACAAACTTGGGAAATGCAACCTAAATGGAGCTACTATAAGGTGGGTGCATAAAGGGTTGGAAAACCATTCCCAGAGAATAGTTATCAGTGTTTCACAGTCAAGCTGGAAGGGCATTTCAAGTGAGGTCCCACAGAGATCAGTTCTGGATCAAGTTCTGTTCAATATCTTCATCAATGTCTTAGATAAAGGCACAGCGAGTACATTTATAAAGTTTGTGGACGATACCAAGCTAGGAGGGGTTGCAAATGATCTGGATAAACTGGAGAAATGATCTGAAATAAATAGGATTAAATTCAATAAAGACAAATGCAAAGTACTCCACTTAGGAAGGAATAATAAGTTGCACACATACAAAATGGGAAATGACTGCCTAGGAAGGAGTACTGCGGAAAGGGATCTGGGGATCATAGTGGATCACAAGCTAAATATGAGTCAACAGTGTAACACTGCTGCAAAAAAAGCAAACATCATTTTGGGATATATTAACGGGAGTGTTGTAAGCAAGACACAAAAAGTAATTCGTCCCCTCTACTCTGCGCTGATTAGGCCTCAACTGGAGTATTGTTTCCAGTTCTGGATGCCATATTTCAGGAAAGAGGTGGACAAATTGGGGAAAGTCCAGAGAAGAAAAACAAAAATGATTAGGTACTGTTTTTTAGACCTTTATGAGGGAAGACTGAAAAAATTGGGCTTATTTAGTCTGGAGAAAAGAAGGCTGAGGGAGGGGACATGATAATGGTTTTCAAGTACATAAAAGGTTATTACAAGGAGGAGGGAGAAAAATTGTTCTCTTTAACCTCTGAGGACAGCACAAAGCTACGGGCTTAAATTGCAGCAAGGGCAGTTTAGGTTGGACATTAGGAAAAACTTCCTAACTGTTAGTGGTTAAGCACCAGAATAAATTGCCTAGGGAGGTTGTGGAATCTCCATCACTGGAGATGTTTAAGAGCAGGTTAGACAAACACCTGTCAGGGATGGGCTAGATAATACTTAGTCCTGCTTTGAGTGTAGGGGACTGGACTAGAAGACCTTTCGGGGTCCCTTCCAGTCCTATGAAAAAGCCACAGTTTAGTTCTCTGTGTTTTTTCCTAATCAATCGTGTTTTTAATAACCTTACTATTTTGCCAGCATGCACTGGAGGGGTCATTTTTGAATAGCATAGAAAATGTAATTCTCTTCCACTGAAAAACAAAACAAAATAAACATTTCTTCTAAATATTTCTTATTTTTGCTTGAAAATATACATGAAGGGATATGCTCAGATAGAAAAAATATTTTAAAAAGTTCGTTCTTTACCGGTATTGTTAATAATATCTTAAATTATTAAAACTTAAAATTTAAAAACTGTGTATTACTTTATTTTATTACTTCATGCAGTTTGCTTTTGTTTGCCTCCTACTAGGGACCTGATCCTCCAGTTACTTCTATGAGGACACCTAGGTCTGCAAGCATGAGTCTATTGCTGCCACGTTTTGGACAATGCAAGTAAACTGGTCAGTTTCTCTTCTATTTGTAGTCAGTTTTACTTTCAGCTTCTCCTGGGTAACACAATCCTACAAATTCTGGGTGGCAAACACTTCAGGGGAATGATAAATCAAAAGAGGAAACTGTTTGCATAGAAAAGGTCATGAGAGTATTTCTAATAAATGTAAAACCTGAAAGTGAAATTGAATAGAAGCTGACTATAAAGAAAAGGTGAAACTGACCAAACTATTTTTATTGTCCACCCTGAGAAAAATAGAAAAAATAAAACAAGCAGAATTATACAGCAAAAAATAAATTAAATGTTTGAAATGCTCTTAATTTTAATAACCTCAAACATTCTGAATAACATAGCCCCAAATCTTGCAAAGACTTATTCATGTGCTTAATTTTGTACATGAGTAGTCCCATTTACTTCAGTAGGACTATATATGTGCATTAAGTGAAACGCATGCATAAGTCTTTGCAAAAATGGCACCTGAGAGGTTTGAATCTTGGGAGTCCTTTTATAAAATAGACTAAAAGAAAAAATTCCATGTGATCAGTATATAGGAGCTGTCACAATTTCTGGCTAATCAAGTCTATCATAAAAAATACGAATTTATAAAATGGCTTTTGTGCATCGCATAGACAATCATGCAGCTTTCATTCTACTATATTTCTAGTGTTCGGTAGCCTTTTTCAAAAAGTTCTGACCTGCAGTGCTTTAGCTAGTGCTTAAAAACTGGATGACTTTCAGATCAAAAATACCTTCGTGAGTATCCTTTTAAATATCAACATAGAAAGATTTGTGCTGAGATATGGAGGAATGAAGATTTTCTCCTGGGGTATTTCTGAGCTGGAGTTTTATATTTACCTGCAGTTTTGAGAACTCTCAAGAGAGCAGTCAACCCTTCAAAATGCAGGAGAATCTCTCTCTGCCTCCCATAGTACTTGTTGCTCCCAATTGTTTACATGTAAAAAGAGTAATTGATTACAATGATTTGAGAGTACTAAATAAATATGAAAATTTAGTTGATCCTCTGTTCCAGCAGTTGTCAAACTGTGGTCCATGGAGTCCTTACAGAGGGTGGAAAGCTGGTTAGTCACACGAGCCCAGATTCTTAAAGGTATTTAGGCACTGAATGCCCATTGGAGTTAGGAACCTTAATACCTTTGAGGATTTGAGCTGTTAGTGCTTTTTCTTCTCCTTGTTGCCAGTTATTAAATTTCATTAAAATAAGATTTTTTAAAAATTAAATATTTTCCTGCCTTCCTTTGTCGTGTAAGCAATTGTTGTAGCTGCTCCAGGAATGTTATGTGTTTGGGTGGATCCTCCTATTTCATTATTGCAATCCTGAATAGGAGGAGGAGTTCTGCTCTGGAAGATAATTTTGCTCTTAATATGTGGTCCATACTATGAAAAAGTTTTGAGAACCTCACCCTGCTTGGATAAAAGATTTTTTTGGAGAGCATAAATCATTCTTATTTATGTTTTTGTTTTGTTTTGACAACAGAAGTTCACTGAGTATCATGTTGCTCTTGTTGTCTTCCATGTGTCAGCTGTAATTGAATCTTTGGTTCCACCATAACTGTCATGGCAAATTAACTGAATTAAATCAATCCACTCTCTCATTGGTTTTAGTTCTTTATTTTTACTAGAAGTCGTATTATTGCACTCTATCCTGCTATCTTAATTTAAACTACTGGGAACTGCAGCCACAACTCATTTATAGATTGAATTAACTGGAAAGCAACTTCCATGGTAGATAGAAGTGTACTCTAGAAATAAGAAAAAAGAGTACAAATACTAGTTAAGAATTGAAAGGTGTCAACAGGTTATGGGGGGGAATTGGAATAAGACATATTAGCTAGCTTTAGTGGTGCCATGAATGCTTGTAAACAAGCGTGATGACTGAAAGGTGATTCGTTTTTTTATATTATTCAGGATATTGCTCTGCAGAATTTCATAAGTTCTCCTCTGCATAGATTTCATTTTCTAGTGATCTTCAATATAACAAAGGTTATCATTTCAGTTCAGTTACAAAATCCATTTTTTTTTCTTCTTAGTTTCCCATAATTTGGGCATAAAAATTGCTTTTGGATTAAGTTTACACTTTAGATTTTCAATGTTAATTTTTCTATACATCCTAAAAAAATTGGTTTGGCCACTTTAAACTGAGGGCCTGGTGTACCACTGTATTATTTGATGTTTACATGAATGTCACTCCACTGATTTCAGTGAAGTTCTGCTGGTGTAAAACTGGAGTATCACAGTGGTAAGTCAAGGTCTGAGTACTTAATTAAATTGCTTCAATAAAAATGAAAATCCAAGAGAAATATAATCCAATATAAAACACAACTGAAATAATAGTAGAAAGGTATTTATAGTGACATAAGCCTGGCAATTCAGAGAGTAGGCTGAAACACCTTCTTTAACCTATTCCATTGTGCCTATGGATTTCAGAACAATTGTATGATTTTTAATGTCATCTGCTAATTGATAAACCCTGCAATAATTAGCCCTCTTGTTTGGGATTAGAAAAGGAGCATTACAACCTTCACTCCCATTTTTTAGTTTTAGTTTTATTTGGTTAAGGTCTTTAATATTACATTTTCATAGTTTGAAGGAAAACTATTATAAAATTTGGTGACTTGTATTAACTTTTTTTTTTTTTTACATAAAGCTGATGAAGCATTGTCTTTTTTTTCCATAATGGATAAAAAATAATCTTATTTGGTTATTTTTTAAAATATGGTTTTCAAAGACTGATCTTCTTTCACTACTGCAAATATGGAATATACTGTATTAAGAGATGGCATTTGGGTGCCTGTGTTCTAGTCCCTGGCTGGTGCTAATGTAGAAATCTCCTATGTTAGACCAAAACATACACTTACAGAGTTGTGAATCTTCAAAGTGACATTCTCCATTTGTTTTTTTTAACAGTTTCGAGGGTTGATTGGAAGAGACACTAATGAAGTGGCACAGCTTAACTTTGTTCATGACAAGCAACAGAACTTGTGTAGAAGCACGAGCTCCATTATAATCCAGGTTTATGGAGCAATACAGGTAAAGAACCTTAGTAATAATGCAGAGATACTCAGTGCACCGAAGCAGTCATAAAATATGTTAAAAAAGAAACAGTCTGTTCTAAGTCTAAGACAGTATGCTAATAATTTCTGAAAGCCTGATCCTAAAAACCTCTGCATGTGACACTCCCATCAACTTCATCAGCAGTTCCCCACATGACAGGCTTGTGGGAACGGACCCATGAGCAGTCTATTTATATTTTATTGGTTAGTGTATGTTTGTTTTACAGTACCTAAAACATTTTCAAGGCAATGAAAACACTAGAGCTGTCCATCCAATTGTATTAAAATGTGTTATACCTCTGTTAAAAGGTACTGACTGCAAACAGGCTGTAAAGCTGTGGGTTTCTCTCAAGGACACTTGCAGATGTCAGCTTTTTTAGAGGAACATGAGTCTCTGAGTTGATGCCTAAAAGCTTGTATAAAAAGAGTGCATCTGAACTGTCTTTGAAAGAGAAATAACAGAAAAGAGGACTGTGGTGTTTTATAAATGAAGTGTGCTAATCTCATTAGAATGACGCTTCATAGAAAATCTTGTAATACTATTTTAAATTTTAGGTTAGATAGAATGGCAGAGCTGATTGGGATGCAACACATTTGGACTGTGATGGCTTTCTATCAACAAGGAGATAAATACGTTACAAGAGGCAAAAGCTCTCCAGATACAATTCTAAATTACCTGTATTCCTAGAATTGTCACTGAAACACACTGGTTTTCTTACCCTGTTGTGTTCTGTAGCTTTTCGGAGGTAAAGCTGCAGTAGATTTTATTTTTTTTAACCTTCAGTACAAAGTCTTACCATTAAAAATTAGTCAAGTAATTAATTCACAGTGAAAGGCTGACTATGTAGTACTAGTAATATCAAAGCGCCACAGAGTAATACTCAGCACTTTCTCATCTTCAAAGGGCCTTAGAAAGTGTTAACCATCACAACACCTCTGCGAGGTAAATCATTATTAATCCCATTTTACAGATTGGCTAAGTGCCTTGTTGAAGAGCCTAGAAGGAGATTTCCTGACTCCTAGGTCTTACAGTCAGACCACACTTCTCTCTTGCATTTAATTTATTTTTACTTATTTCAATTTTTGACTCTCAGTCTAAGATGCTCTGGGTGTTAATGTATTTTAATAATAAAAAACATTATATCCCACACTATAAAGGAATCTGACTTTTGTAAAATGCATCTTCTTTCATAGCAGAAGAAGTGGCAAATTCTAGAAAAATTTGAGGATGAGCTAGGTATGTAGCTACTGAACAAAGTATGTAAAATGTGCAAAGTAAGAATATAGTAATAACTAATTATTTATTTTTAAGTATGTGTATTTAAAATTACTTGTATATGTGATTCATAAGCATGTACATTACGCACTGTTAAAGTGTCTTGGTTTTAGTTAACAAAATTAAAAAAGATACTTTCTTCCACATTTAGGGCCTGATGCAGTGATGGTCTGAGCACTTGCTATGAAATTTCCTGCGGAAGTCAGTTGGAAATGAGATGACTTAGCATCTTGCAAAATCAGTCCTTAAATTAAACCCATTCATTATGTGAAATATAAACGTTCTTCTTGGTTGTGATATCTGACAATAGTTATTTGCATTATGGATATTTTACCATCCAACTGCTATTTTTACATCTTTTTTAAGATGATGTTTTCTGCTTATTGCATAGAGACTTAAGCGAGACCTGAAGAACCTCCATGCATTTGCTCTTGAGCTTTCAAGAGACTTTCAACATCAGTACAAGAATTCTCTTTACCAAGTTTTGACTGCTGTCCAAAAGATCCAGCTGCAGAATGAAGCTCTGCAAAGTAAGACTCACCGCATTTATGTTTCAGACGTGTAACATTAACATTACATTTCTTTCATGTGTTTTGTTTGGTTTTGACACGGGTGTCACTTAAATTTTGGGGTCGTTTTTTGGTTGGTTTTTTTTTCATTTAGGCTTCTAGATCGTGGGCCTTCCTTAAACAGGTACTACCAAAAATATGTGTGTAATCAAATATTTTCACAAGGCAGCATGCCTTACAATAGTTTGGATCGATTTTTTTGGTGCTGATTGCAGCTTCTACTGGAGTGCCAAGTTGGCCCCGTTCTAACATTTTAATGTGAAATTTTCAGGCTTTTTATCTTGATTGTTATGGAATAGTAAAATAAAAAATGTGTTTCCTGAGCTGGAACTTTGTACTTTTGACTGTACCAGGGAAAATCTCAGGAGAGTTCAGCCTTCTCAGAATAATGTCAGAAAATAGGGCAAACTGGATTTTTAAATTTTTCCTATGTTTTAGGGAGAAAATATACTTCTTAATTAAAAAACAGACACACACAAGGTACTGTGTAAAATGACACTATAAAGACTACGTTTTCAAAACTCAGTGCCTATGTTTGACTTGCAAAACATGTATAAATGCAAAGCATGTACTTGTCTGCACAAACACTCTGTGTATGTGTAACTCAGGCACTAAGGCTTTGATTCTGCAATTGGAGCCTCCAGTCTGGACTCCTGCACATGTTCAGAACTCATTGACTTCAGGACCCCACACAGGCATAAGGGTCTTTGCTAGCGGATCTGATAGCAGGCTTGGGGACCAGAGTTTTGAAAATGTAACCATCAACATCTGATTTAATTTATCCAAAATGCAGGAATAAAAAGTAAAAACCAAAATTTGTGGGCCACTCAGCAACTCGCAATGCTATCCCCAGGTATTGCAACACATGAGAAACAATTGTCCATTTTTATACTGCAAAAATCAGTTAGGTCTGGGTCTTATTTGTCTCAAGGGGGGATTATTTACGTAATGGAATCAAGCAGAATGCACTGTGGCAAGTGTGTGCCAGATTAGTCCCAATGAACTTTTGCCTATTAGTCAGACAGATGGATTAAACAAAGATTATGTACTCTGCATGGGTTTAGAATGCTCCACTGCCAAGATGAAGAAAACAATTAAACAGACCACCTTTGATACGGTAGCAGAGAACAAAGTAAAAAAGAACCAGGATTTTAAGTTGAATGCTCCAATTTATCGGGCTGTGGGGGGGGGCAGTTATCCCATAAACAAATACAGTGTTGTAAGCTAGTTTTTAAAATATTCTTTATAGGTCCCACAGAATCCTCTGCTCTGTTCTAGTCGTGCTGTTGAAATCCCTTAATGCATCAGTCTGTGATGTCACAGCTGAGGAATAGCATATTGGTGCTTGGGTGAATTCTATGTGTTCTTAACCTATATTTTTCAGTTCATTATAGTAATTTATTAATTATAATATCATGTACCTGGAAATATAAAATATTAATGTTCTGAATTAGGCCACAGTCTTGCATTGTAATCTGTGTGGGCGCAGCCACTGATTTCAGTGGAGCTGTGTGTGAGTGTAGCAGTTCCACCCATGTGGATCAAAATGCAGGACTTGGACCTTATGTAACAGTGACATTTACAAGGATGTCAAGAGGTGGTGAGCTATTAACTCATGGGAAATGTTTTCAAGTGTAACACTTACATAAATGTTAATAATGGTAAATAGTAAAGATATACGGCGAGGCCCAGCATTAGCACAGAAAATATTCTCGTAGGATAAATTTGGGTTTGAAGGACTCAAAATGACTGACCAAATGCACACAAATTCTAAAGTATTTTTTAAAATAAATGCAAATGGAAAAGGTAGGAGGAACTTTCCTGCTGTAAATTTGTTTGACCCAAACAAAATGGAACTTAGCATGATACAAAAGGTATGTGGTCGGATACCCTTATCCCTCTTAAGTAAATGAGGTAGGGGTGGGAAAGAGTATGAACGAAATAGCAAACTACATTGTCAGTATCATAAACTTAAACAACCAGGCCAGGTTCACAGATCATCATGGAAGGGATTCTACCTGGAGATTTGTCCATCTGGTAAAACAAAATAAAATTGGTGGACCAGTTACACAATATCATAGAGAAATATTCAGAATTACTGTCATGAGATTTATTAGAGCATAAGCTTTCGTGAGCTACAGCTCACTTCATCGGATGCATACAGTGGAAAATATAGTGGGGAGATTTTATATACACAGAGAACATGAAACAACGGGTGTTAACATACAGACTGTAACAAGAGTGATCAGGAAAGGTGAGCTATCACCAGCAGGAGAGCGGGGGTTGGGGGGGGACCTTTTGTGGTGATAATCAAGGTGGGCCATTTCCAGCACTTTACAAGAACAGTAGGAGGGGAAATAAACAAGGGAAATAGTTTTACTTTGTGTAATGAGAAAAGGAGGACTTGTGGCACCTTAGAGACTAACAAATTTATTTGAGCATAAGCTTTCATGAGCTACAGCTCACTTCATCGCATGCACATCCACTCCCAGTCTTTATTCAAGCCTAAGTTAATTGTATCCAGTTTGCAAATTAATTCCAATTCAGCAGTCTCTCGTTGGAGTCTGTTTTTGAAGTTTTTTTGTTGAAGAATTGCCACTTTTAGGTCTGTAATCGAGTGACCAAAGAGATTGAAGTGTTCTCCGACTCGTTTTTGAATGTTATAATTCTTGACATCTGATTTCTGTCCGTTTATTCTTTTACATAGAGACTGTCCATTTTGGCCAAGGTACATGGCAGAGGGACATTGCTGGCACATGATGGCATATATCACATTGGTAGATGCGCAGGTGAACGAGCCTCTGATAGGGTGGCTGATGTGATTAGGCCCTATGATGGTGTCCCCTGAATAGATATGTGGACACAGTTGGCAGCGGGCTTGATTATCACTACAAAAGGTCGTCCCGTCCCGTCCCCCTCATCCCCCCGCTCTCCTGCTGGTAATAGCTCACCTTTCCTGATCGCTCTTGTTACAGTCTGTATGGTAACACCCATTGTTTCATGTTCTCTGTGTATATAAAATCTCCCCACTATATTTTCCACTGTATGCATCCGATGAAGTGAGCTGTAGCTCATGAAAGCTTATGCTCTAATAAATTTGTTAGTCTCTAAGGTGCCACAAGTCCTCCTTTTCTTTTTGCAAATACAGACTAACACGGCTGCTACTCTGAAACCTGTCATGAGATGTACACTTCATCCCTTACTACGAATAATCCCAAATATATATATATACAGTACCACGGAAATCATATGTTACCTGTTTAACTTCATAAAATAGAGGCTCAAGCTGAAATGCTTGATAGGTAGATACCCATAGAAGAAATGTTAAAAAGCATTCCAAGTATGTCAATTGCCAGAGTCTGGTGGCTATAGAGTGAACTCAGACAGTTGTAAAATAACTGAGTAGCCCCTTATTAGATTTATTTAATCTCAGTCTGAAAACTAGACACTGCCATCTTTGCTGTGTGAAGTGTGAATAATAGTAATTCCCAAACCAGGAACAGACCCATTATTCTGTCCTTATTACCATAGTTCCCCGGTTAACATAGATGTTATCATTTTAGCAAAAAATATTGGCAGACTGACTGACAGGGGTCCTCCTGAGACTCATATATCAATCAAGCCGTTTTTGAGATGGGTGGCAAGTTTCTGAAAATTTAAGAAGACTCTTTTAACTTAATCCATCATATAGATACTGTCTGAAAAAGGCCATATCAGTGTCTGTGGACCCTGAATAGTCTTCAAAAGATGGAAGAACTAGTATTGTCAGTGCTTAGCAAGTTAGCAGTTATTAGGGTTGCCAAGTGTCCGGTTTTTGACCGGAACGCCCCGTCAAAAAGGAATCCTGGCGGCTCCAGTCAGCACTAAGGCAGGCTAGTACCTACCTATCCTGGCACTGCGCTGTGCCCCAGAAGCGGGCAGCAGGTCTGGCTCCTAGACGGGGGGGGCCACGGGGCTCCGCACGCTGTCCCCGCCCCGACCACTGGCTCTGCGGTCTCATTGGCCGGGAACTGCAGCCAATGGGAGCTGGGGGGGTGGTGCCTGTGGCCGAGAGCAGCGCACAGAGCCTCCTGGCCCCTCCCACCCCGCCGCCTAGGAGCTGGACCTCCTGGCCGCTTCCAGGGCGCAGTGCCAGGACAGGTAGGGACTAGCTTGCCTTAGACCCGCAGCATCCCTGACCTGGAGCCACCCGAGGTAAGCCCACGCCCCTACCCCATCCCTGAGCCCCCCCCCCCAAAACCCAGAGCCCCCTCCTGTACCCCAACCCCTCAGCCCCACCCCAGAGCCGGCACCCCTCGCACCCTGCCCCAGACCAGAGCCCCGTCTCACACCCTGAACCCCTCATCCTGCACCCCCTCCTGCACCCCAATCCCCTGCCTCAACCCGCAGCCCCATCTCGCACTCTGAATTCTGCAGCCCCACCCCCCAGCCAGGAGCCCCCTCCTGCACCCAAAACCCTTAATCTCCAGAGCCTATATCCCCTCCCACACCCCAACCCCCTGCATCAATCCGCAGCCCCCTCCCACATTCCCGATCCCTCAGCCCCACCCTGGAGCCCCCTCCTGCACCCAAAACCCTTCACCCCAGTCCAGAGCCCACACCAGCCAGAGCCCGAGCCCCCTCCCGCACTCTGAACCCCTCATTTCTGGCCCCACCTTGGAGTCTGCACCCCCAGTTAGAGTCCTCATCCCATGCCGCACCCCAACCCCCTCCCCCAGCCCAGTGAAAGTGAGTGAGGGTGGGGGAGAGCGAGCCACTGAGGGAGGGGGAATGTAGTGAGCGGGGGATGGGGCCTCAGGGAATGGGGCGGGGCTTCAGGGAAGGGGCAGGGCTAGGGTGTTCAGTTTTGTGTGATTAGAAAGTTAGCACCCCTAGCAGTTATGAAGGAGCAAATCTAAAGCCTGTACCTGATCAAATGAATAACTGGGGGAAGAATTATTCCACCACCCCTAATAAACTATAGATAGGTTTTATGGAAGCCACAGTGCCCCAGTCTATGAATTAGCCTCCATGTCTCCTTACACAGGCTCCTCCTTCCTGTGGTGGGGAAGATGGAAGGCTATGTAGAGCAGCTCATCCCCTAGCCCGCCCAAGTCCTGCCTCCTTCCCCGGGAGCTGAGCTCTGCACCATGCAGGAGATGTGCATTCTCTGCATGGTCCCCGGAATCCTGCATTTGCCCACTTTTGCATAGCCCAGCCTCACCGGCTCTGCTGCCTGGGATGTCCCCTGCACCTGGGGGGAAGGGAAGGGGCTGGATTTGGGCCCAAATGAATGTTCTTCCCTGACTTTTCTGTGCCTTCAAAATGTTCCTTCTGAAATGAAGAACAAAACAAAAAACCTGCTACTTTAAAAGTTTGTATCAAATCACCCTCAATTTTTGTGGGGAGATTAAAAACCAAGCCAAAACTCTGCATAGTATAAAAATGCACTATCCTAAAGAGCAGTATTACAGACAGACAGAGCATCTGACAACTTATAGATAGCATCTGGTTAAGACTAAAACACTGTGCAACAAAACCAGTTACTCAGGCTGGTGCTAATCATTTAGAAAAGATAACTAATGTTTGTCCTCTTATGCAACCTTTCTTGCAAGATAACTGGAACAACATTGAAAGGACTAGTGATGTGAAGCATATTGTATCATGGCTCTCTAACCTACAAGGTAGGGGAACCATTTCCGTTGGGTTTGATTGGCCTCATTTTTAAAATTTGGACCCAGTATGGGAAGAGAAGATGAAAAATTATGACATTAACATGATGTTTGCAAGCCATCACTTGTGTTCATTCTGCTTGTACAGTATACCCTTTTCCCCACCCTGTGTCTGTCTTGTCTGCTTAGATAGTAACGTTCCGGGGCAGTCTCTTACTCTGTATTTGTACAGTGCCTAGCACAGTGGAGTCCTGATGTCAGTATGAGTTCCTAGGCACTACCATAATATGAATAATAAATAATAATAAGTAACTTCTAGAGTGGCTCACTGGGGAAACAAGCAGGAATCCCAGGAGAACACAAATAATAATGGTAACAAATGGCTAGGTACATAAACAAATAGTTCCACACAAGAAAGGTTTAATTGCCTGTTAGAAAATGGGCTTTGTGGTGCTTACATTAAAAGGGTCCATCTTTGGTGCATATAAAGCCTCACAAAACATGAGCGGCATAATGGTTTATTCTTTTTATGGGAGTGAGCGTTGGGAAAGCATGTATGAAAATACAGCTGTCAGGTGCAAGAACTTGAGGTGGGGGGTTGTGCAGTGCTTGGATAAACATAGCTTGTTGTCGACCTTTATTTGTTTTCTACAGATCCCAAGGAATCATCTGTCTTTTCGAAAAACCATTGTGACAAACCAGTGACCATTGTGACAAGCTAACGATTGATTTCTGTTTTCACAATTACTTTCACAACAAAAAGGGCTAGAATTTTTTTTTTTTAAACTAAAGCACAGATTAAGTGGAGCAGAGCTTGTAATATTCACCAGGCCTCTCGCAGAAGCTCACCGCACAAAGATCACCTCCAATAACTAAAACCATTTGCTCTTCAGCTTGCTAAAAAAATAGTCCTAAATGCTAGTTCTTCAAGAGAGTTAGTGTATAAAACAATCAAGAGATTTTTACATCATGCTTTAGCTATGAGGGACTTCACTTCGAAAATCTTACATGAGGGAGCTGTGCCAAGTGGTCAAGTTCAGGTCTGTAATGGAAAATGTCTTGCAGCCTAGCAGGGGTCACTGTTACAATTCCATAATACAATTCCTCCTCTGTTGGTTCTCCAAGAAAATTCAAGAATTGAGTGTTGCTGTATATATTTTAAAAATATATATATTACTGTCTTATGTGGCCAAAGAGAGAAGTTTCTGTTTAGGCTTCCAGGGTAACACTGAACATTTTAACCCCCCTATCATTTAGGTTTAACCCAACATTAACCCACAAATGATTGCTCAGACTAAGCCATTGTTACTAGATTTATTGAATGCAAGAAAGGGACCATTCTCCATATAGCTGTTGGGTCTTGCCTTGCCCCTCCAGCTGACAGTTTCATGTATCCCTGGTAATTTGCACACTGGAGAGTACCTCAAGGCTGATGGGTGAGGCTTACAGATTAGGAATGGCAAAAATAATATCTGGGGAAACTCCAGTATAAGACAAATGTTGTTTAAAGTTTTCAGATTTTTAGCTTCTAGCCGGGAGTGTAAGTCACATGCTTGCCATGTTGAGATCTTAAAATTCAATATTAACTTCTTCATAAAAAGGTGAATACTGCCTGGTGGCCTTATTGCTAGTCCAACTCTACAGCCACATTCGAGGGATACTGTACTTCTACGTCACTGAACACCTCGCTAATGTTGTGGACTTCGATTTCTTGCTGGGGTTCCTGGGAGGTTGCTTTCTCTGACAGTTTACAGGTTTTTCTCATCTGCCACATGGACCTTTCAGTGTGAATGTAATTAGGTGGAAACAAAATCATCTGTGAGGTTGGAGAGCTTTTACTCTGCTCTATACGTCCCTCTTCAGTTTGTGTGAGGAGGACTTTCATGGGATTTCAAAAGATTAAGCTTTCTATGAAATCTTAGAAATGAAGTGTACTCTGGCATTTTATGGGGAACATTTTCAGCTCTGTTTACAAGGGTTTTAGCAGCACACTAAATGAGTTGCATGTCTAACTCTCTGCTTACTGTATTGAAAATTTATGCTCAACTGAAAAAGCAGAGACATGAAGTAATGACTCTTCTGCCTTCATTATATGTATAAACTCCATTTTCCAGGACAGTCGGACTCCTGTTCCATCACATGTGAAGTATTTTCTCAAAATACTTCATATAATTAAAACTTGCATAAGATTTGTACTCTCCTATCTATTCGCCACTCCATGGGTATCCAAGAGCAAGTTAAAGCCTGTCTGTTCGTGCTAGAGCACTCCCCCATTTCCACCTTAACTCCTTAATAAACCACCCACGGTTGGAGCTGCCTCAGCACTTTTCCTCTGCATAGGAGGGGAGTACATGCCACTATTGATGCCTAATGAATCTGCAGTAGAGGTGATTAGAATGGTATAGATCACCACCCATTTGCTCAGTGGAAGAAAAAGCCTGTCATCACTGCAGCGTGTCTGATGTCTACCAGCTTAAACAGCTGGAGTCCCAAAATGGCCTCTGTACATTGATCTCTCACGTAGTGACAAATAGCACTGGCCTAACTGGACTGGCAGATCTGAATGATCTTTGAATGAACATTTTCAAGGTTATGTATTTGTGCCCATAGTAACTGTGCTCCTATTTCACTTAGGTGCTATTGAAAATCCTATTTGTATATCCCAAGAGTTTACGTTTTTAAAATGGCTTTCTTCTTCCAGCATTCCAGACAAAAGCATTTGATCTCAAGCAGTCTTTACAGGAAGTTAACGAGCGATACCAGCAAGAAAAACAAAAGAGAAAAATACTTCACAACAGTTTAATTGTGAGTATCTATAATGAGAGAACCATTGAGACCTCCTGCAATTATATGCCTAACTTCCCAGACTTCATAGCTAATGAATATGCTTCTACTTGATGTATCTGACCCTTTGTCGATGTACCATATACTTCTTTACAGAGGCACATCTGCTTTTTGCAGCAAGTCATACCATATTGTTCCTAATCAGAAATGTCTTTTAAATACAGTACTTGTGCCCTTTGCTCTAAAAAGGAGAATCCTCGCAGCATAACTTAATCTCCCAGTTCTCCTCCCTTGCAAACTCTTATGCATGTTCTTAAAAAGTTAAACATGTGAGTATTTGCAGGACCAGGGCCTACATGCATGTCCTCTTGTAATGGTTTGTACTAATTACATTTTTGTATTATAATCCCAGGAACTGAGGGGAAATATCAGAGTGCACTGCAGGATCCGTCCCTTATTGCCTTTTGATACTGCTTTTGGACATTCAGTCTCACAAGATTGGTAACTTACTTTTGAAATATTATTCTTTTAGTTGAGGCATAAAACAATGTACAGAGAGAACAGTGCTGGGGGTGTGTGCGGGGATGTGTGTGAAAATAAATATTTTCTCGGTTTCTTGGGAGGACTGCAATCTTACTATAAAATATATATTGTAAAGGTATTGTCAATATCGGCCTCCTTCTCCTATCAAATTAATAATGTGACATTAGAGAAGGAAATCTCACACTTTTCTGTTGCTCAATAAAATATCCATGTGTTGTTTTGTGATACTGTGGGCCAGACTCACACCTATTTATGTCGGCAGTAATTCCATTTACTTCCCTGGAGTAGAGTCATCATCTTACACTACTGGGGAATTTGGTCCTATAACTCCAGCTCATTATGCAATCACTTGTAATTGCCAATGTATTTTGGGATGGAAGAGGAAAGGCAGGATTAGGTTTGAGTAAGTAAGAAGCAGGAAATTGCTTAGATGGCTAAAGGAAAAGAAGGGAGGAATTAAAATAGCAAGCGAGACATAGAAAAAAGAGCTATGTGTGTGGCTAAACACCAACCACACTATGATCTTCCGAGATCAAGAAATGACTGTCCTTAGAAACCACAATTTAAAACCTTTAATTTGGGAGGAAGGGTGAGAGAGAGAATGAGCCCTAAGGTATAACGGTGATCCCGAAGGCCCAGCATGTAAGAGGTCACAGAAAGAACCTGGGTCCACTGCCTATTTCATGGCTGATCTGCAATAGGGGCTATAAAAGCACAGGGGAAGCAGCCAGGATGGTTGCTCAGATGAGTTTGTGTCCTCTCCACCTCCCCTTATTGAAAGCTGCAAAGACCTCTGTTGTTTGTTAGTAGGTGCAAAGTTGCTTGTTTTGAATTTTCTTGTTAATAAAACTAGTCATTTGGAAAGGGCCTTGGGTTTACCGGTAGTTTGGAGCTTTATTTTACCTTCCCTGCTTATTGTATCTGCCTGTTAGCTTAGAATATATTTGAAAAGCCTATTTATTTTTGCCAACTCTGTTCAAAATATAGTCATTTTAAGTATTAAAAAAAAAACTTATTCAGGAAATTTCCAGGAGCCTGATGAGGAAATTTTGTATAATGTATGCTTTTTGTACCTGTAAGGGACCTGATCACTGTTTGTGTACCCTCTGAAATATTAATACATTTAGCTGCAGAATTACACTGCAGAACGAAATAGATAATGCCACACAAATGATCACTAAGCCTAACTTGTCTTAATGTGCTGGAACAGTGTTCAAACAATGTATGAAAACTAAGGGTCCAATCCTGCAAACACTTACAAGCATGAGTAAATTTACACACATCAGTAGTCCCAGTCAGTTTTGGACTAGCAATATATGTAAAATCATTTGTCAACAAGTGTTTGGAGGATCAGATCAAATACTTTAAAAGAAAGTGTTTAGTTGAATTTACTAATGTCGAATCTGCTAAGCAAACTCTTACCAAACAGCCCTTGTTTTTATATTGCCATTAGAGTTTGTGCATCATTCAAATGGTTTGCATATAGTTTTATTCTTAATTTGTTTATTGTAAATTTGCTTGTTTAAATAAACTCATTTACTGTGATTAATTGCAATTTAATACTATATTTGTTAATAAAAAAGTATGTAGTTACTTTATGGTTATGATATTTCTACAAAAGTAGTGAAAATTCCAAGAGATTCCTTTTCCAGATTTCATTCTTGACATTGTTTAGATAGTTACATAGTTCACAGACATTCTGAGAGTTCACATTTTTCTGAGATGAATGAACAAATGATTTTGTTTCTCTCTCCCCCAACCCCAATAGGCACAGAAAGCTTTCAGAAAAAGTGGCACATGCTACTGATGATGTGAGTATATTTAATAATGAAAGTATATTCAGAATCAGGAACAAATTAAATGATAATAGAAAAGAGACAAAAGAAGTGGAAATGTCTAACGCACTTCTGAATGAGAAGGGGGCAGTCCATTGTTTTTCTACCTGCTGTTTCTTCACATGCAAAATAATTTGGTTTGAGTAATGAGCAGTGAAAACAAAATGTAAATTGTTGTAGTATTCCATTTCTAGTGACTAGTTCTGTGTCCTGCTAGCCAGGAGACCCATGTTGAGGAACAATTTCAAAGTTATATATAGATTCCATACAGTCTACCAATCTAACAAATAACTATTTCACTACTGATCAATATGGATCATCCATCAGGAAGCATCCCACTCCTGTGGCTTTGTGGGTAGAGCCTGAATAGAGTTTCACCACTTTTTCCCCTCCAATTTGATCGGTGAGCATTTTTTATCCCAAAGCATTTTAGCCCAACATGATTTATCAGCACAGCACAAAACAGTGAGCTTTATTCTGCTCTCAGTTACACTAATGTACAGCTGGAACTCCATTGCAACTAATTCTTCTCTCATTTATCCTGATCGCATGCCAGTGTAACTCCATTGACTTTGTTGAATTACGTTTGACTTACGGTGGTGTAAGTGAAATCAGAAAAAGGGTCAGTGGTGTTATTCCCGCTTTACACGGGTGTAGCTGAGAGTAGAGTATGGTCCATTGTTTTTGTTTGGGTCCCAAATAAACAGAAGATCCTGATCATTGTTAAGACATCGGCAGATGAATTATGGACATATTTAAATAGCTGTTTAGGGTCCCAGAAGACACTTCCTTCCAGTTAAGACCCATGTTAACGTATCCTGGAACTGACATTGTCCCTTTAATAGCGTATTCATATGCTGGTTTCTTTAGTGTAAAAGTAAAAGTGATCTAGGCAGATATTTATGGAACAGTGGAACAGACAGAGTGAGCAGCAGAACTCCACAGCTCCTCTAGAGAAACTAGGATGTGTGCTCGATTGTGCAGTATGTTCTCAGACATGTTGTTAAGAATACGACAGGTGTCACACTGCTACATATAACATTCGTTAACCAAAGGTCAGTCATGTCCTCTACCAGCAGTGCACTCCCATAACAGGCTGGAAGCGTTTACCTGAAACAACCCATACTGCTAACAGATGTTGATCCTTCTGGGAAAAGCATCATCATAGGTTTTCTGAATCAGTGACTAGCTCATTAGCAGGAGATCTCATCGAATCATAGAAGATTAGGGTTGGAAGAGACCTCAGGCAATCATCTAGTCCAACCCCCTGCGCAAAGCAGGATCAACCCCAACTAAATCATTCCAGCCAGGGCTTTGTCAAGCCGGGCCTTAAAAACCTCTAAGGATGGAGATTCCATCGCCTCCCTAGGTAACCCATTCCAGTGCTTCACCACCCTCCTAGTGAAATAGTTTTTCCTAATATCCAACTTAGACCTCCCCCACTGCAACTTGAGA